>NC_090448.1:643932382-644235412 GCF_031143425.1 Pleurodeles waltl
GGGGGACTCTGTGGGCCCCTGGGGGGCCCTGCACTGCCAATGCCCTTGGCATGTGCAGTGCAGGGCCCCCCATGCACAGCCCAGTCACCATTCCAGTGCTCGAATTACGGGCAGTGGAATGCACGATGGGTGCTGCTGCACCCTCTGCACCGCCCCATTGCAGCCGGCTCCATAAGGAGCCCGCTGCAGTGTTAAGGCCCTGTTCCCTGCAGGGCCGGTGGGTGGAAACAGCCGGACCTGCGGTGAACTCCTAATAGGGCCGGCGGGGTTCAGACCACACAGGCGGCCTGATGGCAGGAACAGTTTGGCGGGCGGCAGAGGCCGCCCGCCAAACTCATAATGAGGCCTATAGTGTCCTTCAAACCTGTCTGATTACTACATCAGAAGTTCCATTGCCAATCATCAAGCAGCCTCAATGAACAGTTCATCCCTGACCTACTGACCCGCCTCAGATTTGCTAACAGATGTTTCTTCACTACCTGACCGACTAGACACAAGAGATTTGGAGGCTGAGCTCTTCATACTCAAGGCTTCTTCTTGTGGAATCCCTTGTCATTAAATCTGAGATTTAAGTATTCACTTGTCAAGTTAAGAAACCCATAATGGCTGACCTATTTTCCAGGCACTTGATTAACCAATTCTTCTTTAACCTGACACTAGTCAATTTCCTGGCCTCACCGTTGTTGTCCTTTCTTTTAGGTGTTCCCGAGTGCGTTTCGGAGGGGAAGGGAGCAATCTCCACTGGAGTGCCAGATAATGAGAGGGTTAGGGAGGGGGCTCCTTCACAATGGATTTTTGGGCCATGCATGGCAACTGTACTTTGGTTTTCTTGGCAGTGGCTTAGATCCGCTGTTTGGCTTGCCAGAGGCTGTTACAGAGAAACCTAGTTTAGTTTGCCAATAATGGAACTGCAAACCACTATGCCCAAACCTAGAATTTGATTTCATAGACATACATGTGCTTATCTAAGTAGGACCTTCAAAAATGGTAGAGATTTCCAATGCACTAAAGTTGCCTGCCTCCCTCATCTGTTGTCATAAAGTCTAGCATTGTAATCTTCTGGCTTTTTTTGAATTTTTAGTATAGAAATGTTTACTAGTGACACAATTTCCAAGTTGTAAAATCTCTCTTAAATTGAATTTCTACTATTGCATATTATTTGCTTTAGAAGCAAAGGTGTTTGTGCATGTCTTCTAAATGGTCCTTGTGTTTTAAAATGATTCCGTCCGGTGTTTCTTTCAAGGAACTCAACAGGTTACCTTGAGCAGGAGCTTACTTTGTTAGGATCCCCTCACTTATATCTAGTATTTATGTTTCATGAGTTGTACTCATCACATGGTCAACAAATAATGACAAATACAATAGGTTTCTGCTCTAAATGGCCATGGTATTGACTTCCCCAATGGTTTTTGCAGGAGCATGCAAAATACATGCATAAAGGGACGTGTGGATGTATAACTTACAATCTTGCAATGGGTTTTGTATTAAAGAAAACATATTGCAAGGTAGCTACCACAGCTTATGCATGCATGATGAGTCAGGCACCTATTTATCTTGAGATGCATATGTGCGAATGCGACGTGACATATGCATTTGCATATGTTATGATCATGGGCATCATTTAGGGGTTGCTAGGGGTCGCAGTTGCAACCCATAGCTTGCCCTATGCGACCCCTAGTACTACCCTGGCGACCCCTGTCTTAGGAGATCACTAATGTAGTGTCGGGAATGCTAAACGGGCTTTCCTGAGCTTTTTTCTTTTAATTATGTTTAACTCGCAGCCAACATTAACATGTTGCATGCCATAAAATCATTCAGCAGTGAAACTACACCTCACTGAAACAAAATGTTACTATTTGTGACCTTTGGGACATGGGCTGAGCTGCTTATATGCCATCTCCAGCAAGAACCCAGAACAGTGTTAAACTGAAAATAACAAAACTTACAACATACTGTATTGATGCCGATTGAGAAGGCCCGGCAAAAGGTGCCTATGTATCTCTTGCTGTCTCTGGACATATCAGGGGAGAGGAGGAATACAAGGGGAAATACAGCAGAGAGTAGAGGGAAAAGAAGTGTTACGAGAGGAACTAAGAAGCAGCAGAGGGACCAGAGGAGATAAAGATGACACAACAGATAGGTGTCCAGGAGCAAAGGTCAATGTATGTGTGTGCTTGTGTATGTGTGTGTGTGTGAGAGAGAGAGAGAGAGTGAGAGACATGGGAAGATTAAGAGATATATGTTGGAGTGATTAGCAGTGGCGGCTCCTCCATGAGAGCGGAGGGGCGTCAGTCCCCGCCGCCAGCAGCGACGGCTGCAAAACCTTTACAAGGAAACGATAACAAACAGTGCTTATTGTTAAGCTGACAGAGGGAAAGACCGAGATGTGAAAGACAGATGAGAAAGATACAATAGAGACAAAGAGGTATATGTTGGAGAGAGAGGCAGACAGGTGTGACAGAGAGGGAGAGACAAGAGAGAACTTTGAGACAGCTGACAGAGGGAAAGACAGAAATGTGACAGACAGATGAAAAAGATACAACAGAGACAAAGACATATACTTGGAAAGATAAAGACAGACAGGTATGACAGAAAGAGAGAAGTTTATGACAGAGTGGTGAAAAAGAGACAGCTGACAGACTGAGGGAAAGAAAGAGTTGTGACAGGCATATAGATAAGAAAGCTGCAATTGATATATAGAAGGCAGACAGGTGTGGGGAAAGGGCCAAAAAAGAGAGAGGCCACAAACGCACTGCAGAGAGGGCACTAGGTGAAGAAGAGACAACTAAGACATAGGTGACAAACAGATGAGTAGGAAGCAGTATAAAGAGACAGAGCTGGAGGGTAGGAGGTAGGTGTAAGAAAGGGTATTTAGAAATACTGGTGTGAGAAAGCTCAGAGAGAGGCAGAGAGAAAAATTGGGTATAGGTGAGAAGGAGGGTAGAGAAACATCTGAGCGGAGAGGGAATTGACAGGTGAGAAATATTTTCTAAGGAGACCACTGAGAGAGTGGAACTTAATCGAGAGAAGTGATAGATAGGTAACAGGCAGATGAGAGAGGGGTGGGTAAAGTTACTGGTGCAAGCTAGTAGATAGAGAGAGGTGAGAAAGGGAAAGAGATGAGTGTAGAAGTGAGAGGTGTGAGAACAGTGGGAAAAGTACTAAGAAATCAGGTGAGAGAGATAGGTGAGAAAGAGATTTCGGAGATGGGGTGAAAGGGAAGAAACAGGTGGGAAAGACTTAATTAAGAGAAATAGTATGGCATAGATGAAACAGAAAAGAGAGTCAGATGTGATAACTTAGAGAGAAGTAGACAAGTGAGAGAGTGAGGGCTGATAATGAGATAGCAGTTTAGATACAATGAGCTGAGAGAGTAGATTGTCAGGTGACATGCAGATGACAGACAGCTGCAGGAGAGGGGAGGGACGAGAGAACAGAAACAGAAATGTAACAAGTTGAGAGAGAGAGCTGAGGGGAAGATATGAGTGCTTTGATAAACAGGCAGATGGATGAGAAAGAGACAGCTGAATGAGAGGGACGCAGGTAAGAGGGAGATCATCAAGGCAGTACCTAACCTCTTTATCTTTGAGCTTATTGCATGGTTTGTAACTGTAGTGCTGTCCTTTTTCTCAGTGTCAACAAAGTAAATTGTCATGTAACATCACTTCCTAGGATATTAGATGAAAGTTTGTATGATGTCACTTCCTGTGATTTAAGTATGGGTGGTCAAAGGGCAGGTCATGTCACATCCTCTTCCCCTGGGATTTTGGTGAATCGACGTCCATGGTTGTGACACATGATGATCCTTTTTTAATTTACCATTCCAAATAGGCTGACACTCATGTTAAATTAAAATATACTTTTTTAAAAAGTGAAAAGCAAGCCCAAAAAAGTAAGTGTGCACCTGGTCGACTGCTTCGATCCATGCAGTCTATCTGGTGCCAATATTTTGTTTTTTGGCGGTGTCGAATGGTGGTTTCAGAAACAGAGCTATATAGTACCCCATGCTCTTTTCTACTACCCTTGAGAGCATATGCGGTTCAAGCTTTTGGATTTGTCAATGCATATTTTCTTTTGTCGTGGTTTTTGCAAAACCTTAATATTAGGGAAAGCTGCTGGGATCTCATCAATTAAAAAAAAAAAAAAAAAATTGGCCAAAAGCAAAACATTTTGAGAGTCTTAAAAAGCACACTTTCCCTAGCAGTTCCTGGCACTTAAGGGATCTACTTTTTATGTGGATGTGCTCCACATGAAAGAGCACAATGCCATCACTCAAAGTGTATGCTGCCTATGGCTGAATTGGGCTTACCCACGGCCTTTTTCTGTATGCTGTAGGAGGTGGAATTAAAATGTGAATCACA
This sequence comes from Pleurodeles waltl, assembly GCF_031143425.1. Classification (NCBI taxonomy): domain Eukaryota; kingdom Metazoa; phylum Chordata; class Amphibia; order Caudata; family Salamandridae; genus Pleurodeles; species Pleurodeles waltl. Next base: position 643,936,744 of record NC_090448.1, read on the forward strand.
TAATAACAAACCAATGGATCAGTGAGGAGCCAGGCAATGAGTCTCCACACAGAATGGTCTCCGGCCATTGGAGTTCCAAAATGAGTTATGACTGTGTTGTGATCCAATATGCCCAGGGGTAAAATATGGGACCCTGTTGTGTACAGTAGGTTTGTGCTGGCAAAAACAAATAATCAGTGTGGGCTATTGAGCCATGTGGCACAGATGTGTGGATGCAATCCCGTTTCCCAGGATTCCAAATGTGCCATGAGTCACTCATCCCAAGCTCCCCTACCCTGTCTGCCAGGCTCTTCCGGTGTCTCGGCGGTCCGTCTTTCAATTTGTGACGGTCTTGTGGTTCCATAAAATCACTGAAATCACCCCCTACGATAGTGACCCCGGGTGGCAAAACACTGACCAAGTCTCAAAGGGCCGAGAGTGTGGGTTGGTGCAAGGCTGCGGAATGTACATGCTGATGGTTACTGCCCTCAACAACTATGTATCAACCCTGAGCATTCCTCGTCACATTTGTGACCAATTGTGGTTAGGACTTATGCAGGAGGGTGGTCAGGATGGCACCACCATGAGCCTTGGGAATAACCCTTGTGGTATACTCTGTTCAGACCAGGAATGGACTATTGTGACCCTGCGGATGTGTCTCCTGGAAAAACAGGATGGCTGGTTTATGTCTGTGGTTGAATTGTAGGACAACTCCCCTTTAAATTGGGTCCAACAGCCTATTAACGGTCCTCAACTTGACCGAGTGGGCCCTCATATTAACTGTGTGAGTGTGATGCTAGGTATCATCTCCTGTACTAAGGGCCCGTAAGGCCATGGAGTCAAGTGCCACAGTAAAGCAGGTGAGGGGTGAACCGTGTATCTAGCCTTAATGTGTGACCAAGACAAATAGTTAACCAAGAGCATAATATAACAACTAAACACATAACCTCCAAACTCCAACTCCCCCACCCTATACTTCCCACACTGAAGAAGCATCTGCCGCCCATCCCAAACTCAATACAGAACCAACTTGTGAGTAATGTTATCTAATGGTCGGGATGGTGCATCCAACAGCTGCTTCTGTAGACTCATGTCTGTGAAAGTCTGTTATAAGGATACAGTGGTGCATGTGTGGTAAAAGGAGAGAAGTAAAGAATTACAGTCCCCCCACTCCCAGGAGGTTATGTAGAAACATCAGGCATCAAGTGGACCCTGGCCTACACCTCCTCCCTCCACAATAAGTTGATTAATCAAGGGTCCTTCCTGACCATCGTCACCCCCGGTTTTGGCCGAGTCTTGCTGCTCCCCATCCGATTCTGCAGAGGTGTCCACTTCCAACACACCTTCTCGCCTCTTCTGGGAATGTTTACTCCATCGGTCCACTTTTATTCCATCATTTCTGCACTTACTAGCCTTGGACTGGGTGGCGGACTGCCACTGCAGAGGTTGGTTCACAGTCAGGGTGCGCTGCTTAGTGAGCCAGGTCCAAACCTCCTCCAGGTTGTCAAAAAAGAAGGATTTGGGGTTATGGATTACGTGCAGTCTGGCAGGGTAGAGGAGCATTTAGGTTATCTGCATTGCCCATAGTTTTTGCTTCACATGTTCATAAAATTTGCATCTTGTCTGGACCTGTCAAGTGTAGTCAGGGAATATCAGGATGTGGCCTGAATGGAATATTAACTACCTCTTTGGCTGTACACCCTCAGTACTTCCTCTGTCTCTGTAATTCAAGAATTTTTCTATCATCAACCTTGGGGGAGCAACCGGGGTCGGCTTCATGGCCAGAGATCTGTGGGCCCTTTCAAAAATGAAACATGGGGACAGATCTTCTGCCCCATCCAGGATTGGATCCATTGTCCAAATCATAGGGACTTCTTCGTGATTCTTGTCCTTGTCTCATTTCAGCTCCTTCAGTGACACTGCTGTCAGTTTCACCATTCATGGGAGGTGCTTTTCACTGTTGATTTTGCTGTGAGGGGTCTCTTTAGGAGTAGGGAGGTGCCTCTTCATATCCACTTTTGAGGTGTCAAAAACTGTGTTACGGCTTGGGCCTCACAGACTCCTTTTATGTCACACTGAAAGGATAGTGCCAGAGGTTACTCTAAACTTGTTCCTCAATGAAAGTGTAACCACGTATCAACAACTCTACTTATTGGAGGCATGGTGAATCTGGAGGCCAGAGAAAGCATGGCAACTGTTGTATGAGAAACGCCACATAAATAACAAGTGCAGTATCATTGGGGCAGGCCATCTTAAATTGTACAAGTTTACATCTTGAAGAATACGTCATACGATGTTCAAACTCCACTATAATATGGCCCCAAACAAGTACTATCAAGCAGAAGAAAAACAGAATCACTTCTTCTGGGTCATGTGAATCTGAGCTGTATAAGAAGCTGATATGCTCATTCGGTCAGTCTATGGCAACAGCATTTTTTCTTGGTTTTACTCGTGTTACAAGTGGTTCTTTCACCTTGTTGTGCACCTTTGTAGTTTTCCTCACTTTCCTCCCACAAGTTCCCACTTCTTGGGAATTCTCTCCACCATTTCTTTCCTGCATTGTGGCTGCAGAAAGACAATCTCTCTTGAATTGCTATCCCAACTTGTGGACCCATAGAGGTAAGTGTATCATATTTTCGCAGACTACATGTCTAATGTCATTGTGCCTTTTGTGTTTGCGGCATCTTTCCCAGCCCAAGAGTATGAAAAGAACCATGCCACATACAGAGCTCTGTAGCAGATGTCTTTATTTCTCAGCATGCAATCACACACTGCACTCTGATTGCATCATAACCATTAATGCTCACACCTTAACACCTCCCAGCAAATTACATAATTCCTCTACTGAGTCTGCTAGAACCGCGAGGGTCCAATCGCACATAGTCCCACAACACTATATCTACCCCTTTGTTCAATAGAAAGTATAAACAACAGTTACATTATATTTATTCAATAAGTCGTCAAGGTGCTCGCACTAGTCAGCCAGATCGAGTGATGCGAGGTAGTTGAGATGCACTCTGGTGTGCGCCAATGGCACCTGTTCTGATGCTAGATCTGCACTGTTAGGCAGGGTTATCTCATTCATAGCTGCAAGAGCTGACAAATGTCAAGGTAGGTACTTAAAATGTGATGAGTCCGGTGTGATGGACTGTCCTGTCCCCATGTGTCCTTAGCATGTCAGCACCCTCAAAGAATGGACAGCAAACAGAGTGTCTGTTTTCCACTTTCATTTCTGTTTGACCAGCACCCAGCCACCTTCATTGAATACTTACCTGAGCTAGTCGATGCTGGTCTGCATATGTTTTCATTTTGCACTTTCAAGAAGTGTCTGTAACATGAACCGTATCAGAATTTAAAGGCCTGTCCACTGTGGCAGTTTGGTTCCAATGGTGCTTCTAAATATCAAGGTGGCAGGACTCTCCCAAGTCACAGAGTGAAGAGTTGAAGATAGGCACAGAGGGCTTGGTACAGGTCCTGGTTTAACTGGATTCTTTCCAGCGATGCTCCTTGAATGACTCTTTTGAGGGTACCCATGAATCGTTCCACAACACGATTGGCTTGGGGCCAGAGAGGTGTACTCTTTTGATGCTTGACATTTAGGGGGTCAAAAGACCGCCAGGGCTGTTTTGGAGGAAGCACCGCCAACAGGCTGGCGGTGCTTCCAGAAGGATTACGACGCGGCGGAAGCGCTGCGGTCGCTCTGCCGGGTCTGTCGGTTTACCGCCACTTTAGTCCCGGCGGATTTAATCCTCCAGGGCAGCGCTGCCCAGGGGATTACGAGTCCCCTTCCCGCCAGCCTTTTCATGGCGGTTTGAACCACCATGAAAAGGCTGGCGGAAAGTGGAGTCGTATGGCCCCTGGGGGCCCCATGGAGCTTTTCACTGTCTGCTATGCAGACAGTGAAAAGTGCGACGGGCCGCAACACTGCCGGCCCCATTTGGAGCCGGCTCCCGTGTTGCGGCCGAGATCCCCGCCGGGCCGGCAGCCGGAAACCAGGTTTCCACCCGCCTGCCAGCGGGGATCTCACAATAGACCCCGCGGGAGTGCGGCCGCATTGGCGGGCGCCCGGCGGTTCAACCTTGGCGGGCGGCCTCAGCTGCCCGCCAATGTTGTAATGAGGGCCTCAGTCTCATCAGAAACTCCTTGAATTCTTTGCTATTTACCAGCGGACTGCTGTCATATTTGAGAATGGCGGGGATACCCCATGCTACAAAAATGTAGTCCTGCTGCTTGATGACCTTGTCATGGGCTGTTAATGATAGTTCCCCTACTAAAGGAAAGAGTGAATACTCATCAATGACTACCATGAGATGACATCTGTTTCCAAAGGGCCCAAATAAATGAATTGCAACTCTTTCCCAAACCTGTGCAAGAAGATATTTTGGGGAAAGACAGTTGCAAAGATGACGCTCTTTTAGTTCCCTCCCAACTCGCTCATCTAAGTGTGGGAACCACACTCGGTCTCCAAGGGCTCTTTTGGTGGCTACAATGTCATGATGTCTTTCATGGGCTAGTTCAATTACTATCTGTCTTAGGCTCTCAGGTATGACGATTCTCAAGCCGATCAATACAACAACTTTCTTGGTCACAAATAGTTAATCCTGTACATTTTTTAAATTTTTGAAATTCAACATCATCAGCAATAAGTCTAGTGCTTCATTCGATGATTGAGTTGAAATGATATATTTGAGGACAAGCATGTTCTTATGGGCATTAGTAGCAGCAATAATTTGTTCAATGAACAGGACTGTTAGCATGCTGGACCTCAAAATGAAGTTAATGTACTCCTCAGCCATTTTGGAAGTTGCACTGTGACGATGTATTGATACTCATGAAAAGTAATCAGCAGGGTTCTGATCTTTACCCAGCTTGTGTACATTGGCATAGTTATACTCTTGCAGTCGCAGTCCCCATCTGTCAATGCTAGGGGGCATTTTGAGTTTTGGGTTTCCAAAAATAGTGAGAAGTGATTGGTTGATCTGTAATGATAGTTGTAGGAAGTTGGCTCTGTATGTACTATTTCAAAGTAAGAAATGGCATGCACAGAGTCCAAGGGTTCCCCTTAGAGGTAAGATAGTGGCAAAAAGAGATAATTCTAATGCTCTATTTTGTGGTAGTGTGGTCGAGCAGTAGGCTTATCAGAGGGTAGTGTTAAGCATTTGTTGTACACACACAGGCAATAAATGTGGAACACACACTCCGAGACAATTCCAGGCCAATAGGTTTTTGTATAGAAAAATATATTTTCTTAGTTTATTTTAAGAACCACAGGTTCAAGATTTACAAGAAATAATTTAAATGAAAGGTACTTCACTTAGGAACTTTAGGAACTTTGAATTAGCAAAATAGCATATACAGTTTTCACATAAATGACATTTAGCTATTTTAAAACTAGACAGCGCAATTTTCAACAGTTCCTGGGGGAGGTAAGTGTTTGTTAGTTTTTGCAGGTAAGTAAACCACCTACGGGGTTCAAACTTGGGTCCAAGGTAGCCCACCGTTGGGGGTTCAGAGCAACCCCAAAGTTACCACAACAGCAGCTCAGGGCAGGTCAGGTGCAGAGGTCAAAGTGGTGCCCAAAACGCATAGGCTTGAATGGAGAAGGGGGTGCCCCGGTTCCAGTCTGCCAGCAGGTAAGTACCTGTGTCTTCGGAGGGCAGACCAGGGGGGTTTTGTAGGGCACCGGGGGGGACACAAGTCAACACAGAAAGTACACCATCAGCGGCACGGGGCGGCCGGGTGCAGTGTGCAAACAAGCGTCGGGTTCGCAATAGGATTCAATGGGAGACCAAAGGGTCTCTTCAGCGATGCAGGCAGGCAAGGGGGGGGCTCCACGGGGTAGCCACCACCTGGGCAAGGGAGAGGGCCACCTGGGGGTCACTACTGCACTGGAGGTCGGATCCTTCAGGTCCTGGGGGCTGCGGGTGCAGTGTCTTTACCAGGTGTCGGGTCTTTGAAGCAGGCAGTCGCGGTCAGGGGGAGTCTCGGGATTCCCTCTGCAGGTGTCGCTGTGGGGGCTCAGGGGGGTCAACTCTGGCTACTCACGGTCTCGTAGTCGCCAGGGAGTCCTCCCTGTGGTGTTTGTTCTCCACAAGTCGAGCCGGGGGCATCGGGTGCAGAGTGCAAAGTCTCACGCTTCAGGCGGGAAACGTGTGTTGTGTCAAAGTTGCTTCTTTGTTGCAAAGTTGCAGTCTTTGTGGAACAGAGCCGCTGTCCTCTGGAGTTCTTGGTCCTTCTAGATGCAGGGCAGTCCTCTGAGGCTTCAGAGGTCGCTGGTCCCTGTGGAACGCGTCGCTGGAGCAGTGTCTTTAGAAGTGGGGAGACAGGCCAGTAGAGCTGGGGCCGAAGCAGTTTGTGTCTCCGTCTTCTCTGCAGGTTTTCAGTTCAGCAGTCCTCTTCTTCTTAGGTTGCAGGAATCTAGTTTCCTAGGTTCTGGGGAGCCCTTAAATACTACATTTGAGGGTGTGTTTAGGTCTGGGAGGGCAGTAGCCAATGGCTACTGTCCTTGAGGGTGGCTACACCCTCTTTGTGCCTCCTCCCTGTGGGGAGGGGGGCACATTCCTATCCCTATTGGGGGAATCCTCCATCTGCAAGATGGAGGATTTCTAAAAGTCAGAGTCACTTCAGCTCAGGGCCCTTTAGGGGCTGTCCTGACTGGCCAGTGACTCCTTGTAGGAGGCTGGACTGGCTTGTAGTGAGTACCAAGGGGTACTTTACACCTTGCACCAGGCCCAGTTATCCCTTATTAGTGTATAGGGTGTCTAGCAGCTTAGGCTGATAGATAATGGTAGCTTAGCAGAGCAGCTTAGGCTGAACTAGGAGACGAGTGAAGCTCCTACAGTACCACTCGTGTCATATGCACAATATCATAAGAAAACACAATACACAGATATACTAAAAATAAAGGTACTTTATTTTTATGACAATATGCCAAAAGTATCTCAGTGAGTACCCTCAGTATGAGGATAGCAAATATACACAAGATATATGTACACAATACCAAAATATGCAGTAATAGTATTAGAAAACAGTGCAAACAATGTATAGTTACAATAGGATGCAATGGGGACACATAGGGATAGGGGCAACACAAACCATATACTCCAAAAGTGGAATGCGAACCACGAATGGACCCCAAACCTATGTGACCTTGTAGAGGGTCGCTGGGACTGTATGAAAACAGTTAGGGTTAGAAAAATAGCCCACCCCAAGACCCTGCAAAGTGAGTGCAAAGTGCACTAAAGTTCCCCAAATGACATAGAAGTCGTGATAGGGGAATTCTGCAGGAAGGCCCCAACCAGCAATGCAACAACGATGGATTTCCAGTCGAGGGTACCTGTGGAACAAGGGGACCAAGTCCAAAAGTCACAAGCAAGTCGGAGATGGGCAGATGCCCAGGAAATGCCAGCTGTGGATGCAAAGAAGCTGCTACTGGACAGTAGAAGCTGAAGGTTCTGCAGGAACGACAAGGGCTAGAGACTTCCCCTTTGGAGGATGGATCCCCCACGCCGTGGAGAGTCGTGCAAAAGTGTTTTCCTGAAGAAAGACTGCCAACAAGCCATGCTAGCTGCAGATCGTGCGGTTAGGGTTTTTGGATGCTGCTGTGGCCCAGGAGGGACCAGGATGTCGCCAATTGCGTCTGGGGACAGAGAGGGTGTCGAGCAAGACAAGGAGCCCTCTCAGAAGCAGGCAGCACCCGCAGAAGTGCCAGAACAGGCACTACGAAGTGGAGTGAAACGGTGCTCACCCGAAGTTGCACAAAGGAGTCCCACGCCGCCGGAGGACAACTTAGGAGGTCGTGCAATGCAGGTTAGAGTGCCGTGGACCCAGGCTGGACTGTGCACAAAGGATTTCCGCCGGAAGTGCACGGAGGCCGGAGTAGCTGCAAAAGTCGCGGTTCCTAGCAATGCAGTCTGGTGTGGGGAGGCAAGGACTTACCTCCACCAAACTTGGACTGAAGAGTCACTGGACTGTGGGAGTCACTTGGACAGAGTTGCTGGATTCAAGGGACCTCGCTTGTCGTGCTGAGAGGAGACCCAGGGTACCGGTGATGCAGTTCTTTGGTGCCTGCGGTTGCAGGGGGATGATTCCATCGACCCACAGGAGATTTCTTCAGAGCTTCTAGTGCAGAGAGGAGGCAAACTACCCCCACAGCATGCACCACCAGGAAAGCAGTCGAGAAGGCGGCAGGATCAGCGTTACAGAGTTGCAGTAGTCGTCTTCGCTACTTTGTTGCAGTTTTGCAGGCTTCCAGCGCGGTCAGCAGTCGATTCCTTGGCAGAAGGTGAAGAGAGAGATGCAGAGGAACTCGGATGAGCTCTTGCATTCGTTATCTAAGGAAATCCCCAAAGCAGAGACCCTAAATAGCCAGAAAAGAGGGTTTGGCTACTAAGGAGAGAAGATAGGCTAGCAACACCTGAAGGAGCCTATCAGAAGGAGTCTCTGACGTCACCTGCTGGCCCTGGCCACTCAGAGCAGTCCAGTGTGCCAGCAGCACCTCTGTTTCCAAGATGGCAGAGGTCTGGAGCACACTGGAGGAGCTCTGGGCACCTCCCAGGGGAGGTGCAGGTCAGGGGAGTGGTCACTCCCCTTTCCTTTGTCCAGTTTCGCGCCAGAGCAGGGCTGAGGGGTCCCTGAACCGGTGTAGACTGGCTTATGCAGAAATGGGCACCATGTGTGCCCATGAAAGCATTTCCAGAGGCTGGGGGAGGCTACTCCTCCGCTGCCTACACACCATTTTCCAAAGGGAGAGGGTGTAACACCCTCTCTCAGAGGAAGTTCTTTGTTCTGCCTTCCTGGGCCAGGCCTGGCTGGACCCCAGGAGGGCAGAAGCCTGTCTGAGGGGTTGGCAGCAGCTGCAGTGAAACCCCGGGAAAGGCAGTTTGGCAGTACCAGGGTCTGTGCTACAGACCACTGGGATCATGGGATTGTGCCAACTATGCCAGGATGGCATAGAGGGGGCAATTCCATGATCATAGACATGTTACATGGCCATATTCGGAGTTACCATTGTGAAGCTACATATAGGTAGTGACCTATATGTAGTGCACGCATGTAATGGTGTCCCCGCACTCACAAAGTCCGGGGAATTGGCCCTGAACAATGTGGGGGCACCTTGGCTAGTGCCAGGGTGCCCTCACACTAAGTAACTTTGCACCTAACCTTTACCAGGTAAAGGTTAGACATATAGGTGACTTATAAGTTACTTAAGTGCAGTGTAAAATGGCTGTGAAATAACGTGGACGTTATTTCACTCAGGCTGCAGTGGCAGGCCTGTGTAAGAATTGTCAGAGCTCCCTATGGGTGGCAAAAGAAATGCTGCAGCCCATAGGGATCTCCTGGAACCCCAATACCCTGGGTACCTCAGTACCATATACTAGGGAATTATAAGGGTGTTCCAGTAAGCCAATATAAATTGGTAAAATTGGTCACTAGCCTGTTAGTGACAATTTGAAAGAAATGAGAGAGCATAACCACTGAGGTTCTGATTAGCAGAGCCTCAGTGAGACAGTTAGTCATAACACAGGTAACACATTCAGGCACACTTATGAGTACTGGGGCCCTGTCTGGCAGGGTCCCAGTGACACATACAACTAAAACAACATATATACAGTGAAAAATGGGGGTAACATGCCAGGCAAGATGGTACTTTCCTACACTCCTCCTTGTTTTTCTCATTATCTCCTCCGGCCTTGCCGCCAAAAGTGGGGCCGTGGCCGGAGAGGGCGGGCAACTGCACTAGCTGGAGTGCCCTGAGGTGCTGGAACAAAGGGGGTGAGCCTTTGAGGCTCACCGCCAGGTGTTACAGTTCCTGTAGGGGGAGGTGATAAGCATCTCTACCCATTACAGGCTTTGTTACTGGCCACAGAGTGACAAAGGCACTCTCCCCATGTGGCCAGCAACATGTCTGGTGTGTGGCAGGCTGCTAAAACCAGTCAGCCTACACGGGTAGTCGGTTAAGGTTTCAGGGGGCACCTCTAAGGTGCCCTCTGGGGTGTATGTTACAATAAAATGTACACTGGCATCAGTGTGCACTTATTGTGCTGAGAAGTTTGATACCAAACTTCACAGTTTTCAGTGTAGCCATTATGGTGCTGTGGAGTTCGTGCATGACAGACTCCCAGACCATATACTCTTATGGCTACCCTGCACTTACAATGTCTAAGGTTGTGCTTAGACACTGTAGGGGCATAGTGCTCATGCACTTATGCCCTCACCTAGGGTATAGTGCACCCTGCCTTAGGGCTGTAAGGCCTGCTAGAGGGGTGACTTATCTGTACCTGTAGGCAGTATGAGGTTGGCATGGCACCCTGAGGGGAGTGCCATGTCGACTTATTCTTTTTATCGCCACTAGCACACACAAGCTGGCAAGCAGTGTGTCTGTGCTGAGTGAGGGGTCCCCAGGGTGGCATAAGATATGCAGCAGCCCTTAGAGACCTTCCCTGGCATCAGGACCCTTGGTACCAGGGGTACCAGTTACAAGGGACTTACCTGGATGCCAGGGTGTGCCAATTGTGGAAACAAAAGTACAGGTTAGGGAAAGAACTCTGGTGCTGGGGCCTGATTAGCAGGCCTCAGCACACTTTCAAATCATAACTTGGCATCAGCAAAGGCAAAAAGTCAGGGGGTAACCATGCCAAGGAGGCATTTCCTTACACAACCCCCCTCCCCAAACGAAAGAGGATGAGAGTAACCTTTCCCAAGAGAGTCTTCATTTTCTAAGTGGAAGAACCTGGAAAGGCCATCTGCATTGGCATGGGCAGCCCCAGGCCTGTGTTCCACTATAAAGTCCATTCCCTGTAGGGAGATGGACCACCTCAACAGTTTTGGATTTTCACCTTTCATTTGCATTAGCCATCTGAGAGGTCTGTGGTCAGTCTGAACTACAAAGTGAGTACCAAAGAGGTATGGTCTCAGCTTCTTCAGGGACCAAACCACAGCAAAGGCCTCCCTCTCAATGGCACTCCAACGCTGCTCCCTGGGGAGTAACCTCCTGCTAATGAAAACAACAGGCTGGTCAAGGCCATCATCATTTGTTTGGGACAAAACTGCCCCTATCCCATATTCAGTGGCATCAGTCTGCACAATGAACTGCTTGGAGTAATCTGGAGCTTTGAGAACTGGTGCTGTGCACATTGCTTGTTTCAGGGTGTCAAAGGCCTGTTGGCAATCTACAGTCCAGTTTACCTTCTTGGGCATTTTCTTGGAGGTAAGTTCTGTGAGGGCTGTCACTATGGATCCATATCCCTTCACAAACCTCCTGTAGTACCCAGTCAAGCCAAGCAATGCCCTGACTTGAGTCTGGGTTTTTGGAGCTGCCCAGTCCAGAATAGTCTGGATCTTAGGGTGGAGTGGCTGAACTTGGCCTCCACCTATAAGGTGTCCCAATTAAACCACAGTTCCCTGCCCTATCTGGCATTTGGAGGCCTTGATAGAGAGGCCTGCTGCTTGCAGAGCCTTCAAAACCTTCTTCAGGTGGACCAGATGATCCTGCCAGCTGGAGCTAAAGACAGCAATATCATCAAGATAAGCTACACTAAAGGACTCCAAGCCAGCAAGGACTTGATTCACCAACCTTTGGAAGGTGGCAGGGGCATTCTTTAAACCAAAGGGCATAACAGTAAACTGATAATGCCCATCAGGTGTGGAGAAGGCTGTCTTTTCTTTTGCTCCTGGTGCCATTTTGATTTGCCAGTACCCTGCTGTTAAGTCAAAGGTACTTAAGAATTTGGCAGCACCTAGTTTGTCAATCAGTTCATCTGCCCTTGGAATGGGATGGGCATCTGTCTTGGTGACAGAATTAAGTCCTCTGTAGTCCACACAAAACCTCATCTCTCTCTTTCCATCTTTGGTGTGAGGTTTGGGGACTAAGACCACTGGGCTAGCCCAGGGGCTGTCAGAGTGCTCAATGACTCCCAATTCCAGCATCTTGTGGACTTCCACCTTGATGCTTTCCTTAACTTGGTCAGACTGTCTGAATATTTTGTTTTTGACAGGCATGCTGTCTCCTGTGTCCACATCATGGGTACACAGGTGTGTCTGACCAGGGGTTAGGGAAAAGAGCTCAGCAAACTGTTGCAGGACCTTCCTACAGTCAGATTGCTGTTGGCCAGAGAGGGTGTCTGAATAGATCACTTCATCAACTGAGCCATCTTTAGGGTCTGTGGAGAGGAGATCAGGGAGAGGTTCACTCTCAGCTTCCTGGTCCTCATCTGTTACCATCAACAGATTCACATCTGCCCTGTTGTGGAAGAGCTTAAGGCGGTTCACATGGATCACCCTTTTGGGGGCCCTGCTAGTGCCTAGGTCCACCAGGTAGGTGACCTGACTCTTTTTTTATAACACTGGGTAAGGGCCACTCCATCTGTCCTGAAGTGCCCTGGGAGCCACAGGCTCCAAAACCCAGACTTTCTGTCCTGGCTGAAATTCAACCATAGCAGCCTTTTGGTCATACCAAAACTTCTGGAGCTGTTGGCTGGCCTCAAAGTTTTTACTTGCCTTTTCCATATACTCTGCCATCCTTGAACGTAGGCCTAGTACATAGTCCACTATATCTTGCTTAGGCTCATGAAGAGGTCTCTCCCAGCCTTCTTTCACAAGAGCCAGTGGTCCCCTTACAGGATGGCCAAACAGAAGTTCAAAGGGGGAAAACCCTACTCCCTTCTGAGGCACCTCTCTGTAGGCGAAAAGCAGACATGGCACGAGGACATCCCATCTCCTTTTGAGTTTTTCAGAGAGCCCCATGATCATGCCTTTCAATGTCTTGTTAAACCTTTCAACAAGACCATTGGTCTGTGGATGGTATGGTGTGGTGAATTTGTAAGTCACCCCACACTCATTCCACATGTGTTTTAGGTATGCTGACATAAAGTTGGTACCTCTGTCAGACACCACCTCCTTAGGAAATCCCACTCTGGTAAAAATACCAATGAGTGCTTTGGCTACTGCAGGGGCAGTAGTCGGCCTAAGGGGAATTGCTTCAGGGTATCTAGTAGCATGATCCACTACTACTAGTATGTTTGGTTCCCTGAGGCTGTGGGAGGTTCAAGTGGACCCACTATGTCCACACCCACTCTTTCAAAGGGGACCCCCACCACTGGAAGTGGAATGAGGGGGGCCTTTGGGTGTCCACCTGTCTTACCACTGGCTTGACAGGTGGCACAGGAGACACAAAACTCCTTGACCTTCTGGGACATGTTGGGCCAATAGAAGTGGTTGACTAGTCTCTCCCACGTCTTGGTCTGTCCCAAATGCCCAGCAAGAGGAATATCATGAGCTAAGGTCAGAATGAACTCCCTAAACTCCAGAGGCACTACCACTCTCCTAGTGGCACCAGGTTTGGGATATCTTGCCTCAGTGTAAAGGAGTCCATCTTCCCAATAGACTCTATTTGTTCCTGTTATTTTTCCATTGGACTCTTTAGCAGCTTGCTGCCTAAGGCCTTCAAGAGAGGGACAGGTTTCTTGCCCTTTACACAACTGTTCCCTTGAGGGTCCCCCTGGGCCCAGGAGCTCAACCTGATAAGGTTCTAACTCAATGGGCTCAGTTCCCTCAGAGGGCAGAACTTCTTCCTGAGAAGAGAGGTTTTCTTTTTCTTGTTGTGTTGCAACTGGTTCCCCAATTGTCTTTCCTTTTCTCTTGGAGGGTTGGGCCCTTTTTCCAGCCTCCAACACCACTTTTTCACCCTGAGCCTTGCACTGTGCCCTTGTCTTGACACACACCAGTTCAGGGATACCCAGCATGGCTGCATGGGTTTTGAGTTCTACCTCAGCCTATGCTGAGGACTCCAGGTCATTTCCAAGCAAACAGTCTACAGGTATATTTGAGGAGACCACCACCTGTTTCAGGCTATTAACCCCTCCCCACTCTAAAGTTACCATAGCCATGGGATGTACTTTAGTCTGATTGTCAGCGTTGGTGACTGGATAAGTTTGTCCAGCCAGGTATTGACCAGGGGAAACCAGTTTCTCTGTCACCATGGTGACACTGGCACCTGTATCCCTCAGGCCTTCTACACTTTTCCCATTAATTAAGAGCTGCTGCCTGTAATTTTGCATGTTAGGGGGCCAGGCAGCCAGTGTGGCTAAATCCACCCCACCCTCAGAGACTAATGTAGCTTCAGTGTGAACCCTGATTTGCTCTGGGCACACTGTTGACCCCACTTGGAGAATGGCCATTCCAGTGTTAGCTGGAGTAGAGTTAGAAGTAGAACCTTTCTTGGGACAGGCCTTGTCTCCAGTTTGGTGTCCTGGCTGATTACAGCTACGACACCAGGCCTTTTTGGGATCAAAGTTTTTACTCTTGTACCCAAAATTGGATTGTGAAGAGGTTCTGGGCCCTCCCTCCTTAGCAGGTTTTTGGGGCCCTGTAGAAGACTCTTTACTATTTTTCCCTTTGGATGTCTCAACACTCTTCCCCTGGGGAGTCTTTGTGACCCCTTTCTTTTGGTCACCCCCTGTGGAAGTCTTGGTCACCCTAGTCTTGACCCAATGGTCTGCCTTCTTTCCCAATTCTTGGGGAGAAATTGGTCCTAGGTCAACCAGGGGCTGATGCAGTTTATCATTGAAACAATTACTTAACAGGTGTTCTTTCACAAATACATTGTACAGCCCATCATAATCATTTACACCACTGCCTTGAATCCAACCATCCAGTGTTTTCACTGAGTAGTCAACAAAATCAACCCAGGTCTGGCTCGAGGATTTTTGAGCCCCCCCTTAACCTAATTCTATACTCCTCAGTGGAGAATCCAAAGCCCTCAATCAGGGTAGCCTTCATGAGGTCATAGGATTCTGCATCTTTTCCAGATAGTGTGAGGAGTCTATCCCTACACTTTCCAGTGAACATTTCCCAAAGGAGAGCACCCCAGTGAGATCTGTTCACTTTTCTGGTTGCACAAGCCCTCTCAAAAGCTGTGAACCATTTGGTGATGTCATCACCATCTTCATATTTAGTCACAATCCCTTTAGGGATTTTCAACATGTCAGGAGAATCTCTGACCCTATTTATGTTGCTGCCACCATTGATGGGACCAAAACCCATCTCTTGTCTTTCCCTTTCTATGGCTAGGAGCTGTCTCTCTAAAGCCAATCTTTTGGCCATCTGGCTAGCAGGAGGTCCTCTTCATTGAGGCTGTCCTCAATGTTTCCAGAGTTGCTGGACTCTCCTTTGAGAGAACCAGTATCTCTGACTATCACATTTGGAGTCAGGGCTTTAGGAGCCCTGGTCTCCCTAACTAGGACTGGAGGTGGGACTTCCTCCACATCACTAGCTTCCTCCTCTGTGAGGTCATCCTCAGAGGGGTTGTTCTTGGCAAACTCTGCCAAAAGCTCCTGGAGCTGTATTTTGGTAGGGTTTGAACCAGTTCTAATCTTTTTTGTTTTGCAGAGAGACCTTAACTCTTTCATCCTAAGATTCAGGTAAGGGGTGATGTTGAGTTCCATCACATTCTCTTCTGCATTAGACATTATGGGGGTCATTCTGACCCTGGTGGTAATTACCGCCATGGCGGAGGTCGGCGGTAGCACCGCCAACAGGCTGGCGGTGCACCGCTGGGCATTCTGACCGCCGACTTTCCGCTGCCCTTGAGAATCCTCCATGGCGGCGGAGCGCGCTCCGCCGCCATGGGGATTCTGACACCCCCTACCGCCATCCAGTTCCTGGCGGTTCTCCCGCCGGGAACAGGATGGCGGTAGGGGGTGCCGCGGGGCCCCTGGGGGCCCCTGCAGTGCCCATGCCAATGGCATGGGCACTGCAGGGGCCCCCGTAAGAGGGCCCAAAAAAGAATTTCAGTGTCTGCCTAGCAGACACTGAAATTCGCGACGGGTGCAACTGCACCCGTCGCACCTTCCCACTCCGCCGGCTCAATTCTGAGCCGGCGTCCTCGTGGGAAGGGTGTTTCCCGCTGGGCTGGCGGGCGGACTTTCGGCGGTCGCCCGCCAGCACAGTGGGAAAGCCAGAATGACCGCCGCGGTCTTTTGACCGCGGAGCGGTCTTTCGGCGGGAACCGCGTGGCGGGCGGCGACCGCCGTCCGCCGCGGTCAGAATCACCCCCCATGTTTCTAAAAGTTGGAATACTTTTTAAGAATCTAAAACTATCTCTAGAACTTAATTCTAACTTTTACAAAACTTTTAAACTCTAAAAGAAATGCTAACAGGGACTAACACAAGGCCCTAGCAGGACTTTTAAAAATTTAAAAAAATAGCTCAAATTTCAAAAATCTGTTTCTAATGACAAGTTTTGGAATTTATTTGTGTGATCAGGTATTGGCTGAGTAGTCCAGCAAATGCAAAGTCTTGTACCCCACTGATGATCCTCCAATGTAGGAAGTTGGCTCTTTATGTATTATTTCAAAGTAAGAAATAGCATGCACAGAGTCCAAGGGTTCCCCTTAGAGGTAAGATAGTGGTAAAAAGAGATAATTCTAATGCTCTATTTTGTGATAGTGTGGTCGAGCAGTAGGCTTATCAGAGGGTAGTGTTAAGCATTTGTTGTACACACACAGGCAATAAATGAGGAACACACACTCAGAGACAATTCCAGGCCAATAGGTTTTTGTATAGAAAAATATATTTTCTTAGTTTATTTTAAGAACAGGTTCAAGATTTACAAGAAATGCTTTAAATGAAAGGTACTTCACTTAGGAACTTTAGGAACTTTGAATTAGCAAAATAGCATATACAGTTTTCACATAAATGACATATAGCTATTTTAAAACTAGACAGTGCAATTTTCAACAGTTCCTGGGGGAGGTAAGTGTTTGTTAGTTTTTGCAGGTAAGTAAACCACCTACGGGGTTCAAACTTGGGTCCAAGGTAGCCCACCGTTGGGGGTTCAGAGCAACCCCAAAGTTACCACACCAGCAGCTCAGGGCCGGTCGGGTGCAGAGGTCAAAGTGGTGCCCAAAACGCATAGGCTTCAATGGAGAAGGGGGTGCCCCGGTTCCAGTCTGCCAGCAGGTAAGTACTCGCATCTTCGGAGGGCAGACCAGGGGGGTTTTGTAGGGCACCGGGGGGGACACAAGTCCACACAGAAAGTACACCCTCAGCGGCACGGGGGCGGCCAGGTGCAGTGTGCAAACAAGAGTCGGGTTCGCAATAGGATTCATTGGGAGACCAAGGGGTCTCTTCAGCGATGCAGGCAGGCAAGGGGGGACTCCTCGGGGTAGCCACCACCTGGGCAAGGGAGAGGGTCACCTGGGGGTCGCTCCTGCACTGGAGGTCGGATCCTTCAGGTCCTGGGGGCTGCGGGTGCAGTGTCTTTACCAGGTGTCGGGTCTTTGAAGCAGGCAGTCACGGTCAGGGGGGCCTCGGGATTCCCTCTGCAGACGTCGCTGTGTGGGCTCAGGGGGGTCAACTCTGGCTATGCACGGTCTCGTAGTCGCCGGGGAGTCCTCCCTGTGGTGTTTGTTCTCCACAAGTCGAGCCGGGGGCGTCGGGTGCAGAGTGCAAAGTCTCACGCTTCAGGCGGGAAACGTGTGTTGTTTCAAAGTTGCTTGTTTGTTGCAAAGTTGCAGTCTTTGTGGAACAGAGCCGCTGTCCTCAGGAGTTCTTGGTCCTTCTAGATGCAGGGCAGTCCTCTGAGGCTTCAGAGGTCGCTGGTCCCTGTGGAACGTGTCGCTGGAGCAGTGTCTTTAGAAGTGGGGAGACAGGCCGGTAGAGCTGGGGCCAAAGCAGTTTGTGTCTCCGTCTTCTCTGCAGGTTTTCAGTTCAGCAGTCCTCTTCTTCTTAGGTTGCAGGAATCTAGTTTCCTAGGTTCTGGGGAGCCCTTAAATACTAAATTTAAGGGTGTGTTTAGGTCTGGGAGGGCAGTAGCCAATGGCTACTGTCCTTGAGGGTGGCTACACCCTCTTTGTGCCTCCTCCCTGTGGGGAGGGGGGCACATTCCTATCCCTATTGCGGGAATCCTCCATCTGCAAGATGGAGGATTTCTAAAAGTCAGCGTCACTTCAGCTCAGGGCACCTTAGGGGCTGTCCTGACTGGCCAGTGACTCCTCCTTGTTTTTCTCATTATCTTGCCGCCAAAAGTGGGGCCGTGACCGGAGGGAGTGGGCAATTCCACTAGCTGGAGTGCCCTGGGGTGCTGTAACAAAGGGGGTGAGCTTTTGAGGCTCACCGCCAGGTGTTACAGTTCCTGCAGGGGGAGGTGATAAGCATCTCCACCCAGTACAGGCTTTGTTACTAGCCACAGAGTGACAAAGGCACTCTCCCCATGTGGCCAGTAACATGTCTGGTGTGTGGCAGGCTGCTAAAACCAGTCAGCCTACACGGGTAGTCGGTTAAGGTTTCGGGGGCACCTCTAAGGTGCCTTCTGGGGTGTATGTTATAATAAAATGTACACTGGCATCAGTGTGCACTTATTGTGCTGAGAAGTTTCATACCAAACTTCACAGTTTTCAGTGTAGCCATTATGGTGCTGTGGAGTTCGTGCATGGCAGACTCCCAGACCATATACTCTTATGGCTACCCTGCACTTACAATGTCTAAGGTTTTGCTTAGACACTGTAGGGGCATAGGGCTCATGCACTTATGCCCTCACCTAGGGTATAGTGCACCCTGCCTTAGGGCTGTAAGGCCTGCTAGAGGTGTGACTTATCTATACCTATAGGCAGTGTGAGGTTGGCATGGCACCCTGAGGGGAGTGCCTTGTCGACTTAGTCTTTTTATCCCCACTAGCACACACAAGCTGGCAAGCAGTGTGTCTGTGCTGAGTGAGGGGTCCCCAGGGTGGCATAAGATATGCTGCAGCCCTTAGAGACCTTCCCTGGCATCAGGGCCCTTGGTACCAGGGGTACCAGTTACAAGGTACTAAGCTGGATGCCAGGGTGTGCAGTACAGGTTAGTGAAAGAACACCGGTACTGGGGCCTGATTAGCAGGCCTCAGCACACTTTCAAATCATAACTTGGCATCAGCAAAGGCAAAAAGTCAGGGGGTAACCATGCCAAGGAGGTATTTCCTTACAATAGTGAAACGTTTTTTGTATAGAAACACATGAAAATGTCCACAGGCCCACACTACAGCCAAACTCTCCTTCTCTGGCTGAGAATTTGCATATTCTATGTCAGCCTTCGAATGGCACAGGCCACAATGTGTCTCTGAGGATTCGGATGACCATTATGTTGAGCATGGATTGCTCTCATCCCCACTGGGCTCGCAGCTACTCTAATCTCAGTATGTAACTTGGGGTAAAAATAGGCCAAATCTGTTGCATTCTCAATTGCTTGTTTTATTCTTATGAAGCTTTGCTCACACTCAGCAGACCACTAGAAAGGGACATTTTGTTTTTTCAAGCATCTTAAATGGGCACACACTGTAGCAAAGACAAGAGGCAATAACTGAAGAAGGATTGCAGCATGGTGACATCTTGTGGGGGAGCTAGTAGGTGACAGTGCTTGCTCTTTATCTGGGTCAGGCATCATTGTGCCATAAGAGAATATGTGCCCAAATTGATCTTGTGAAACTCACACTTTGCTGCATTCAGAGTGATACCTGCATCAGCAAGTAACTGGCACACTTGTATAAGAGCATTGTCATGCTCCTCTTGAGTTGCTTAAATACCAGTAAGTCATCGCTCTAATTAAAAGCATGTGTGACAGGTTGAATTATTCAACGTATAACGTCGTGAAATATTTCTGCAGCTGACGACACTCTTACACTTAATCTTTTGTATCTGAATAAACCAACATGAATTGAAAAAGTACTGATGCACCTTCAGTTCTCTCCAAATCGAGTTGTGGTACCCCTTGCTCAGGTTAAGAAGGGAGAAGTATTTTACACTGTTCAGTTGAGTGATCATGTTCGCTGTGTGTGGACCAAGATGTCTTTCTCTTTTGATTGCTTTGTTGGCCTGGTGCATATCAACACAGATGCACACTGCACCTCCACTGTCCTTTATTGGCACCACCACTAAGAGCAAAACCTATGGTGTAGGACTGGTGGAGCACTCAATGATGTCATGCTGCAACAGCATGTCTAGTTCTTTCTCAACAGCTTCTTTCAAGTGAAAAGTGACTCCGCAGTGCCATCGGGCAACAGGGTAAATGTCCTCCTTAATGTGAAGTGGCACTTTTATTGTGTTGAGCCTTCCTAAGCTATGAAACAATGAAGGAAACTGTCTAACAATTTCAGATTGAGTGTGAAGGCTGTAATTGAGAGATATCAGTCCAATGTCAGCAGCAGCGGCAATACTGAATAGGCATGCGCTCGGTGAAGTTCCTTGAAGAATACATATTGGCCCTTGCACTGATACTGCTTTATGTTGCAATGGCGCTATGAATGACTCTTGACTCTGCAATGGTTTAGAAGCAGCCCAGGTGTATACCTTCGTGTTTGATCAATTAGGACATGGCACAGGAATATACTTTAATTACTCAATGATTTTCTTGTCATCTACTTTTTCTAGGACATCTATGTAGTCATCGAACGCCTCGATCCATGCAGTCTATCTCGTGCCAATATTTTGTTTTTGGCAGTGTCCAATGGTGGTGGTGGTTTCAGAAACACAGCTATATTGTACCTCATGCTCTTTTCTACTACCCTTGAGAGCACACACTGTTCAGATGACTACTGCTGTTTACCTGGAATGGTAACCTTTGCAGGAACCAGCCGTGAGCTCACACGTGGGTCAACATGTTTGATCGGAGGTCGTAGATCATCGTCGTCCTTCTTGATTGTGAGTAAATGCTCTTTTTCTCACAGTTGACAGAGCTCTGCAGTGGACGTCTTTATTTCTCAGCATACGATCACACACTGCACTCTGATTATGTCATAACCGCTAATAACCACACCTTAACATGTCCAAATGAGTTACATAATTCCTATATTGAGTCTGCCTACAATCATGAGGGTTCTAGCACACATAGTTCTACGAAACTACAGTGTTTATGATAGCCAATGTCTTTCCTCCCTTTTAGCTCCTCACTTGGCCAGGCCAATGCCAATATTCCACTCACCTTATCATTCCTTTGTTTTATTCTGCTGTTTTCCTGTGGTCTTTATCATTGGGCATTTTTTTCCCAGTGCCAAGAACAAGAATATCTAAAATTCTGGAAACATATTCCACTCCCTGCCTTTCACTCATTGAAACTTCTCTTCAGCCAGCAGAACCCGATAGAGTGGACAAGGGAAGGGCACAATTTGGATTTCCAGTTGGAATGGAATAATATTACATACCTGGTATAATCAGTGGTAAAAGAGAGTGCTTTCAAATGATACATCACAATCACGGCTGAGGACACTAAAAAGGACCTTATACACACAATATTCACACACATGCACGTGTATTATCAATAACAGTGTTGATGGCATAATATTTCACAGTGATCTGCTTAATCAACTGATTGGTATGGGTTGGTGCTCAAAATTTTCACTAATTAATTAATAAATTAATAAATAATAATTGTCCCTCATGCTGGCTCCTTTCTATGGGCAGCTTGCTTTGTAATCTGCTTCTTAGTTTAGTTTGTAAGTCGTGAAAGCTGTCCACACTTGGCAATGTACCACCTACATCTGGAAAATGTTACACGTACAAAGTGGACATTGTATTACCTTGAATGCTCCTATTTTACAAGTGCCCATACATAGGTGAGTGATGTATGCATATATTGTCTTTAACTAGGTCTTGTATCTGAGTATTGCAACATCCTGAGGGAAGGTTTTGACATGTGCACTGCTTCTTAGGAGAAAAGTCAGATCGTCTTCATTTAGGGTGAAAGAGCTAATGATTGTCGCAGTATCTAGGCATTTTGAGAAAGCCTTGCTTCCATTGTAGTGCACAGTCCACTCTTGGTGAGTCCCAGTGACCCCATTTACGTTATTGGGGTGACACAACTAAATAAAAAGTCCAACATTATCAAAACACCACAGGAATCACATGGGGTCCTTGGCACACCAATGGAGAATCCCTCCAGATCAAACCGCAACTACAGACACATACATCTGCATGCAAAATCATTGAGGGACCAAATAATTGCTGGATGTGTGCTATTTAAAAATCGTGTAACGCAGCAGCGGCCACTGCAAATCTCAAGGGGAGGGTCAGGAGAGGGGTGGGGTGGACAGGGGAACAAAAAAAAATGTTTTTTAAAACATACCTTTCCAACGCCTCCTGCTGCATTGCTCCTCTTCTCTCCTGGTGTCCCAGCAGCCCCTGGGACACCAACACTGCCTGCCCATGCAATCCTGGTGCTGCTCTAATGCTATGCCTAGCATGACAGGAGTGCCAGGATTGGTCTGAGCGGCTTGTTCTGCCACTCAGACACTGCATGGGAGTCTGTACAGTTTCGCCACCCCGGCTGTGTAACGCAGCCGGGTTGGAGAACCTAAGTGTGCATGTCACTCCACTCACCCTCATCCCCCCTCCCCTGGACCAGCCCCACCCCTTCCTGCACCTGCTGGCTGGGCCAGAAGCTGAAAAATAAAACAATATTTTAATATTGTTTTATTTTTCAGCTGCTGGCTCTTAGCCAGGGGACGATGCTCCTTTGCCATAGCGAATGAGCCACCCCTGGTGTGACGTAACATACTGAAACTGGGAATCATAATTTTTCCTCTCAACAGTTCATTTTTCATCCTAACACCTCGGATATCCCTCCTGTAGACTAGCTATAAGATCTCACTCTACGCCAAGTGACCGTGAATGCAATTTCTATATAAAGGTTACTGTTTGTTCAAAGTCTTCACCACCCTCCCCCCTCTCCCTTCTCCACAACTACCATTCGACCACTCCATTTCCCTGGCATCGGCCCGAGCTGCATCTGCCGGTTTCCCTTTCCCAACAAGATGTCCCAACCCGCCATGTACAATGCCCAAGCATTGAGTCAGCAGAGATATCCAGTTTCTCTAAATTACATCAGAGCCTTTTAAGAGATGATAGTTTTACCATAAAAGGTGAGGTCATGGAAACTAGATGGCTAATTCTCTTCTGATGCAATGAAACAAATGCTCTTGTCCATATTCCGCATAGTCCACAGGAATACAGATCCTGGCATTATCCAACAAAATACTATGTGTGACCCACAGCTGAAATGAGGGGCCAACAAGTATATCAATTTTCAAGGACCTGTCACTTGTTGCTGACAAGTATTGCAAGCTGTTGGTGTGTTGTTACTGTCTTGAAAAAGATACAAAATACATTTCAACAGATCTTCAGACTGGTCACTGAGTTGCTCAGCCTTGTTGCCAAATCTCCTCGAAAATGATCACTTTTGGATTGGTAGTTTACTCTCTCGAGGGGGTGGACTTGTGTGGCGGGGGTGGGGCATGCTTTGGGTCCACTACGTACCTTCTCCACTTTCTAGGGCACCTGGCAACATGGCTCAACGCCTGTGAACAGAAAGGAAGAGTGACAACAGCTGGGCCACGCTTACGTTCTTGGAAGACGCTGAGAATTTTGGCCCGGTCACCGCCAGCAATGGCACAGTGTCCCCTCAACAGAAACTCTCTGTGCTGAAGCAGAAAACACTATTATTCTCAGATGGGCCTTGCTGTCACGCACTCTATATATAACCTGAAATATAATCTGAAATATTCCAAAGCACTAAAGAGACAAAAACAAATATTAATTAAATAGAAAATATAACCTAGAGGACTACTCTAGTTGTTTCTTGTTGCGCATTTTAACTAGTTCCTAACATAAATCTTTTCATTGGTGCCCAATGAGGGCTGGTATTTTCATCAAGTATATTTACTTCCTATTGTATGTTCTATTGGTTATGTAGGCCAATGTCCAAAAATCCATGCAGCTAGGTAACATAAAAAGTATTTGTAATTGGTCCACTATGATCTAGCTCTAATGTCTGCCTAATCGTTTCTTAATACCTCGGAATTTCTTCACTGCGATCTTCACTTTCTCAACTCATATCTAAATTTCACGTTGGACACAGCTTTCAGTGTAAAGGCCCTCTCATAACTCTAGCGCATTGATGAATAAGGGAAAGACAGTTGGAAATGACAGCTGGGAGTTGCATTGCAGACTACAGACCTGCAAGCAGACCAGAGGAAAATACTCCAAATTCACAGATGGGGGCCCACGAAAAACAACCAGTCCGTCATTCCTGATTCTGAATGTGGTGTATTATGTTGCAAAATCTGTTGTTCGCACACCTCAGAGGCATGCCTTTCCATATGAACTGCGCGGGTTTACTTGTGATAAAAACATCAAAAAGCATTTTTAAAGGCTTCGGTCCTCAAAGAAAAAAGCTTAATAATAGCTGTGATGGTGTGCTTAAAGTGTCTGAAGAGATTAAGGGGCATATTTATACTCCGTTTGCGCCGAATTTGCGTCGTTTTTTTCGACGCAAATTCGACGCAAAACTAACTCCATATTTATACTTTGCCGTTAGACGCGTCTAGCGCCAAAGTTCGTGGAGTTAGCGTCATTTTTTTGCGTGAACACCTTCCTTGCGTTAATGAGATGCAAGGTAGGCGTTCCCGTCTTAAAAAATGACTGCGATGCATATGCGTCGTATTTATACTCCCGGGCAAAAATGACACCCGGGAGTGGGCGGGACAAAAAAACCCGCATTTGCGCCGGATTTTAGCGCCTGGGTCAGGGCAGGCGTCAAGGGACCTGTGGGCTCAGAATGAGCCCAGAGGTGCCCTCCCAAGCCCCCAGGGACACCCCCTGCACCCTTGCCCACCCCAGGAGGACACCCAAGGATGGAGGGACCCATCCCAGGGAAGAAAAGGTAAGTTGTGGTAAGTATTTATTTTTTTTTTTTTTGTGGCATAGGGGGGCCTGATTTGTGCCCCCCTATATGCCACTATGCCCAATGACCATGCCCAGGGTACAGAAGTCCCCTGGGCACGGCCATTGGGCAAGGGGGCATGACTCCTGTCTTTGTCATGTTAATGGCGTCTGGGCGCCCAAAAAAAATGGCGCAAATCGGGTTAAGACGATTTTTTTGCCTCAGCCTGACTTGCCCCATTTTTGGACGCCCAAACGCCATTTTTCCCTACGCCGGCGCTGCCTGGTGTACGTGTTTTTTTTTCACGCACACCAGGCAGCGCCGGTCGGCTAACGCCGGCTAACGCCATTCAATAAATACGGCGCCCGCATGGCGCTTCAGAATGGCGTTAGCCGGCGCTAATTTTTTGGGCGCTAAACTGCGTTAGCGCAGTTTTGCGTCAAAGAGTATAAATATGGCCCTAAATGATTAACATCTTAATAAAGAAATCCACCGCTGTAATCGGGGCTTTGAGCTTGCAGGAGTGTGCTAAAAAGAGTTACTATATAAATGGTCTGCCTAAAGATAAATCGCCTGCAACCTGTCCCCAAACCTACTAACTTCACAGCCAAAATTGTAACACAATGTTCTCTCCTTTACTGCCCAATACTAGCAACGAAAATGAAATAAAAACAGAAGATGTGGTCTTTAGACATGGGACAAAAGTACCCATGTCTTACAGTTTGAGGGTTTTTTAAGTTACAGAGGAGTTTCGTGGCAATAAATGCTGGTACCCAAAGTTTCGCGCAGAAACCAGAGACCTGGGTTAAATGTCGGGGGCGACGAATTCCAAGACTGCGTTTCGCGTCCATCTCATGTCTCTGTAACGCACCAAGCACCTTTGTCTCAATCCTTCAAGTCGTTTCACCCCTGCTTTCTTTGTCACAGTTTTCCCTTCTTTTTCTTCCTCCTTGTTTTCCGTTTCTGTTTTTTCAGCTTTTGCTTTACGTTAAAGTCTCAAGGAGAAAAATAAGTGCTGCCTCCCAAACACGAATGATGGTGGGCCCCTCCTTCATACACCAGCTCAAATAAGCACTTTCCAGTCTGTTCATGAAAGACATACAAGACTTAAGACCCTTATTTATTTTGCCGAGGTGCCCTTGCTGTAGGTCTTTCTGGAATCTCTCTATAGACCTTAGGGAGGGGATGTTCGCTTCTGAAAAGCTGATATGTGATGAGGATTCCGCATTCAGCGACGAATGTTCTCGAAGCGTGTGCACCAGCATGCGGTGGGGGGTGGGGGGGGGGGTAATGCCGGCGCTGAGACGCAGGCGATCTCGCAAGCATCCAGGGGTCTCCCAGCCCCTCAAAGGACCCCATTCAGCGGTAGATCAATGAATATCTCTGCGAAATAGCAGACTCAGGGGCCCCCGTAACATTCGGCAGAAGGGCCCCGTGTTTTGCGTTCACTTTCCGCAGGGGCCCCCGCCATTTTGCGTAGCGCCACTCCCAGCGTGCTAGGGAGCCGGCAGTGTATAGCACTGACTGCTCTCAGAGATTTGCAGGTTAAGGGTGGACTCAGTCAGAGCACTGGTATTTTGTTCTCCTTCCTGGCAACAGTTGATGCTGGCATAGGGTGAGAACCCGCAGGTACTGAGGGCCATATTTATACTTTTTGACGCAAAACTGCGCTATCGCAGTTTTGCGCCAAAAAAATTAGCGCCGGCTAACGCCATTCTGAAGCGCCATGCGGGCGCCGTATTTATTGAATGGCGTTAGCCGGCGCTAGCAGTCCGGCACTGCCTGGTGTGCGTGGAAAAAAACCACGTACACCAGGCAGCGCCGGCGTTGGGGAAAATGGCGTTAGGGCGTCTTAAAATGGGGCAAGTCAGGTTGAGGCAAAAAAATCGCCTCCACCCGATTTGCGCCATTTTTAACGACGCCCAGACGCCAATTACATGACTCCTGTCTTAGTAAAGACAGGAGTCATGCCCCCTTGCCCAATGGCCATGCCCAGGGGACTTATGTCCCCTGGGCATGGTCATTGTGCATTGTGGCATGTAGGGGGGCACAAATCAGGCCCCCCTATGCCCCAAAAAAATATTAAAAAAAAAAAAAAATTGACTTACCTGAACTTACCTGAATGTCCCTGGGATGGGTCCCTCCATCCTTGGGTGTCCTCCTGGGGTGGGCAAGGGTGGCAGGGGGGGTCTCTGGGGGCATGGGAGGGCAGCTGTGGGCTCATTTTGAGCCCACAGGTCCCTTAACGCCTGCCCTGACCCAGGCGTTAAAAAGAGGCGCAAATGCGGGGGGTTTTGCCCCGCCCACTCCCGGGCGTGATTTTTGCCCGGGAGTATAAATACGACGCATTTGCGTCGCAGTCATTTTTTTAGACGGAACGCCTACCTTGCATCTCATTAACGCAAGGAAGGCGTTCACGCAAAAAAATGACGCTCATTCCTCATACTTTGGCGCTAGACGCGTCTAACGCCAAAGTATAAATATGGCGTTAGTTTTGCGCCGAAATTGCGTCGAAAAAAATGACACAAATTCGGGGCAAACGGAGTATAAATATGCCCCTGAGTGTCGCAACTGTGTCAGGGCACAATATCATACGCCGTTATTGTGACACAGTTGTGGGGCTGAAGTTGGCACATTCATTGTATATTCAAGGTCGGACTGAGAACCAAAAGCTGTGCCTTCAAAAAGTGCGAAAACCTGCTACCACCCCTTGTTCGGTCTGTGCTCTTCGCTCTTCCTCCTAGGCCCAGAGCTCTGCAGCAAGTGCAGTAACCATCAGAACTATCGTACCAGTTTTATTCCCTGAAACGCACCCAATCTGCATAGATCTCTGATGCAGATGCTTTAAAGTAACTTTTGTGACCCATAAACGTTGCCAAACAATTGCACTGCCTCACATCTTCCTGACTCCAGCCTTTTCGTTCTCTGCCCCCTTCGCACCAAGGTTGTGGCTCCTGGGTACATGTTCTTAGATTTCAGCACAGGAGGTTTTTGCCCAGAAGTCGGGCTTTTCTGAGGGTCAGACGGTTGGAAGAGCCAACTGCCAATCTAGAAGTGAAAATGCTACGGATTCCTGATAAACATGGCACCGAGGACTCGGTCTGCAGTGGAAAGTGAACCTCAAGACTCGGTGACCCTGTGAGTAGACGTAGTGCGCAGTCAAGGCCACCATGAAGTGGAGGTGGGCAGCTGCACTACGGCAAAATCACCACAGTGTCAGTAAAAACATCCAACCAGAGTTGTTAGTACATAACATTATGGTAATCATTCCAGAAAATATAAATATTTGTACAGTAACAATGAAAATTCAAAGTTGAGAAACCACAAAAACACAATTAAAGATGGGTATAACACAATGTATTAGTAAAAAAAGAGGGACCTGGGCAGGGCTAACCTTTGCCCAGAGAGTGTAAAAACAAATTTGACACCTTCTCCCACACGTCCTCTGTTGTCTGTTAATTGAAAGTTTGGGAGGAGTAGGAGAAGGGTGAGGTATGAAAGATCAGGGAGCGCCATGACAATAAATACAAGCAGACAAGGGCTCCTGCAGCCTTCAGAAGACTTGATTAAATACCCCTTTCTTCTGACGTAAGTCGTAGGGAGACAGCTTCAGGGAGCTCCAGAACCCCCCCCGAGATCGGCGTCCCGGGCTTGGGCCAAGCATGCTAAAGGCTGGCCCTAGTCTCCGGGTTACGCTGGTTGTAATCACTTAAAGATTAGCCCAAAGACTTCAAGAGCTCAGTCGGATAGCAATGTGGTTAGGGAACCGTTGGTAAGGTTAAGCAAGAGTGTGAAACAATGAATGATTGCAACCATTAGTTCACCACGCTCAATAGGCTCCAAAATGGAGAATCACAAACCTCAAATTCTAAAACTGATTTGCTACGAGTCAGAAATGTGTGCTGTTCGCAATACCAGTATTCAAGAACACCTAAAACAATCATAAACAAAGAAAAATGTATGGCACTAACTAGAGAAAAGAAAAAGAAGTGGATTATGCTTCCGAGTTCGGAAAGTGCACTTACAGGCTCCAAGAAGACACCCCTAAATCCTTTATTAAGGGTTAGGGGTGTCAGTCGGCACAAATTGTGAGCGGCTCATCACAGCAGCACTGAACTCCATGCCCTGGAAGCACCAAGAGCAGCAGGATCCATGCAGGTCAGTACCCAAGAGGTGTTCCACCAGCTGCAGGGAATCTGGAGCTCATATGTCCAAGTATAGGCAGTTGAGCAACAACCCCCTGCTAATAATAGTGCATCTGCAAGGCATAGTGTCTAGCCAACTAGGCTGTAGCGCAGTTTCCCTCCTCAGAGAATAGTGAACGTCCTGTCCTTAAAACTGTTTGCAGCCTTCACTGCTTAGATGCAGATGACCAGTTACATCTCCCAGGGGGGTTCTTTATTCCTTCCAGCCAGGCCTCAAAACAAAGAACCATTGGAAGAAGTGGGGGATGGGACCGTTCGGCGTGTGGGGCAGCCTTCCTTCTTATTGAAGCCAATATTTGTGAATAGCTACAAGTAAATCCAAAAATAGTTGCATTACTGTAATAGTATTTTTGATGCATTTACTGTTTGCACACGTTCTATTAATTACAAGAATAGTGCAAAACTTTATGACATAAAGTTTGCAAACATCACACAAAAAAAAAAAAAAACGAAGAGGCCTAATCTGCCAATTGGCAGTTTGAGGAGTCCCTCTGGGTCAAGGGTCCCTTAACCTGTGGCCACAAAACAAACAAGCATTTGCAATGCGTTAGGTCTTGCATTTGCTTGAGTTAGAGCTCTTAGCGTTGTAAACTCCTAACCAGACTTTTCTTGCCACATAAAATTAAAAGTAAAACAGTTTCACATAAGCTAGCTGACGGCCGCCATGAGCGTGAATGAGACACACAAAAGGAAAAAACATTTCATGGACAGGGGAATGGCAAAATACCACAGTTGCACTCTGCATTGATGGCCTTTATCCTTGCACCAGATCTGGACCATCTACCATATGCCATACCCAGGAACCATCAACACTTGAGGAAGCTTTTCATTAACGTCCAACAGCAAGAGAACACACCTGTTACAAATCCACAGTAATATAAAAATGGAGGCATAGCACCTCCAAAACCCTTCCCAAAACTGAGACTATGTAGTATGACTTCCCATCTGAGTTAACATGAGGCAAGTAAGAAAACAAATGTACTGGAGTAAACAGAGTTCTCTCAAGATCAATGTTCCTAGACTGTGTAAGAGCAGGTTTGGGATTCAAACGATGGTCCAGGTCTGATCCGTAACCTCTTTTACTTAACTGAGTTTTGGCTACAGGTCTGAGAATGCTTACTAGCATGTCCAGTTTGTCACATACTGTCATAGTTCCTCAAGGTATTTTTTTTGGTGTAATGCATTCTGTGACATGTTTGCAGAGCACAGAGGTCTTCCTAGGATAGTAGGTAAACTTTTTCAGCTTTTTTGCCTCTAAGAGGTTCATGTTCACAGTGCGACAACAGGAGGCATGTTACCAGAATGATTTTATGTGCCCGATGGTGTGGGCGACAGTCAATTTATACGTTTTCTCCCTTAATTCTCTACTGGTTAATTATACCGACTTCATCTCATAGGTTTTGATATTTGCCATCCAGTCCCTCCTCTAGTCTGAGGTACATCTATGTTCTGTAGCATCTATTATTTGCTGGGTTGCTCAGCTTGTAACTCTCGGAGAATTCGGTCTTTGTTTTTGAGGATTTCTTTTGCTTTCCTGGGAGTCTTTTATTTTCCTTTCCATCTTCAGTGTGCACGAGCCTGAGCCAGCTCAGAAGTGATCTGTACATGGTAGACTCCTCTAGCTATCTTTATGTGCCTTTGTTTGGCAGTAGTCTCGGTTTAGTCATCTATGATCAGGGTCACTGGGATTATTTGATTCTGCAGCAGCTGCTTTTTTCACTTTTTTTGTTTGCATGTTTACATATTTAAGGATTTGATGCATTTGCCACATAATTAATCATCTGCAGCAGAATCTGCAGGTTTTAGGAAACAAATTGGTTCTAGCTCAAACAGATCAAAAGTTATTAAAAACATGATGATATTTGTTTGCATTCGATGGAAGGATAAAGGTTAACTGGTCATCTTTCAGTTGTTTATTTATGTATTTGTTTATTAAACTGGTACTAATGAGAAGAAATCTTTGCCCGGACAGTATATCTATGTTTAAAAATTACAAAATAGAGAAATAATACTATAAAAAAATGTGCAGCATTATGCTGCATATTTAGCCTTTTCTTACTGCATAACGTAGTCAACACTGCTGCATAATTTGATGCTCCCCTGTTGCATTATTCCAATGGCCCTGTCCATAATGCTTTTATTTGTTCAGCACCACACCAGATTGGGTAGACTATCCAAGGACAGCAAATGTGATCTTCTGGATGCTTCAGTCATTTGTATGACACAGCTTTCCTTAGCCATTCTGCCAGAGTCTGGGGCCTAAACATGACTGGTTGCCAAAGGATGTCAATTGAAAACTTCTAACTATTTGGTAAGTTCTCATAATGAAAGGACAAAGAAGAAGAAAAGAGTGTTAATGCTCTGATTAAAAACAGATATTCATGATTTCAGTGAGCCCTAGACTACATCGCCTCCGTCCTGGGGTCCCTCTTTGTACAGAAATAGTACCCTGATACAACCTGGAACAAAGATTCCTGGCAGAACTACGGCAGTATCACAATATTTGGAGTGCAACACTGCTAGTAAACATTTTAACAATAAAAACATATTTTAGGGACCCAGCTGTTAAAAAGATCCAAAGCCTGAAACACAATGTCCCGTGCTAGCTCGTAATTCCAAAAATACCAAAACTAGTCTAGGGTTGCTTTTATTCCTATTAAGAGGCGATGAAACCATGCATAGCCAGGCTAAGGTCCTTATTTAGATATCAGCAGATGGGTTGCTCTGTCACAGTGGTAACGGATATCCTCTCCGCTGAAATCTAGATCCCATAGGACATAATGGGATTTATATTTCGGCGGACGGGATATCCATCACCGTTGTGACGTAGTAACCCGTCCAATAATATCTATATCAGACCTTAAGTCTGATTTCCATATGACTGGTCTCTGTTTTCCTTAGTGGGCAAACAATGATGGACTTGGATTGCAGCTATCTAATTACCAGTGGCTGAGATTAATTCTACCCATCATTTTTTCCCAAGTTAGAGACTCTTCTGATGTATGACCAGAGAAAAAGCTATCTTTTTAGGCCTGACAAGAAGTTTTGATTTTACTAAATGTATTTGTATGATATACTTACATATAGATCCTTTCATCCAGCCTGCTTCAGCCATTGGTCTATTATGTCCTTCACATTCTTCATCTGCCCACTACAGCATAAAGCCTGGGGCAAATGGTCAGCTGCATTTCCGGCAATAACTAATTTCCCAGTGAGAGAGGTTATTCCGCCCTTTCACAAGAGGCACACAAAGTAGTTCTCTTAAGCGCCAGTGCGATGTGTTTTTTTCAGACCAAAAATATTTTTGGGCATCAGCTAATTTTTCCTTTTTTTGGTAGATAAATTTGGACCCGGCAGCTTCTCCAACAATTAAGTTTTGCAGAAACCATGACATAAAAACACAAGCAATAACGAAGCCAAAGGCAGCCAACACCAGACATATTGGCTTTGCCAATGCTTGTTTCTTCGGTTGTGCACATTATTATATTAATTCAGATTTGTTTTCCCTCTTTCGGTCTTAGACAGACATATGACTGCATTTTAAAATGCGCACACCAGAATGGCCTGCGACTTCCCCTAGCAGTGATTGGTCCATTTCAAGTTTCCGGGAAAGCAATTAATGCAACCTTGTTCTGGAATCATTTTCATTGAGAGGGGTCGTGGTGTCAGCCTTCACGCCCCCAGAGGGTATCTCTTACAGAAAAGGATTTGCTCTAACAAACAGGCCAATTAGAGATTTTTTAGCAATTGCTCTTTTCCGTGGGGACCTCAGTCCAAGCTGCACAGTGGGGTAAGGAGGCAGGTGTGGGGCTGAACGACTGAGGAAATGTACTGTCGTCAGTCACCGCCTGCCTCACCAGGCTGTCGAGCCGGCGGCGCTTCCCCAGTATCCAGTGGCGCGTTGCCGATGGCTGGCGCAGATGTCTCGCCCGTCGTGCACGCTTATCCCTGCCTCCTCGCAGTCTTTTAATATCCCTTAGCGAATCTGTGCTGCTCCTCTGGCCACTTGTAGCGGTGGTTCAATTGGTAATGAATGAGAAGTCAGTGAGTCAGGGGGTTGGGCTCGGACTCAAGAGCCAGCGTCTAAACATTTAACAGTAAAGAGGTGTAAAGATATAACACAACCATTTGAAAATGACAAAACAAACAGGAAGCTAACTAATCAACCAAGAAAGCTGGGGAAAAAAAACAAATAATTGATTGTGTGAGCATCAATCCGCCAAAATGCGAGTGGTAGCTGAAGTGTCATCATACACCCTTTGACCCCTTTCAGGGCTGACTACTATTTTCACATAAATAACATCGAGCCTCCTCTTTACTATTTAGAGACGATGGCACACGAAGGAATAACATCAACAAAAAGTATAAGGGCTCGTGTAGTTCCTGCTACTTTCTATACCAGTCATCGTCGTATGACCCGAGACCAGAGGTAACACGGGCAGAGCCGTTGGTACCGAAGCCTGAGCCATGGATAACCCCTGACACCCCTTACTGACGTCCCTGATCTGGTTTCACAAAGAACAAGGGTGTCCATCGTGGGTCAAGAGGGATGGCGTCATGACGGTTTCCAGGACAACAACATGAAAACATTCACATATAGTTAACTAAAATTATCAAGAAGGTCCCGGTATAAACATTTTGGGGGTTATTACAACTTTGGAGGAGGTGTTAATCTGTCCCAAAAGTGACGGTAAAGTGACGGATATACCACCAGCCGTATTACGAGTCCATTATATCCTATGGAACTCGTTGGCTGGTGGTATATCCGTCACTTTACCGTCACTTTTGGGATGGATTAACACCTCCTCCAAAGTTCTAATAACCCCCATGTATTTAAAAGCCATTTTCTAAATCTGGCCTCTTAACTTGAGCTTTGTCCGACTACAGTACAATAGCCTCACGGTATAGATGATATTCCTACTTGATGGGTACGTGCTTTCATTGTTCCTACTCCTCCCCCCTTGAATATGACACCCTTCGACCTGCTGCCAACAGTCTGTGTAACAAATTAAGTAGTAGTTGAAAGTAGGATCACTGCTCATCTCTCATGAACTAAATACGGTGAACTAATTACATACTGGGCGTCTGCAGCCAGTGCCTTGTAGAGCAATAGATGCACAGACGGCTTGTGTGCTCCAGAGAATTGCTTCCTGGTCTCTGCAGTTCCTAGCTGACAATTCCCAAGATTCTTCCCCCTCGGCAATCTGGCCTGAACTGCATGCCTAAGCATGCTTTTTTATGGACTAGAAATATTTACCAGTCAAATGGATATGTCTCTCGTTCTCCCATATGTGACCTGTTCACCATAAACCATCTGTTTCCTGCCCAATAAAGACCCCATTCTCTCCCCGTGTGTCATATTGACCATAGCATCCATCCCTTGCCTCATTCTGTCCCCATGTGTCCAATTCACAATACAGCTTTTTCCTACTGCCTAAGGCAGACCTCATTCCCTTCACTATGATGACCTCGGATTCCATAGTTCCTTGAAGTCTAAAGAAGGCCTCAATCTCACCCTTATTGCCACATTCACAACAGAGTTCCTCCCTCCTACCTAAAGAAGGCCTTGTTCTCGTGCCATTACCATACTCAAATCTATGCAGTGGCTAGTAAAGGCCCTACTCTGGCCATCTCTCCTGTTTCCCACAAAATGCTTCCTGTTGCCTAGGGAAGACCTCATTCTCTTCCTGTATGGACTTTTCACCATAGTCTGTCTCCCTCCTGCCTCTTCCCTAAACATACCCATATTCCAGAGGACTCTGCTACCCAAAGATGGCATCATTCCTTCCCCATGTGTTCCCATAGAGTCTCTCCCATTTGCTCAGGGAAGCCTCATAGGATACACCCACCACCACATTTCATATATTATATCTCTTTATTGCATTTAATATAACGACCTGACCACAGCATTGCAAGGTAAGTATTGATAAGTATAATAATAGAAGAATAAAATAGCTAACAGGGATATGTATATGATGTGGGGAGAAATAATAATATGCCTACCATGTAGCAATGGGCGATGTACCGGGTGTGCAATAACTGTACACCGACTTTACTGACCGTGATACAGTGTTGCACTACCACTTATTCTCTCCCCTAAGAACGTGCCCTACTCGACATTGCCCTGACGCCTAAGAAAGGCCTCATTCTGTGGCCATGTGTCCTATTTGTGACACAGTCTCTCTGTCCTGCCAAGGAAGGCCCCGTCCACACGTTCTATGTCGTATTTACCATATAGTCTCTCCTGCTTACTAAAGAAGGCCCCATTCTCTCCACTGTGTTCATCCCGTATTCCACGGACCATTTCACCTTTGAATGGCACCAGTCTTTCCTCGTGTATTTGTTTTACTTCTCCTTGAGTATAAATTGCTGTAAGACTTCCTCGGCCCCCGTGTTTGAAAGGCATACAGTTTCTACTCGTATTCCTCACTGCCTGGCAGACGGACATTTACTGTCACTAGGCCGTCCATCTTACTTCTCTGCCCTCATGGCTGAGAATACAGTCAGAGGCCGTACACTGACGCATCGCGCATCTGCCCTTAGATTAATAATTTACCACGCAGTGCCCCCTCCTTCCTCCGCTCAGGGTCGGAGCTGTCTATCGATCCCACTTTTCGCAACTGTAGGTGTAATTAATACTTTAAGTAAATTTGTTTTTAGCGGCGGTGACGGCTCTTAAGAGGCGGCTTTTTAGCACTGTGCCAGATCGGTAAAAAAGGTTTGTTCTGCATTTAAGGAACACAAAGTCACTTTGAGAGGCGAGCGGGGATAGCGGGGGGCAGTGGGTGTTCAGTTTCAGCTGGTGATGGAAGAGCAGCTGGCAGCGGGTGAGCTCCGCTGAGACTCCTTCCTCTCCGGGAGATGGAAAGCAAATACTGGTTCTTCACCATTGCACAAGGAAGAATCCAGAAAATGATATATTATCATACAATTTCTTAAAAACATTTGACCTAAGAGCGAACTGTCTTCAAACCGGTTTTGAATGCGACACTCATGAAATATTAGGAAAATATCAAAGCACGGCCAATGTGCTGAGACTACCCCACCACGGAGGAGTTGGGGTTATGGCGTGCGTACTTCCGTTCCCCTTTCTAGATCTCCCTCTTTCTTCTCACTGTTCTTTTTGTGTCCTTGGTTTGTCGTTGTTTCTTTTCGTTTTCCGTCATTCTCTATTTTTGACTCTGTCTCGTTAGAATGTTCAACAGTGCTCTCTCCTTGTTTCCATCATCCTAGTTAGCTCCTCGGACACTGGCACCGGTAGTAGGGTGACCAGATCTTGAGAACGAAAAACCGGGACATTTTGCAAAAATAGAAGAAGGACTACAATTTTACGTCAATGGAGCACCCCTGAATGACAGCTCTCATCAATTTAAGAACACAGGAGAGGCACTAGGAAAATAAATAATAAGTAATTTTGAAAACCAGCATCATACCTGTTAATTACATTGCTTAATTATAAAATCTGCTAATTACCACATCTTTCGTACATCAAAAAAGTGCCTTTCACTGTTTTCGGTCGACTCCCCTTGAAAAACTGGGATATAAGCCAAATTTGCCAAAATCTGCCGGGACAGCGCAAGTGAAAAGCAGGGACTGTCCCGGCAAATCCATGACGCATGGTCACCCTAACCGGTAGCAACCCCCAGTTTAAGCTTTTCAAGATTTTTCTTCTTTTTTGGGGTGGGGGAAGGGTCTCAATACGCTACTTCCTTTGCAGGCGTTCAGAGCAAACATAGCTCGCAGGTACATCTTCCGGAAATTGAACAATCACAATTCTGTGGCACCACGTGAACAAGCATGCGTTTTGTGTAAGATCAACTTATTGTTAAATGGCAGGTGGTGCCGCAGTTTTGTGATTTCAAAGCATTTTACATTGCACGTTACTCTTACATATTTTATGATACTACAGGCCACTTTCTGAACCAGATCTCCCTAACTTTTAATTCTAGGCTGCCTTGGCAAATTCCTAAGTAGCTGGGTAAAGAAGCATACCCCAGCAGCAGTGCTGGCATTAGACTTTGATATGATTACCCAGCTCCCCGTTTTTCATGTGTAGAAAAAAACTATATATCAGCGAAAGGGTCCGATGTTTTTCATAGCCTGCTGTTGGTGATTCCGATGGCTGTAGTTGCTGAACACCAAGGCTGCATAGATTTGTTTCAATCTCATGTGTCTTGTTCCCACAACCCTACTTTTCTTGTTTCTTTATCTTCCTCTTGCTGATTCTTTTCCAGCCCCACTTTCCTTGCTGCTGTTTTTCTATAGTATTGTTCCCTGTCTATTTCATCTTTCTGCCTTTCTCTCTCCTGCTCTAGGTCAAAGTCTAATGATGAAAAGTAAGCACTGTTTCTCCAAAATGTGTATCAGTACCCTTCACCTGCAACCACAGGCACCAATTAAGCACTGCATTACTGACCTGATATCTTTTGTTTTGGGTGACATAACCACTTGCAGCTGGCTGCCTAATGACTGCCATGATTTTTGGATCTAGGTGCCACTAATATCGTATCAGTTAAAGAAATGGTCATCTACAGGCCCAATGTGATTCATCAGGAGCAGCGTAATTGTGGCTGCTCCCCTACACTTTAACGGAGTAATACAATTATGTAATCAACATCATATATCCTGAGTGCCTTAACATTATTAATATAAAGTGAAGCATCAAAACATACCATTGAAGGTGCATTCACTGTCGAAACCAGGGTTTTCATATATGCGTGTGCGTTCTAAGGTTTAGTCTCAACATGACTTGTAGTTCCCATCCACATTTACACTTGTTTTACGGAAATGGCTCCCTGTTGCAGTTACCCCCCACTTTTTGCCTTATACTGATGCTGACTTGACTGAGAAGTGTGCTGGGATCCTGCTAACCAGGCCCCAGCACCAGTGTTCTTTCACCTAAAATATACCACTGTTTCCACAACTGGCACACCCCTGGCACACAGATAAGTCCCTTGTAAAAGGTACCAGTGGTATCAAGGGCCCTGTGACCAAGGAAGGTCCCTAAGGGCTGCAGCACATTTGTTGCCACCCTTAGAAACCCCTCACCTAACACATGCACACTGCCATTGTAGATTGTGTGTGTTGGTGGGGAGAAAAAGGCAAAGTCGACATGGCAGCCCCCTCAGGATGCCATGCCCACAAAATGCTGCCTGTGGCATAGGTAAGTCACCCCTCTAGCAGGCCTTGCAGCCCTAAGGCAGGGTGCACTATATCACAGGTGAGGGCATAGCTGCATGAGCAATATGCCCCTACAGTGTCTAAGTCTATTCTTAGACATTGTAAGTACAGTGTGGCCATATTAAGTATATGGTCTGGGAGTTTGTCAAAAACAAACTCCACAGCTCCATAATGGCTACATCGAATACTGGGAAATTTGGTATCAAAATTCTCAGAATAATAAACCCACACTGATACCAGTGTTGGATTTATTAAAAAATGCACACAGAGGGCATCTTAGAGATGCCCCCTGTATTTTACCCAATCCTTCTGTGCAGGACTGACTGGTCTGTGCCAGCCTGCTGCTGAGCGACGAGTTTCTGACCCCATGTGGCGAGGGCCTTTGTGCTCTCTGAGGACAGAAACAAAAGCCTGCTCTGGGTGGAGGTGCTTCACACATCCCCCCTTCAGGAACTGTAACACCTAGCAGTGAGCCTCAAAGGCTCAGGATTCGTGTTACAATGCCCCAGGGCACTCCAGCTAGTGGAGATGCCTGCCCCCTGGACACAGCCCCCACTTTTGGCGGCAAGTCCAGGGGAGATAATGAGAAAAACAAGGAGGAGTCACCCACCAGTCAGGACAGCCCCTTAGGTGTCCTGAGCTGAGGTGACCCCTGCCTTTAGAAATCCTCCATCTTGATTTTGGAGGATTCCCCCAATAGCAATAGGGATGTGCCCCCCTCCCCTCAGGTTTGAGCCACCCTCAAGGACAGTAGCCATTGCCTACTGCCCTCCCAGACCTAAACACACCCCTAAATTCAGTATTTAGGGGCTCCCCAGAACCTAGGAAACTGGATTCCTGCAACCTGAAGACGAAGAAGGACTGCTGACCTGAAGCCCTGCAGAGAAGACGGAGACACCAACTGCTTTGGCCCCAGCCCACCGGCCTGTCTTCCCACTTCAAGAAAAATTGCAACAGCGACGCGCCCCCAGGGTCCAGCGACCTCTGAAGCCTCAGAGGACTACCCTGCATCTAAAAGGGCCAAGAACTCCTGAGGACAGCGGCTCTGCTCCAAAGAAGACACAACTTTGAAACAAAGAAACAAACTTTAAAGGACTGCATGTTTCCTGCCAGAAGCGTGAGACTTTCCACTCTGCACCCGATGCCCCCTGGCTCGACCTACGGAGAACCAACACTACAGGGAGGACTCCCCGGCGACTGCAACCCTGTGAGTAGCCAAAGTTGACCCCCCTGAGCCCCCCAGCGACGCCTGCAGAGGGGATCCTGAGGCTCCCCCTGACCGCGACTGCCTGCTTCTAAGAACCCGACGACGCCTGGTAAAGACACTGCACCCGCAGCCCCAGCACCTGAAGGATCCGACCTCCAGTGCAGGAGTGACCCCCAGGTGGCCCTCTCCCAGGTGGTGGCTACCCCGAGGAGCCCCCCCTTGCCTGCCTGCTTCGCTGAAGAGACCCCTGGGTTTCCCATTGAACTCCATTGCAAACCCGACACCTGTTTGCACTCTGCACCCGGCCGCCCCCGTGCCGCTGAGGGTGTACTTTTTGTGCTGACTTGTGTCCCCCCCGGTGCCCTACAAAACCCCCCTGGTCTGCCCTCCGAAGTCGCGGGTACCTACCTGCTGGCAGACTGGAACCGGGGCACCCCCTTCTCCATTGAAGCCTATGCGTTTTGGGCACCACTTTGACCTCTGCACCTGACATGCCCTGAGCTGCTGGTGTGGTAACTTTGGGGTTGCACTGAACCCCCAACGGTGGGCTACCTTGGACCCAACTTTGAACCCTGTAAGTGGTTTACTTACCTGCAAAACTAACAAATACTTACCTCCCCCAGAAACTGTTGAAATTTGCACTGTCTAGTTTTAAAATAGCTTATTGCCATTTTTGCCAAAACCGTACATGCTATTTTGCTGATTCAAAGTTCCTATGATACCTAAGTGAAGTACCTTTCATTTGAAGTATTGATTGTAAATCTTGAACCTGTGGTTCTTAAAATAAAGTAAGAAAATATATTTTTCTATAAAAAAAACTATTGGCCTGGAATTGTCTTTGAGTGTGTGTTCCTCATTTATTGCCTGTGTGTGTACAGCAAATGCTTAACACGACCCTCTGATAAGCCTACTGCTCGACCGCACTACCACAAAATAGAGCATTAGAATAATCTCTTTTTGCCACTATCTTACCTCTAAGGGGAACCCTTGGACTCTGTGCATGCTATTTCTTACTTTGAAATAGTACATACAGAGCCATCTTCCTACACTTGTGTTTTGAAATGTTTCCTTTATTGAAAAGCACATTGTATATGTAATCAAAAATTAATTTATTAATGTTTTTCATTTATTCTGACATGATGCTAGTGCGTGTAATGGTGTATTAAAAGAGCATGCTGGCAATGATTTCTAAAGTTGGCCTAACTAGGTCTTAACATAACATGAGATGTATTTTTCCATGCTCTGCATGTTTTTCTTTTGCAGGTGCACATTCGTGATTTTTTAGCTAGAGAAAAGAGTATTATTTATTAGAGATAGAGGGGCTTGAGAAGAGAAGTCTTGACATGGACTGGACGATTTATTGAGCAAAAACGCCTCCTATTCATCGAATATCTGGTTTGAAAACATTCAAGGTTAACCTGGTCGTTGGAGCTCTGTGAGATGGGAGATTCATCCGATGTTGTGCCTGTGCTCCATGAGAAAGAGAAATAACTGGGTTTCTGGTGACTTATTGGGAGATACAGTTGCTCATTAAACTTTCCACTTTAAGTTAGTGTTCCCTTTGGAAGAGCTACATCAGTTTCCTTTAGACTTTGAGAGGTAGAGATCTCTTAGCACCCTGCTGCCTTCATAGCTTCATGCTAACATCAGTTGCTTTATTTCTGGAGACTTCTACTGTAGTCTTTATGATACTGACACCTACTTGCTCTATTCCAGAAATCTTTGTGACCTTATCCTACTTACCTCAGAACCTAACTAGGGGCCAGATGTATGAAAAAAAACCATTTGCGAATCGGAAATAGCGATTTTTAAGAAATCGCTATTTCTGAGTCGCAAAATGCAATGTAACAAAATTGCAAATCGGAAATAGTGATTTCTTAAAAAATGCGAGGCCCGAATACTGAATCACAAAAAAATTGCAATTCGGTATTTGAAAATCGCAAATTGCGAAAACGCACACCCGGCACAGCCTGATGACATCACAAGCAGGAAGTGAGTCAGCCCAGGCTGTTTCTAGGTGCCACACCCAAAGGAGCAGTGAGAGAGACACAGGCCAGCCCCAGGGAGCTAGTCTGTGAGCAAGCCAGGACTTTATATCACCATGGCCAATGCTGCTAATGGGATGGAGAAGGGAGAGAGGAAGAGAAAACTGAAGTTCAGTGAGCAGGAACTGGAGGTGCTCACTGAGAAGGTGGTGAGGAGCCATGACTGGCTTTTTGGGAAGAGTTCACTCCAGGTCCCAGAGAGTGTGAAGCGCAAACTCTGGGCTGACATACAGACCAAAATCTGCGCAGTGGGGGTTGCGCAGCGCTCAGTGGAGGAGATAAGAAAGAGGTGGTACGACCTGCGTTCCCTGCCAAGGAGAGGGTGGCCAGCACACTACAGGAGGCAAGGAGCACAGGAGGCGGACCATCCACCAAGACTCCCTCCACCCCATGGAAGACCCGGTGGAGTCGACACTGCTCCCAGAAGCTGTCAGTTGGGTCACTGACATAGACAGATCTGGCAAACCCAGCACCAGTAAAGGTAAGTCCAATAATGAAATGTAACCCCATATGTGTATGTACAAAGGCCCCTTAGGGATTAGTAAGTAGTGCAAAGCATTGTGATAAGTAGTCCATTCCACATCTTAGAAGCGGCACAACAATGCCTTATGGGAGTGGTAGTCCACAACCCAGAGCTGAAAGTAGCACATAGCATGTAATTAAGTAGAGCGACATCCAGAAGAACACAACACCTACTACATAGTGATACGATGTAACTGTACATTTATTACCATTTTGCAACATTTGGTGATACATACATAAATGACATGCTGCACATTGTTGTTGCAGATAGCCCAGGCCCAGCAGCAGCAGAATGTGCCATTGTGGGGGATGCTGAAACACAGCCTCCATCAGACTCCAACACCAGCGTATTGTGCCAATCAGACGCAGGGCAAGGGTTGTACCTCTCCCCGATTTGAGCCGGATGACATGTGGGATGAAGGTCACACTCCATCCCCAGAAGCCAGATCCACCGTAAGGCAGCAGTCCCTGCCCCAACGTCACTCAACACCCCGCAGAAGGCCGCACGATGCAGGCACACAGCACGTGGAAGTAGGTGAGGGCCCATCATTCTTTGGTGGCCTGGAATCATCAATGCTTAAAGTGCAGCACCTGCAAAACAAGAACATTAGGGCAATGCACAGGCAGATGCAGGCACACAATGCCAACATGGGGGGGCTGCAGAAGCAGTTGGAGTGCCTTAATACAAACATTTGCAAGCAGCATGAGGGACAGCTTACACCTGCAGAGAACACCAGGGAACTGACCAATGCAGTGAAGGAACTCTGTACAGAGATCAGGTATGAGAGAGTCAGCCACCGCAGGCATGAAAGGCAATTCTTGGGGATGTTTAGTGGCTTTTGTAGATCAGTCAATCGCCTTGAGA
The DNA here is from genome assembly GCF_031143425.1 of Pleurodeles waltl. Lineage (NCBI taxonomy): Eukaryota > Metazoa > Chordata > Amphibia > Caudata > Salamandridae > Pleurodeles > Pleurodeles waltl. The sequence goes on from NC_090448.1 coordinate 643,979,434, forward strand.
CATCTACTGCCCTCATTTCACAGCGTGCTGTGGCCGCACAGGTGGAAGCAGCACACAGCAGTCGGGATGTAGCCCAGGGACTGGTCCAGATTACAAACGTTCTGGATACTATGCTGGATAATCGCAGTGCTACACCCAGTGAACTTGGACTAGGGGATAATGAGGAGTCATCTAGCCTCAGCAGCCTTGCAGTTCCCATGACGGACCCTAGGCGTCGCAGTGCTAGGCACAGCACTGCCACTGAGGCAAATACAAGAGGTGGCGGTGAGGCCACTGGGCACTCGAGTGGAATGCGTGGCCGTAAAAAGTGACTTTGATGGCCACAGGGGACTGACTGCACATGTTGATTTACAGTAAACTATGAAGACAATAGTGCGACACTGTAAATGGCTCATTAATGACGCCTGTTTATTTTTTTTTCCTAGTGACACGTATGTTACCTGAAGTTAAGGTAATAAAGGTGCTAACTACCAGAACACATGTCAATGAGGTTGTGTTGTCATTACTTACATCTGAAATGGTTGTGCGTGATGTCAGCACGCCTTTTCCTGCCCTTTGCTGCACTGGTCCTGTCTGCTGGCTGTAGGGGTGGTATAGGATCATCATCCTCATCAGAGTCTGGCTCCAATAGTTCCACAGCTATGCCCCTGGTGGTAGCTATATTGTGCAAGATCGCACATGTCGCCACTATCCTACAGGTTGTTTCTGGGCTGTACTGAAGTGCCCCTCCACTTTTGTGGCGAACTCCCTGTCATCACCCTGCACCAGAAGGACCGAAGAAATCTCCTGTGGAGTGACAGGGTCACTTCCCTGCTCCAGCAGGAACCTTCTAAGACGACAACTGGTTCTCTGGGACTCCTCTCCTGAGGACGCGCGTGCTCCCTGGAACACAGGCGGTGGACCCCTTCGACTATGAAAGCCCATATAACGTAATCCTTAGAGAGCACATATTGAACAGTTGTGTGTGTGATTTGTTGCAGCAGTATCTTGTGGACACAGATCTGAACTCTCCCCAAGAATTGGGAAAGAAGGCAGACAAATGGGTCAGAACAAGGGTGAGTGGAAAAGCTCATACAGGGGGTGACAAGGATAGCAAATAATAGGATGGTGAAAAATCTCATGACAAGCATGGGGATAAAAGTAAGCACAAAGATCCTTCTTCAGGTTCAAAACACTCCTCAGGGGGTGGGGATAAATCATCTTCTTCATCTTCTTCTCACTCTGCACACACTAAAAAGACTTGGGGCCAGATGTATCAAAGCTTTTTGCTTTCACAAACGGTGCGAATGCCCGTTTGCGAATGCAAAAAGCCATTTCAGAATGTATCAAGGGCATTCTTAATGCAATTTTAAGGAATCGCTAAAATAGTGATTCCTTAAAATTGCGACCCTGTTTAGAGAGTCGCAAATTGCGACTCTCTAAATAAGAAATCGTAAATAAGGAATCCTTATTTGCGATTTCTTAAGCACATGTATCAAGCTTTTCCTAAATGCGAATTGGGCATTAAGGAATCGCTATTACCACCAAGTAAACCTTGGTGGTAACCATGTGCAAAATTAAAAAATGCATTAAGACTGCATTTTTAAAATTGACATGTAACGCACACATGCCCCTTTGGCATGTGTGCGCCTAACATGTCCAAAAAAACGTTTTGGGGTGCAGCAGAGGGGGCCTTAGGCCCCCAGCACCCTGGGGTTTTGCATTTCCAAAATTGCGAATTCCAGTTCTGAATTCGCAATTTTAGAAATGTAAAAAATTCACAAATATGGGCCATACAGGCCCATAGGTGCGAATGGGGCCGGTATCGCAATTTGCGATTTGGTAATAGCATTTGCGATTTTTAAGAAGAACACAGGGATGCTCCAGCACTTTTCTTGGATAATAATAACTGTGGGCACAATTACTAACACTGCATTACCAAAAACCCAAACTGAATACCATAACAATAAGTACTGCAACATTAGGGCTGGCTTCACAGAGATTCACTGTTACACACTACAATTAGAACTGTGGTTGCACTTATCATGTACAAGAAAGACAAACAAGGGCATTAATTATAGCACATATAACTTTCCTGCATGCATAGGGTTAAACTAAAAGGAACGAAAACAATCCAAGAAATACAAGGGTCAACTCTGGGTTTCAACAGTTAGAGTGGCGCAGTTTGGTTTGGTTTCACTCTGTGTGTGAAAAACCCTTCAAGAGCAAATTCCTCAAACCTGAAACACAGACATGAATGGCACAATTTAAATCCAAGAGTTATGCTATTAGAGAAAGAAAAGTCATATAAATGGTCTTTTAAAATTGCACTGGTACGTTTTGTAGTACTTGAACTCAAGCAGATTTCCTGAAGCACATTTAGGCAAGTAACTACAATAATAATGTAGAATGTTCAGAAATGCATTTGTCTCTTCAAGATAAGCACTCTGCCAAAATACGAGGTCTGAAATACACCAGCTGTTCTAGAAAAGTGTGGCGCTCAAAGAACAAACTCCCTGGAGAATACTAGTCACTTAGCTGCAGTCTTTTCTGGAGTGCTGGAGGAATGCCTGGTGTCAGCTGGTACAGGAATGCAGAAAAGAATTGCCTCAAAAGTCCTGAATACGAGGATGACACTAGGGGCTTGACTGCCAAATCAGATGCTAAGATCAGGAAGCAAAACAAAGCCAAGCAGAGAGGCATGCTTCACTCTGCGATTTATAGCCAGTCAGGAAAGCAGTTGAGTATCCACATGTGGATGAGTCACCACACCCAATTAGAAGCACATGTCTACAGCACACCCAATTAGAAGCCTGCTCACATTAGCAAACAAGCATTGGTAAAACAAGCATTGGTAAAACCAATTGTGTAACACAGCACATTATGTTTACTTAGAAAGATGAAGGTTTAACCAAGAACAGAGATATGATTTAACCCTAATCCCTGGGGATGCTGACAGATAACGCAGGAGGCACCTTGGGGATTCCTGACAGTCTTCCCCACCAAGGACCTTCTGAAATGGCGGGGCTTGGAAGGGTGCAGGAGATAGAATTTTCTAGTAAGACGTGGAGCATGAACTGGGAATGCGGGTTCCCAGGAATTGTCCTCCGGCCCATAGCCTTTCCAAGCCAATAAATAGTGTAGAACACCACGGACATGCCTGGAGTCAAGAATTTTGGCCACTTAAAATTCCCATTGCCCGGTTACTTTTACTGGGGGAGGTGGTGGGGCATTGCAGGTATTAGGGGAATAGGGATGGAGTAACGACACATGAAACACGGGGTGCACCTTGAAATCATCTGGCAATGTCAGTTCTACTACCACAGGATTGATGATTTTGGCAATAGGAAAGGGGCCTAGAAATCGGGGGTTTAATTTAATGGATCCTGCAAGATGGAGATTTTTTGATGAGAGCCACACTTGATCTCCTATCTGATAAGAGGGAGCAGGTCTCCTTCTTTTGTCTGCTTGTTTTTTTTACTTGAGCTTGGTAGAGTTTTAAATGGTGTTGTACTTGTTTTTGAATCTTCTGTAACTCTTTAAGGTGTTTCTGTACTGATGGGACTCTTGTGGATGTTTGGGACCCAGTTATAGGTAGCATTCTTGGGTGCAGACCAAACAAACAGTAAAATGGAGATACTCCTGTAGCCATGTGGACACTGTTGTTATATACAAATTCAACAAGAGGTAAAGCCCACTCAGTAGACCATGTGTCAATGTAACATCTCAGGATTTGCTTCAGCGATTGGTTGGCATGTTCCGTCTGCTCATCCATTTGTGGATGATATGCAGAGGACAAGTGGACAGCCATACCAACAGAGGAAAAGAAGCTACACCAAAACTGTGAAATAATTTGGGGTCCATGATCGGAAACAATTGTGGTGGGCAACCCATGAAGCTGTACAATGTGTTGGACAAACAAATCAGAGAGTTTGGAAGCCATAGGGAGGCATTTTAATGGAACAAAATGAGCCATTTTAGTTAGGTAATCGACAACCACCCATGTGACAGTTTGCCCATTGGAAGCTGGGAGATCAGAAATAAAATCTATACTTATGGTATGCCATGCGGCCACCAGAATTGGCATGGGAAATAACAATCCTGTGGCTGGAGTATGTGGGGTTTTAGCCCGAACACAGGTGGAACAAGTCTGGACGTAGCTTCTGACATCCTGCACAAGTGTGGGCCACCAAAACCATCTTTGACAGAGATCTAACATCTTTTTCTCACCCGGGTGACTTGCGAGGACAGAATCATGTCCCCAATGTAACACTGTATCCCATAATTCTTTGGAAGGGAAGTACAACTGATCAGCATGGTATAGTAAACCCTCTTTTTCATACACATAAGTTGAACCTTATGTTGGGCTACTCGTATTTTCTCAAGGAACTCTTGAGAAGTGCACACAGCCACAGTTTTTTCTGGGGGTATAATGATTCTGACCTGTTCTAGTGCAAGATCAAAGGAGAAACCCATCCTAGACAATGTGTCTGCCTTTTGTTGTGTAGTACCGGGCCTATAGGTGATTACAAAGTCAAACTCTTTATAGTATAGAAGCCAGCATAATTGACGAGGTGTCGGGGCCTTGGTCACTTGAAAAAACTGTAAATTACGGTGATCTGTGTAAATAGTTACGGTGTGTCTAGCTCCTAATAGGTGGTGACGCCATTCCTGCAATGCAAGCTTGATGGCCAGAAGTTCCCGCTCCGCCACCATGTAATTTTGCTCTGCGGGTAGCAATTTCTTTGAGAAGTAAGATACTGGATGGAAATGCCAAGACTCAGCATCTCGTTGGGACAAGACACCACCCACTGCCATTTGGGAAGCGTCTGCTTCCATGAAAAATGGCTGAGTCTGGTCGGGATAGTGGAGAATGGGTGCTTCAGTGAATGTGTTTTTAAGATGTTGGAAGGCTTTCTCAGCTTCTGCATCCCAGAGGAAATTAACCCCCTTTCATAGAAGACTGGTTACGGGAGATACCACAGTAGAAAAGTGGGGTATAAATCTCTGATAAAAATTTGCGAAGCCCAAAAACTGTTTCACTTCCTTGATGGATCTTGGGGCTACCCAATCCAGGATGGCCTGTACCTTGGACCTATCTATGGCAATTCCATCGGGAGTGATCTCATATCCCAGGAATTCTACTGTTGTAGCGTGAAAAACACATTTTTCCAGCTTGGCGAAGAGGTGATGCTCATGAAGCCATTGTAAAACCGCTCTTACATGCCCTGTATGTTCCTCAGTGGAAGACGAATAGATCAAAATGTCATCTATGTAATCCACTACCCAGATATCCAGAAACTCCTGCAGTTCTTCATGAAAAATGTAAATGCTGCAGGAGCGTTACACAACCGGAAGGGCATAACTGTGTACTCGAAGAGTCCGAATTTAGTTCAGAACACCATCTTCCACTCATCCCCCTTCATCACTCAGATCAAGTAGTTGGCGCCCAGGAGGTCGAGTTTAGTATAAATGGTCGACTGACGTACCTGATCTAAAAGTACCGACAGAGGTGGATATCGATTTTTTATGGTCAATTTGTTCACTGCGCGATAATCTATACAGGAGCGCAACTCTAGATTCTTCTTGGGCATGAAGAACAAAGACAATGATACTGGTGGCATTGAATGACGAATGAAACCCTTAGCCAATAGATCATCCAGGTAGTCTTGCAGGTATCGATTCTCAGGCTCAGAAAGAGCATACTCCCTACTACATGGTAGCGTTGCCCCTGCAATCAAGTCTATACGACAATCGTATGACTTATGTGGCTGCAGCTGGGTGGCCTTCTGTTCACTAAAGACATCATGGAAGTCTTCATACGGTGCAGGAATGGCCAGTGTGTTGTCCAGCTTGATAGCTGAACTATGTGTGGACCCACAATGCAAGGGTGTCACTAGTAATGGTTTGTCTTGGTAACAGGAGTGCCACCAATGTTTAGAGTCTAATGTCACTTTCCTTGCTGCCCAGTCAATTTTGGGATTGTGTAACTGAAGCCAGGGTATCCCCAAAATGGCTCCAAATACTGGGGTGTCTATGAGGTCAAACTGAATTTATTCTGTATGGTTATTTGCACAAAGCATGGACAAGGGTGTTGTTTGATGAATGATAAGCCCGGATGACAATTCTGAGCCATCCACGGCTCTGACTGATTCAGGGACATCTTTTCTGACAGTCGCAAGACTTAGGGTTTTAGCCAAACCCAAGTCTAAAAAGTTTCTGGTAGCCCCAGAGTCAAACAATATGGGAATGACCTTACAAACCTGAGGGGACAACACTAACTTAACAATAAGAATTAGATGTCGAGGTACTGGACTGGTGGTATTAGCCGGAAGATGTGAGACCATGTTGAAAGTAGCGCTCGATAAAATAGTCTCAGAAGTTATCGAGCCTGTTCGTTTTCCGCCTGGTCAGGAAGAGAGAATTCAGGCCCTGATAGCGCTCCGATGGCTTTCTTTGGAGCAGTAGGTTTGGTAGGACATTCCTGAGCAAAATGCCCTGCCTTACCGCAGTATAAACACAGTTTCAATTTTTTCCTACATTCTTTCTCTTCCTTTGATAGTGGGCCCCGCACACTGCCAATTTGCATGGGATCAGGTGTATCATGAGTGGGAATGGTGGACTCCTTCTTCTCAGTTTTGAGCACCACTAAGCGTGTGTCACCCCAGAATTTTTCTCCCTTACCTTCACTCAAGCGGTGATCCAATCGTACTACCAGGTCAATTTACTCGGAACACTCCGTAGGAGGTTCCACAATTTGGGCTAGAACATCCTTGAGATCGTCCCGAAGGCCACAATAGAAGAGGGAGGTCTTCTCCTCCTCCAGCCACTCAGTCTCTGCCACCAACCGATTGAAAGAGGTGATATAGGACAGTAGATCCATGTTTCCCTGGTGCAAATTCAGCAACTCATTGTCACTGGCTTGCACGAAGAGGTGTTTGGCGAACAGTTTCCGCAAGGCTTCCTTGAACCGGTTGAAATTATACAGTATAGGGTCATTGCGCTCCACCAGCGGAAAAGACCAATTAGCTGCATTTCCTCCCAAACAAGAGATATTAAAAGCTACCTTTGCAGCATCGTTGGGGAATGCAGCTGCCCGACACAAAAACTGTAGCTAGCACTGGTTAAGAAAAATTGTGAACTTGGCACTATCTCCAAAAAAACCTTTCTGGAGGAGCTAAGGGCACAGGGGTTGGTGGTGTGACCATTACCTGCATGGGTTGTGTGGTAGAAGTTGTTGGGCCTGAATCGGGTCTAGGAACATAAATAAACGGGTCAAACCGAGGAGCCTGTAGTACTGGAGATCTTTGTTTTAGTTTGACTCCTCCCCAGGGGGTGTCTTGTGGTTTATACCGCTGTAGTTCAGTGTGCAACTCCAGGTTCTCTTGCTTTAAGGAAATAATTTCCTTCTGTAATCCCACTAGGGCCCTAGTTAAATCTAATAAAGATGGAGCACCCTGATCAGCTGGTAAAGCCTGTGCTAAACCTATGTCGCAATGGGGCCACTCACCTGAAAAGCAGGATGTCTGCAGAGGCGATGGTATGTCCCGACCTCCTGGAACACCTCTCGGCACTTCCTGGTGGACACAGAAACCCCGGCAGGTGTCCCAAAATGAAAGGGTGAGTGGAAGAGAAAGAGACAAAACACTGCCACATCTTGCCGGTCCAGCCAGGCACCCTGTATCTTCGGGGGGCAGGTCGTTGTTGACAGAGTGATAGTAGAGTTAGTGCACTCAACTTCCTTGAAACTGAATCTCTCTTTCTGATATGGGCACGGGAGCGGTAGAAGAACACTGGGATGCTCCAGCACTTTTCTTGGATAACAATAATAACTGTTGGCACAATTACTAACACTGCATTACCAAAAACCGAAACTGAGTACCATAACAATAAGTACTGCAACACTAGGGCTGGCTTCACAGAGATTCACTGTTGCACACTACAATTAGAACTGTGGTTGCACTTATCATGTACAAGAAAGACAAACAAAGGCATTAATTATATCACGTACAACTTTCCTGCATGCATAGGGTTAAACTAAAAGGAACAAAAACAATCCAAGAAATACAAATGTCCACTCTGGGTTCAAACAGTTAGGGTGGCACAGTTTGGTTTGGTTTTACTGTGTGTATAATAAACCCTTCAAAAGCAAATTCCTCAAACCTGAAACACAAGCATGAATGACACAATTTAAATCCAAGAGTTATGCTATTAGAGAAAGTAAAGTCACGTAGATGCTCTTTTAAAATTGCACTGTCACTTTTTGTAGTACTTGAGCTCAACAGATTTCCTGAAGCACATTTAGGCAAGTAACTACAATAATAATGTAGAATGTTCAGAAATGCATTTGTCTCTTCAAGATAAGCACTCTGCCAAAATACGAGGGCTGAAATACACCAGCTGTTCTAGGAAAGCACGGCATTCAAAGAACAAACTCCCTGGAGAATACTAGTCACTTAGCTGCAGTCTTTTCCGGAGTGCTGGAGGAATGCCTGGTGTCAGCTGGTACAGGAACGAAGAAAATAATTGCCTCAAAAGTCCTGAATAAGAGGATGACAGCAGGGGCTGGACTGCCAAATCAGATGCTGAGCTCAGGAAGCAAAACAAAGCCAAGCAGGGAGGCATGCTTCACTCTGCTATTTATAGCCAATCAGGAAAGCAGATGAGTTTCCACATGTGGATGAGTCACCACACCCAATTAGAAGCACATGTCTACACCACAACCAATAAGAAGCACATGTCTACACCCGCTCACATTAGCAAACAAGCATTGGTAAAACAAGCATTGATCAAGCCAATTGTGTAACACAGCACATCTTGTTTACCTAGAAACATGAAGGTTTAACCAAGAACAGAGATATGATTTAACCCTAATCCCAGGGTGTGCTGACAGATAATGCAGGAGGCACCTTGGAGATTCCTGACAAGACCCATCTTTCTCATGGGCAGACAGGAGGTCAGAACAAGGCTCACTCTCCTCATCCACCCCATCATCTGTTGCCAAGAGCATAGTCAGTTCAGACCTCTCAAAGTGAGTTTTGAGGCGGTTCTCATGCAGGACCCTCAAAGGGTTCCTGGGAGTTTGCCAGTTTATCAGATAGGTGACACCACTCTTGTGCTTCACCACCTCAAAAGGCCCAGTCCACTTGTCCTGGAGAGCACGGGGCTCCACTGGGGCCATGACTCACACATTCTGGGCAGGCTGAAACTTGATCAGAGTGGCATTCTGGTCGTACCAATGCTTCACGCCCTCCTGGCTAGCTTCTAGTTTCGCCTGAGCGAGTTTTCTGGAGTGAAGTCTAGTTTCTAAAGATGAGTACGTAGCTAAACATGTCCTGAGGGGCTTACTGGAGGTTTTCTCCAAGCCCTCCATTACCAGACTCAAAGGTCCCCTCACAGGGTGGCATACAGCAACTCAAAGTGGCTAAATTCAAGTCCCTTCTGTGGTACCTCCCTGTAAGCAAAGAGAGGGCATGGCAAGAGGACGTCCTCTTACGCCTCAGGGGTTCTGACAGACCCATAATCATGCACTTCAGGGTGTGGTAAAATCTTTCAACCAATCCATTTCATTGTGGGTGGTAAGAGACTTCATATAGGTATGAAGTTGGTACCCCGGTCAGATACCATCTCTTTGTGAAACACCATGCGGGTAAAAATCCCCATCAATTCCCGGTCCACCACAGAGGCTGCCATTGACCTCAGAGGGATGGCCTCCAGGTACCTGGTGGTCTACCAAGACCAGGATAAACCTGTTGCCCATGGATGTCTTGGGATCCAGAGGCCCCACAATGTCAATGCCTACCAGCTCAAAAGGGGTGCTCACGACGTGAAAAGGTTGGAGGGGGCCTTGCACTTCCTCCCACCCTTGCCACTTGTGTGACAAGTTTGGCAAGCCCTGCAAGGTGCGTCATAGTGGGTGTGCATTTGGGACCAGTAAAAGTGGGTGACAAGCCTTACAAAGGTCTTGTCCTGCCCCAAATGTCCTGCTAAAGGCACATCATGAGCCAGACCCAATTGCAAGGCTCTGAAGTGCTGGGGTATCACCAGCACATGGGCTGCCCCAGGCTCACCAACCTTAGGCTCACTAGACAGGAGGCCATCCTCCCAATAGATCCACTGTGATCCAGACTCCTTGCCAGATGCCTGGTCTGCAACCTGTCACTGCAGACCCTCAAGAGTAGGGCATGACTTCTGTGCCTCAAAAGAATTCTTCCCTGGTGGAACCCCTTTGTGCTGCCAATGGTTCAGCTCGGGCAACTCTCCCAGTTCAGCCACGTGTTCCCTTGTAGGCTCCATGGCTTCCCCCTCAAGTTCAGCCTCTTCCCAGACTGAGGGGAACTTCGGGGTGGGTTTCCCGTGCCCCTTGCCCTTCCTGTTCCTGGCAGGCACCTGGGTCACTCTTTCAAGTTGCAAGGCCATCTGATCACCCTGACGGGATGATCAGGTGGCCCTGGAGTGGTCACACACGCCCAGCCAGGCAGACCCAAGATCACCAGGTGTGACCGGCGTTCCACCTCACTCTATGGGGAATCCTCCAGGTCATTGCCTAGCAGACAATCAACGGGCATGGTTGGACTCAAAGCTACCCTCAATGAACCTGAGACCACCCCATTCAAAGGGAACCTGTGCCACCATACACAGACACTCTGAGTTGTCTACCGCAACTACTTGATGAAGTACATGAGGAACTACTTGCTCTTCAGGCACCAGGTGACACCTCACAATAGTCCCACTGACTCCTGTGTCTCTCAGAGCCTCCACCCTCTGTCCACTGATAGTCACCCACTGCCTGTACTTCTTAGTGTTCTCAGGCACAAGGGTGCTCTGGCGATCTCACTGTCCCCTAGTGAGACAAGGGTAATCTCAGATGGCTCCCAACCTTCTCCTGGAACCAACTCCTTCCCAAAGCTACACTGGATTAACCCTGTGACTGAACACCAGTGGGTGCTGGTGTCCACTTGGGACATTTGGGCCCCCGTTCATGTGTCCCATCTGATCACATGCAAAACACTTGTGGGGACCCTTCTTTGCAGGTTTCCCTGTAGAGACCCATGGTTTCTTCTCGCTTGGGGGCTGGGAATCCTTTCCCTAGGAATTAAGTTGGGGCCCTTTAGAGAACTCCCCATGTTTACCCTTACCCCCCACTTCTTCTGATTGGGACCCTGCCCACCCTTGGCAGAGTCTCCCCATACCACTTTGGACCCTAGTGCCCTCCCACTGGTCCGCTTCCTTGGCAAGCTTTTTTGGGTCAGTCAGCTTGCTGTCAATTAGGTGCTGGCGCAGCTCTGGAGAAGAAAGACTACACAAGTGCTCCCATACAATCAAATTGTACAGCCTCGATAAGTTGTTACATTACTGCCCTTCACCAAACCATCCACTGACCTATAGAAAGAATCTACACATTCCAACCAAGTTTGGTATTTCTTTTTCTTATAGGATCTACACTTTTCTTTGTACTGCTCAGGGGTTTGATCATACCTAGTGATTAGGGCGTCCTTTCTTGATAGAATAGGTGAGTCCCTGGGGATCCCCTAAGGATGTCAGGGTGTCCCTCCCCTCTACCTCAATGTGTCTCCAGAGACCCGCCACCCAGAGACCATGTTCATTTGGAGATCTGGCTCGTACCCCATGAACCACAGGTATATATAATCCTCCTTTTTGTAATCCTTCACTAAATCCTTTGGAATGTGTACCCTTCTTTCAGGCTGGACTGTGATATTGTTGCCACCATCTCTGCTGGACTGGCTCATTTGGTCCAGCTCTCTCAAACCTAACTCATGAGCCAAAAGCATCTTATCCTCTTCCATGGCTAATCTTGTCTCTTCCATTTCCATTTTAAGCTTCTCTAACTCGAATTGGTGCATTCTCCCTGCTAGTCTGTCCTGAAGCTCCTCTGGGGTCAGATCTTTGGAAGAAACACTTCCGCCTGCCCTGAAGGCCCTCCCCCCATGCAGATCATGAATACCCAACACAACATCATGTATGTCCTGCACCTCCCCATCCACATTCTCCTCCTCTGTGTACCTCCTGCCCCCTTAGCTACCAACCAGGCCCTCTGCACCTTTAGCAGCTCATCCTTCCTAGTGGAGCTTTTGATTGGGTAGGAGAGTTCTTTGCAAAACTGTTTAAGCCGAGCCACTATATACACTCCAGTTTCTCCAACTCAAACACATCTTTTGTAGCAACAGCTGGTGCATCCCCAAATTGAGACATGCTTGTGGGTGAGGTTCAATAAAGATGTGAGAGTTCCAAAAAGGCAGAGAGATCCCAAGGGAAAAAAAGAACAAAAAGGAAGAAGAAAAAAATCCACAAGAAGAAAAACAATAAGTATGTGGTCACGTAATGGTCTGCCCTGAAACAGTAGTGTACACCAATCACTGTATGTCAAGTACAAATACAAGTCCCATCCTCACCACTGATCACCAGTGTTAGAAGTGGGGTCTCTGGCTGGCAGCCAGTTTGCACTCTGTCCAAGGAGGGACCGTAACTCCAATCAGGGTAAGGGAAATACACAGCTGGGATAGCCCCTGCTCACCCCTATGGTAGTTTGGCACAAGCAGTCAAGCTTATCTCAGGGCAATGTGTAAAGGATTTGTACCAACACTCACAGTAATACAGTGAAAACACTAGAAAAGGAACACACCAGTTAAAAAAAATAGCCAACATTTATCTAAATCAGACAAGCCCAAATCAATAAAAATCCAACATACACAAGCAGAAATATGAGTCTAAATCCATAGAAACCAATTAATGTCTTGTTTTTACACAAAGTACCTGGTATGTATAAAAAATAAAGCTGCACGGACAAGTGTGCATCAGAAAAGTAAGCAATACGTCAATAACTGACTTGCAAGTGAGGTTGTGCGTAGATTCTTCTCCGGTTGGGTTGGCGAGGTGTTGTTTCTCTCTCCTGCAATGAGCAATGCCTCGATTTCCATGGGAGCAGCCTCGGGTCCGTGCAGGTTGACTGTGGTTTTGACGCCCAGTGATGATGCATACAAAATCCTGACTCATGGTGGTGAAGAGCCATGCTGGTGTTGCGGCGATTTTCCAGCCCGATGCTGGTGGTGCATCGATTTTTCATCCACGAGGCAGGTGCTGCGTAAATCTTTCTTCCGCTTGGCTCCTGTGCATGGATTTCAGTCTTGGTTCCATCAGCTTCACCTTTCAAGGGCCCAGGGACTGGATAGGGTACCATTTGGCTGGGTAGGAGTCTCAGCAAGAGAGTCCATGTGCTGGCAGAGGAAGCCTTTGATGGGCCTGAAACTTTAAAACAGGGGGCAAGCTCAGTCTAAGCCCTTGGAGTCACTTCACATGCAAGAAACCATAGCAAACTCCAGTCTTTGCCCTCTCTAAGGTATAAGCAGCAACTGCAGGCCTACCCAGCAAAGCGCACTCACAGACAAAGGGGCAGTAGTCCTCCTCCAGCTCTTCTGCTTGGCAGAGGTTCCTCTAGATCCAGAAGTAATCTAAAAGTCTGGGGTTTGGGGTCAACTACTTATACCCATTTCTGCGTTTGAAGTAGGCATACTTCAAAGGAAAGTCTATGTTGTTCACAAGATCCTGCCTTGCCTAGGCCTGGCCCCAGACACACACAAGGGGGTTGGAGACTGCATTGTGTGAGGGCAGGCACAGCCCTTTCAGGTGTAAGTGTCAGCTCCTTCCTCCCCTCTTTAGCCCAAGAAACATATCAGGATATTCAGGACACTCCTGAGCTCCTTTTGTGTCACTTCCACAAAAAGCCCAACTGTCAGTCTGACCCAAACCTGGATTCCACAAGCAGGCAGAGGCACAGAATGGTTAAGCTAGAAAATGCCCATTTTCTAAAAGTGGCATTTTCAAATTGACAATCTAAAATCCAACTTGGCCACAAGATGTTTTTATAAATTGTGAGTACAGAGACCCCAAATTCCATATCTCTATCTGCTCCCAATGGGAAACTGTACTTAAAATACATTAAAGGCAGTCCCCATGTTAACCTATAAGATACAAAGGCCTTGCAATAGTGAAAAACGAATTTGGACATGTAAAACAACACAGTGCATGTCCTACCTTTAACATGCACTGCACCCTGCCCATGGGGTTAACTAGGACCTATCTTAGGGGGTGCCTTACATGTACAAAAAGGTAAGGTTTAGGCCTGGCAAGTGAGTGCACTTGCCAGGTCAAATTGGTAGTTTAAAATTGCACACACAGACACTGCAGTGACAGGTCTGAGACATGTTTACAGGGCTATTCATGTGGATGGCACAATCAGTACTGCAGGCCCAATTGTACCATTTAATTTACAGGCCCTGGCCTGTAAAGTGCACCTCTAGTGCACTTTACTAGGGACTTACTAGTAAATCAAATATGGCAGTCATGGAAAAGCCAATTACACATCCAGTTTACACAGAGAGCACTTGCACTTTAACACTGGTCAGCAGTGGTGAAGTGCCCAGAGTACCAGGCTAGCAAAAACGAAGTCCAGCACACAGTCTAAAACACAGGCAGTAGAAGCAAAAAGATAGGGGAAACCACGCCAAGGATGCAAGATCTAACACAAGGCCTCAACTTTCCTTTTTAATACATATAAGTCACCCCTAGGGTAAGCCCTAAATATCCTCACTGTCCTCAGGGTCCACTACTGCCACACAGGCATCTTCACCCTCCTCCTCCTGCAGAAAAGGCACATGGCGTCTCAGGACAAGGTTGTGCAACATGCAGCATGCTACTAATATCTGGCTGACCTTTGTGTGTGAGTAGCACAGGGATCCACCTGTCAGATGGAGGCACCTGAACCTGGCCTTCAGGAGGCCGAAGGTCCTTTCGATTATTCTTCTGGTTCGCCCATGTGCCTGTTTATAACAGTTCTCAGCCCCTGTCCTGGCATCCTCACTGGGGTCAGGAGACACAATAGGTTTGGGTAGCCAAAGTCAACTGCAAGTATTGAGGGAAAAACATTAGCCTAACACAATGCTATGGGGATAACACCGGAAGGCATACACTGACATACAGTGGGTGGGGACTCTGGTCCACCTATTAGCCACACCCTGTGCCTCTGTAGTTGGGCCATCACATTTGGGATGCTGCTATTCCTCAGGACAAAGGCGTCATGCACTGACCCAGGATACTTGGCTGTGATGTGTGAGATGTACTGGTCACTGTGCAATTCCTCATTGGCTAATATGGGGCTATCTGGTGTACAGTGGCTAATGGGGATCAGCGCAGGTGGTGACGGTGTACACCGCTGCGGACATGACAGCCATTTTCTATCTAAATCCTCACTTATTACCTGACTTTTCACAGGACAACACCTACAATGCCTGTGCTGCTGTGACCTGTGCCTGGAACCTACCATGGCCCGTGTAACGGGAGAAAGGACCCTGCCTTCACTTCAGAGGACTTGGAGCGACTGATGGATGGGGTCCTACCCCAGTATGGATTTCTGTATGGGCCTCCAGACCAACAAGTGAGTACACCTTGGGCATAATGCATGTGGGAAGGATGCATGAAGATGTGTGTGCAAGCATCATGTCATCAGGGGGGAATGTCTGGTGGTAGTGTACATGGTGGGTGCCAGACGATGTGTGTTCCAATGGTGATGGAAACATTGGTGGGCCATATGTGTGACAGGCTGGATTGTATGTGTAATGGTGTCCTCCTGTCTGCATTCCCTCTGCAGGTCAGCGCCCATCAAAAGAAGGGATTGTGGTGTGCCATCACCAAGGACGTGTGGACCGTGGGGGTCTACAGCAGGTGGATGACCCACTGCAGGAAATGGTGGTAGGGCCTGAGACGCTGAGCACGGAAGACCACGGAGGCCCATCTGGGGATGGCCTCCCAAAGAGGAAGGGGTGCCTGTCGGAACCTGACCCCCCTGATGGCCCGCATACCGGCGGTGGCCTACCCAGAGCTGGATGGGCACTTGAGGGCATCACAGCAGCCACAAGGGGGTGAGTACAGTGGGCGTTACTACAATAATTGGTAGGTGGCATGGGATCTGAGTGGTACGTGTGAGTTAGTGGGTGCCCCTTAATGCCAGGTCAGACATTGCAGCGTGATCCAGCTCAAGGGTAATGGGTGTATGGCAAATGCAGGTAACCTAGCTCATTTACATTCCATGTCGGTCAGGGCTTTGTGGATCCCAGGAGGTTTGCAGTTGGAGGTGTTTGGCCCTCATCTTGCTGTGGCATTTAGCTAAATCAATGGCGGTGCAATGCATAGTGCTCAATCCTGATCCCTGTGTATGACGGTGCTGTGTATGCCAACTGTAGTGTTGGTGTGGTTTTTGACCCAGTGTTCCTTTTCTCTCTCTTCCCCCTTTTTTCTTCTGTCATCCTCTCCATGTTTGCATTAGCATCATCTGACGGAGGAGCAGGCGCACCGGCGACAGAGGGAGCTGCATCCCACAGGGTCCAGGAGGCAGAGTCCACAGACACCGAGGGAACCAGTGGGACGGAGAGCAAGGGGAGCACCACAGCAGAGACTGGAGGTGACAACACTGACTCAGATACCTTCTCCGATGGAAGCTCCCTGGTGGTGGCAGACATCTCTGTGACCACTCCAGCTGCAGGTACAGGTGTCACCCCACGTACCAGCACCGCCCTCCCAGTAGCCCCTCTGCGAGTTGCCCGTACTGTAGGAGGCTGGACTGGCTTGTAGTGAGTACCAAGGGGTACTTGCACCTTGCACCAGGCCCAGTTATCCCTTATTAGTGTATAGGGTGTCTAGCAGCTTAGGCTGATAGATAATGGTAGCTTAGCAGAGCAGCTTAGGCTGAACTAGGAGACGTGTGAAGCTACTACAGTACCACTTAGTGTCATATGCACAATATCATAAGAAAACACAATACACAGTTATACTAAAAATAAAGGTACTTTATTTTTATGACAATATGCCAAAGTATCTTCAAGTGTACCCTCAGTGAGAGGATAGGAAATATACACAAGATATATATACACAATAGCAAAAATATGCAGTATAGTCTTAGAAAACAGTGCAAACAATGTATAGTTACAATAGGATGCAATGGGGAAACATAGGGATAGGGGCAACACAAACCATATACTCCAAAAGTGGAATGCGAACCACGAATGGACCCCAAACCTATGTGACCTTGTAGAGGGTCGCTGGGACTATTAGAAAATAGTGAGAGTTAGAAAAATAACCCTCCCCAAGACCCTGAAAAGTGAGTGCAAAGTGCACTAAAGTTCCCCTAAGGACAAAATAGTCGTGTTAGAGGAATAATGCAGGAAAGACACAAACCAGCAATGCAATAACTGTGGATTTCCAATCTAGGGTACCTGTGGAACAAGGGGACCAAGTCCAAAAGTCACAAGCAAGTCGGAGATGGGCAGATGCCCAGGAAATGCCAGCTGCGGGTGCAAAGAAGCTTCGACTGGACAGAAGAAGCTGAGGTTTCTGCAGGAACGAAAAGGGCTAGAGACTTCCCCTTTGGTGGACGGATCCCTCTCGCCTTGGAGAGTCGTGCAGAAGTGTTTTCCCGCCGGAAGGACGCCAACAAGCCTTGCTACACGCAAATCGTGCGTTTGGCGTTTTTGGACGCTGCTGGGGCCCAGGAGGTCGCAAATTGGACCTGCAGAGAGAGGGGACGTCGAGCAAGACAAAGAGCCCTCACTGAAGCAGGTAGCACCCGGAGAAGTGCCAGAAACAGGCACTATGAGGATGCGTGAAACGGTGCTCGCCGAAGCTGCACAAAGGAGTCCCACGTCGCCGGAGACCAACTTAGAAAGTCGTGCAATGCAGGTTAGAGTGCCGTGGACCCAGGCTTGGCTGTGCACGAAGGATTTCCGCCGGAAGTGCACAGGGGCTGGAGTAGCTGCAAAGTCGCGGTTCCCAGCAATGCAGCCCAGCGAGGTGAGGCAAGGACTTACCTCCACCAAACTTGGGCTGAAGAGTCACTGGACTGTGGGGGTCACTTGGACAGAGTCGCTGGATTCGAGGGACCTCGCTCGTCGTGCTGAGAGGAGACCCAAGGGACCGGTAATGCAGCTTTTTGGTGCCTGCGGTTGCAGGGGGAAGATTCCGTCGACCCACGGGAGATTTCTTCGGAGCTTCTGGTGCAGAGAGGAGGCAGGCTACCCCCACAGCATGCACAAGCAGGAAAACAGTCGAGAAGGCGGCAGGATCAGCGTTACAGAGTTGCAGTAGTCGTCTTTGCTACTATGTTGCAGGTTTGCAGGCTTCCAGCGCGGTCAGCGGTCGTTTCCTTATCAGAAGGTGAAGAGAGAGATGCAGAGGAACTCGGCTGAGCTCATGCATTCGTTATCTAAAGTTTCCCCAGAGACAGAGACCCTAAATAGCCAGAAAAGAGGGTTTGGCTACCTAGGAGAGAGGATAGGCTACTAACACCTGAAGGAGCCTATCAGCAGGAGTCTCTGACGTCACCTGGTGGCACTGGCCACTCAGAGCAGTCCAGTGTGCCAGCAGCACCTCTGTTTCCAAGATGGCAGAGGTCTGGAGCACACTGGAGGAGCTCTGGACACCTCCCAGGGGAGGTGCAGGTCAGGGGAGTGGTCACTCCCCTTTCCTTTGTCCAGTTTCGCGCCAGAGCAGGGGCTAAGGGGTCCCTGAACCGGTGTAGACTGGCTTATGCAGAATTGGGCACATCTGTGCCCAAGAAAGCATTTCCAGAGGCTGGGGGAGGCTACTCCTCCCCTGCCTTCACACCATTTTCCAAAGGGAGAGGGTGTCACACCCCCTCTCAGAGGAAGTTCTTTGTTCTGCCATCCTGGGCCAGGAGGGCAGATGCCTGTCTGAGGGGTTGGCAGCAGCAGCAGCTGCAGTGAAACCCCAGGAAGGTCAGTTTGGCAGTACCAGGGTCTGTGCTACAGACCACTGGGATCATGGAATTGTACCAACAATGCCAGGATGGCATAGAGGGGGCAATTCCATGATCATAGACATGTTACATGGCCATATTCGGAGTTACCATGGTGAAGCTACACATAGGTAGTGACCTATATGTAGTGCACGAGTGTAATGGTGTCCCCGCACTCACAAAGTTCAGGGAATTGGCTCTGAACAATGTGGGGGCACCTTGGCTAGTGTCAGGGTGCCCTCACACTAAGTAACTTTGCACCTAACCTTTACCAGGTAAAGGTTAGACATATAGGTGACTTATAAGTTACTTAAGTGCAGTGTAAAATGGCTGTGAAATAACGTGGACGTTATTTCACTCAGGCTGCTGTGGCAGGCCTGTGTAAGAATTGTCAGAGCTCCCTATGGGTGGCAAAAGAAATGCTGCAGCCCATAGGGATCTCCTGGAACCCCAATACCCTGGGTACCTCAGTACCATATACTAGGGAATTATAAGGGTGTTCCAGTAAGCCAATGTAAATTGGTAAAAATGGTCACTAGCCTGTCAGTGACAATTTGGAAAGAAATGAGAGAGCATAACCACTGAGGTTCTGATTAGCAGAGCCTCAGTGAGACAGTTAGTCACTACACAGGTAACACATTCAGGCACACTTATGAGCACTGGGGCCCTGGGTTACCAGGGTCCCAGTGACACATACAACTAAAACAACATATATACAGTGAAAAATGGGGGTAACATGCCAGGCAAGATGGTACTTTCCTACACAACCCCCCCCCAAACGAAGGACAATAAGACTAGCCATGACCTGACGAGTCTTCATTGTCTAAGTGGAAATATCTGGAGAGTCCATCTGCATTGGAGTGGCTACTCCCAGGTCTATGTTCCACTGTATAGTCCATTCCCTGTAGGGATATGGACCACCTCAACAATTTTGGATTTTCACCTTTCATTTGTTTTAGCCAAAGTAGAGGTTTGTGGTCTGTCTGAACAATGAAGTGAGTGCCAAACAGGTATGGCCTCAACTTCTTCAGAGCCCAGACCACAGCAAAGGCCTCCCTCTCAATGGCAGACCAACGCTTTTCTCTAGGGGTCAACCTTCTACTAATAAAAGCAACAGGTTGATCCTGGCCCTCAGAATTAAGTTGTGATAGGACTGCCCCTACTCCTAATTCAGATGCATCAGTTTGGACATAGAATTTTTTAGAGTAACAAGGGCTTTTCAGGACAGGTGCAGAGCACATGGCCTGCTTCAGCTCCTCAAAAGCTTTCTGACAGCTTGCTGTCCATAATACCTTTTTAGGCATTTTCTTGGATGTGAGGTCATTAAGAGGGGCTGCAATGGAGCCATAGTTCTTAATGAACCTCCTGTAATACCCAGTGAGGCCTAGGAAGGCTCTCACCTGAGTCTGAGTGGTAGGGGGAACCCAATCAATAATAGTTTGGATTTTCCCCTGAAGTGGTGCAATCTGTTCCCCACCAACAAGGTGTCCCAGATAAACCACCTTACCCTGCCCTATCTGGCACTTTGAAGCCTTGATAGTGAGGCCTGCCTTTTGCAGAGCCTCCAAAACTTTCCATAGGTGGACCAGGTGATCATCCCAGCTGGAGCTAAAGACAGCTATATCGTCCAAATATGCTGCACTGAAAGCTTCCAGCCCTTGCAGGACTGTGTTCACCAACCTCTGAAAAGTGGCAGGTGCATTTTTCAAACCAAAAGGCATTACAGTAAACTGGTAATGTCCTCCAATGGTAGAAAATGCAGTCTTAGGTTTAGCATCTTCTGACAATTTGATCTGCCAATACCCTGCAGTCAAATCAAAAGTGCTTAGATACTTGGCAGATGCCAGTGTATCTATAAGCTCATCTGCCCTGGGTATAGGTGAGCATCAGTTTTGGTTACCAAGTTGAGACCTCTATAGTCTACACAAAACCGCATTTCTTTCTTTCCATCTTTAGAATTGGGTTTTGGTACCAGTACCACAGGAGAAGCCCATGGACTGTCAGAGTGCTCAACTACTCCTAGTTCCAACATTTTCTGAACTTCTTGCTTTATGCAGTCCCTGACATGGTCAGGCTGCCTATAGATCTTACTTTTGACAGGTAAACTGTCTCCAGTATCTATAGTGTGCTCACACCAAGAAGTGGTGCCTGGCACAGTGGAGAAGAGTTCTGAAAATTGTCCTAGGAGGTTTATGCAATTGTCTTTCTGCTCAGCAGTAAGACAATCAGCCAAAACTACACCTTCCACAAGAGCATCTTGATCTGTGGAAGAGAAGAGATCAGGTAGAGGATCACTGTCTTCTTCCTGTCCCTCATCTGTTGCCATGAGCAGGGTGAGATCAGCCCTGTCATAGTAGGGTTTCAGGCGGTTGACATGGAGCACCCTAAGGGGACTCCTGGCAGTGCCTAAGTCAACCAAGTAGGTGACTTCACCCTTCTTTTCAACAATTGTGTGGGGACCACTCCATTTATCTTGGAGTGCTCTTGGGGCCACAGGCTCCAAGACCCACACTTTCTGCCCTGGTTGGTACTGAACCAAAACAGCCTTCTGGTCATGCCATTGCTTCTGGAGCTCTTGGCTGGCCTGAAGGTTTTTACTGGCCTTTTTCATGTACTCAGCCATCCTTGATCTGAGGCCAAGTACATAATCCACAATATCCTGCTTAGGAGCTTTTAAAGGTTGTTCCCAACCCTCCTTTACAAGTGTGAGTGGACCCCTAACAGGGTGTCCAAAAAGAAGTTCAAAGGGGCTGAAGCCCACTCCTTTCTGGGGTACCTCCCTGTAGGCAAAAAGGAGGCATGGTAGAAGGATATCCCATCTCCTGCGGAGTTTTTCAGGGAGACCCATAATCATGCCTTTGAGAGTTTTATTAAATCTCTCCACCAGTCCATTTGTTTGTGGATGATAGGGTGTTGTGAACTTGTAAGTTACACCACACTCCTTCCACATGGCCTTTAAGTATGCAGACATGAAATTGCTTCCTCTGTCTGATACTACTTCCTTTGGGAAGCCCACCCTGGAAAATATTCCCAGGAGGGCCTTTGCCACTGCAGGAGCTATAGTGGTCCTTAAAGGAATAGCTTCAGGATATCTTGTGGCATGGTCCACTACCACCAAGATAAACCTATTGCCTGAAGCAGTAGGAGGGTCAAGGGGGGCAACTATGTCAACCCCTACCCTTTCAAAGGGAACCCCAACCACAGGCAGTGGGATAAGGGGTGCCTTTGGGGTGCCACCTGTCTTGCCACTGGCTTGACAGGTTTCACAGGACTTACAAAATTCCTTTGTGTCCTCAGACATCCTAGGCCAATGAAACAATGGTACCAATCTGTCCCAAGTTTTCATTTGACCCAGGTGCCCAACTAAGGGAATGTCATGTGCCAGTGTTAGGAGGAACTTTCTGTACTCCTGAGGAATCACTAATCTCCTGGCAGCTCCAGGTTTAGGATCCCTATGCTCAGTGTACAAGAGGTTGTCCTCCCAGTAAACTCTGTGAGAGTCACTGACATCCCCATTAGCCTGTTTGACAGCTTGCTGTCTGAGACCCTCTAATGTGGGACAGGTTTGCTGTGCCACACTCAGCTCCTCCCTGGCAGGCCCCCCTTCACCCAAAAGCTCAGCAGTGTCTGCTTCCAGCTCCTCTGGTGTAGGTTCTGCACAGGGAGGGAATTCTTCTTCCTCAGAAGTAGAATCCACTGTAGAGGGAGGGATAGTAGGAAGTGGTTTGCTTCTACTAGCCCTAGCTTTAGGGAGCACTTGGTCCATTGTTCCAGGATCCAAGCTTCCCTGTCCTTTTTGCTTTTTGGCCTGAGCCCTTGTCAAAGCAAAAATATGCCCTGGGATGCCCAGCATTGCTGCATGGGCCTCCAACTCCACATTTGACCAAGCTGATGTTTCCAAATCATTCCCTAATAGACAGTCTACAGGTAAATCTGAAGCTACCACAACTTTCTTTGGACCAGTTACCCCCCCCCAGTTGAGATTTACAACAGCCATGGGGTGGCTTTGTGTTATGTTGTGAGCATCGGTTACTTGGTACTGGTGTCCAAGTATGTGTTGTTCAGGGTGCACCAGTTTCTCAATCACCATTGTGACACTGGCACCTGTGTCCCTGTAGGCCTGGACCTCAACACCATTTATTAGGGTTAGTTGCTTGTACTTCTCCAAGTTATGGGGGCAAGCAACCAAAGTGGCTAAATCAATAGCCCCTTCAGAGACTAAAGTAGCCTCTGTGGTCTCCCTAATCAGACCAACCCCAACTAAATTACCAAAAGTGAGCCCAGCTACTCCCTTGGATTGGCTATTAGTAGGTTTGCTCCCACCACCACTGCTATTAGTAGGGACACTAGGTGTAGCAGTAGGGGTTGTAGTGGTAGGAGCTGTGGTGCCTTTCTTTGGACAACTGGGATCTGTTGTCCAATGGCCTTTTATTTTACATAAATAGCACCATGGTTTCTTTTCCTTGTTCTGATTAAAGGAGGATTTGGACCCACCACCCCCACCAGAGTGTTTTTGTGGGCCTGATGAAGACTCATTTTTAGATTTGTCCCCACCCTTGTCAGAAGACTTACCATCCTTCTTTTTGTTGCCATCTTTGTCACCCCCTGTATGAACTTTTCTGTTCACTCTTGTTCTGACCCATTTGTCTGCCTTCTTTCCCAATTCTTGGGGAGAGGTCAGATCAGAGTCCACCAAGTACTGGTGCAACAAATCAGACACACAATTATTAAGAATATGCTCTCTCAGGATCAAGTTATACACGCTGTCATAATCAGTAACTTTACTGCCATGTAACCACCCCTCCAAGGCCTTCACTGCCTGGTCAATGAAATCAACCCAGTCTTGTGAAGACTCCTTTTTGGTCTCTCTGAACTTTATCCTGTACTGTTCAGTGGTTAAGCCATAACCATCCAGGAGTGCATTCTTAAGAACTTGGAAATTATTAGCATCATTTTCTTTCACAGTAAGGAGCCTATCCCTACCTTTTCCACTAAATGATAGCCATAGGATAGCAGCCCACTGCCTTTGAGGGACATCCTGTACAACACAGGCCCTCTCAAGTGCAGCAAACCACTTGTTAATGTCATCCCCCTCCTTATAAGGGGGAACTATCTTGTGCAGATTCCTGGAATCATGCTCTTTTGCAGGATGACTATGGGGAATACTGCTGCTGCCACCATGGGTATCTAAACCCAACTTCTGTCTTTCCTTCTCTAATTCAAAAGACTGTCAATCCAAATCCAGCTGTTGCTTTTTAAGCTTCAGTCTGGTTTGTTCCACCCTCAACTTATTGAGTTCCCTCTCTAACATTCTGTCATCAGGGTTGGTGGGAGGGACATTTCTAGAAACAGAGCTATGATGGGAATGAACAGAAGGAGACCTGTCCCTTACAGAAGCCAACTTAACAGCTTGGTTTACAGAAACATTACTACCAGTATGGTGAGAATAAATGCTTTTGCTATGATGTGAGACTACACTATTTCTTTGGTGTGGCTCATCATCATTTCCATCTATGCTAGATTGTCTAGTAATGGGCAGGCTAGGAAGTTTCTTCCCTGAATCTTTTCCTGGGGGAGTCCCTGAATCAGATTGGGAACTATTAGGTACTTTTTCAACAGATGGGGCACCTATGGCCTTATCCTGTTCTCTAAGCATGTTAAGTAATAGTTCCAAGGCAGGATTCTTCCCTACACGCAAACCTCTCTCTATACAGAGACTCCTTGCTCTTTTCCAGCTAAGGTTGTCATATGCAAGTTTGGACAGATCAACACCTTGGCCTGTGCCAGACATTTTTTAGAGAGAGTTAAAGTGATAGAAAAAGAGAAAAAAGTTTTCAGAACTTTTTGGAAAGACAGAAAAAACTTTTTAAACTTTTAAGAACTTTTTGAAAGTTTAGGAGTACTTTTCAGCACTTAGAAAAGAGTGAAAAGAGGAAATGCAAAACTTTTTGGCTATGTGTATATACACTGACCTTGTTTTGTATATTTTTCTCTTATGAAAAGTACAATGACAAGAGTGGTAAGTAGTCTCAAGCACTTATCCCACCACTGCACAACCAATGTAGGAGGCTGGACTGGCTTGTAGTGAGTACCAAGGGGTACTTGCACCTTGCACCAGGCCCAGTTATCCCTTATTAGTGTATAGGGTGTCTAGCAGCTTAGGCTGATAGATAATGGTAGCTTAGCAGAGCAGCTTAGGCTGAACTAGGAGACGTGTGAAGCTACTACAGTACCACTTAGTGTCATATGCACAATATCATAAGAAAACACAATACACAGTTATACTAAAAATAAAGGTACTTTATTTTTATGACAATATGCCAAAGTATCTTAGAGTGTACCCTCAGTGAGAGGATAGGAAATATACACAAGATATATATACACAATAGCAAAAATATGCAGTATAGTCTTAGAAAACAGTGCAAACAATGTATAGTTACAATAAGATGCAATGGGGAAACATAGGGATAGGGGCAACACAAACCATATACTCCAAAAGTGGAATGCGAACCACGAATGGACCCCAAACCTATGTGACCTTGTAGAGGGTCGCTGGGACTATTAGAAAATAGTGAGAGTTAGAAAAATAACCCTCCCCAAGACCCTGAAAAGTGAGTGCAAAGTGCACTAAAGTTCCCCTAAGGACAAAATAGTCGTGTTAGAGGAATAATGCAGGAAAGACACAAACCAGCAATGCAACAACTGTGGATTTCCAATCTAGGGTACCTGTGGAACAAGGGGACCAAGTCCAAAAGTCACAAGCAAGTCGGAGATGGGCAGATGCCCAGGAAATGCCAGCGGCGGGTGCAAAGAAGCTTCGACTGGACAGAAGAAGCTGAGGTTTCTGCAGGAACGAAAAGGGCTAGAGACTTCCCCTTTGGTGGACGGATCCCTCTCGCCTTGGAGAGTCGTGCAGAAGTGTTTTCCCGCCGGAAGGACGCCAACAAGCCTTGCTACAAGCAAATCGTGCGTTTGGCGTTTTTGGACGCTGCTAGGGCCCAGGAGGGACCAGGAGGTCGCAAATTGGACCTGCAGAGAGAGGAGACGTCGAGCAAGACAAAGAGCCCTCACTGAAGCAGGTAGCACCCGGAGAAGTGCCAGAAACAGGCACTACGAGGATGCGTGAAACGGTGCTCGCCGAAGTTGCACAAAGGAGTCCCACGTCGCCGGAGACCAACTTAGAAAGTCGTGCAATGCAGGTTAGAGTGCCGTGGACCCAGGCTTGGCTGTGCACGAAGGATTTCCGCCGGAAGTGCACAGGGGCCGGAGTAGCTGCAAAGTCGCGGTTCCCAGCAATGCAGCCCAGCGAGGTGAGGCAAGGACTTACCTCCACCAAACTTGGGCTGAAGAGTCACTGGACTGTGGGGGTCACTTGGACAGAGTCGCTGGATTCGAGGGACCTCGCTCGTCGTGCTGAGAGGAGACCCAAGGGACCGGTAATGCAGCTTTTTGGTGCCTGCGGTTGCAGGGGGAAGATTCCGTCGACCCACGGGAGATTTCTTCGGAGCTTCTGGTGCAGAGAGGAGGCAGGCTACCCCCACAGCATGCACAAGCAGGAAAACAGTCGAGAAGGCGGCAGGATCAGCGTTACAGAGTTGCAGTAGTCATCTTTGCTACTATGTTGCAGGTTTGCAGGCTTCCAGCGCGGTCAGCGGTCGTTTCCTTATCAGAAGGTGAAGAGAGAGATGCAGAGGAACTCGGCTGAGCTCATGCATTCGTTATCTAAAGTTTCCCCAGAGACAGAGACCCTAAATAGCCAGAAAAGAGGGTTTGGCTACCTAGGAGAGAGGATAGGCTACTAACACCTGAAGGAGCCTATCAGCAGGAGTCTCTGACGTCACCTGGTGGCACTGGCCACTCAGAGCAGTCCAGTGTGCCAGCAGCACCTCTGTTTCCAAGATGGCAGAGGTCTGGAGCACACTGGAGGAGCTCTGGACACCTCCCAGGGGAGGTGCAGGTCAGGGGAGTGGTCACTCCCCTTTCCTTTGTCCAGTTTCGCGCCAGAGCAGGGGCTAAGGGGTCCCTGAACCGGTGTAGACTGGCTTATGCAGAATTGGGCACATCTGTGCCCAAGAAAGCATTTCCAGAGGCTGGGGGAGGCTACTCCTCCCCTGCCTTCACACCATTTTCCAAAGGGAGAGGGTGTCACACCCCCTCTCAGAGGAAGTTCTTTGTTCTGCCATCCTGGGCCAGGCCTGGCTGGACCCCAGGAGGGCAGATGCCTGTCTGAGGGGTTGGCAGCAGCAGCAGCTGCAGTGAAACCCCAGGAAGGTCAGTTTGGCAGTACCAGGGTCTGTGCTACAGACCACTGGGATCATGGAATTGTACCAACAATGCCAGGATGGCATAGAGGGGGCAATTCCATGATCATAGACATGTTACATGGCCATATTCGGAGTTACCATGGTGAAGCTACACATAGGTAGTGACCTATATGTAGTGCACGCGTGTAATGGTGTCCCCGCACTCACAAAGTTCAGGGAATTGGCTCTGAACAATGTGGGGGCACCTTGGCTAGTGCCAGGGTGCCCTCACACTAAGTAACTTTGCACCTAACCTTTACCAGGTAAAGGTTAGACATATAGGTGACTTATAAGTTACTTAAGTGCAGTGTAAAATGGCTGTGAAATAACGTGGACGTTATTTCACTCAGGCTGCTGTGGCAGGCCTGTGTAAGAATTGTCAGAGCTCCCTATGGGTGGCAAAAGAAATGCTGCAGCCCATAGGGATCTCCTGGAACCCCAATACCCTGGGTACCTCAGTACCATATACTAGGGAATTATAAGGGTGTTCCAGTAAGCCAATGTAAATTGGTAAAAATGGTCACTAGCCTGTCAGTGACAATTTGGAAAGAAATGAGAGAGCATAACCACTGAGGTTCTGATTAGCAGAGCCTCAGTGAGACAGTTAGTCACTACACAGGTAACACATTCAGGCACACTTATGAGCACTGGGGCCCTGGGTTACCAGGGTCCCAGTGACACATACAACTAAAACAACATATATACAGTGAAAAATGGGGGAAACATGCCAGGCAAGATGGTACTTTCCTACACGTACCCACTCACCCAGGTGGGTGGGCATCTCCTTCACCCCAGGCACCTCAGGCCCTGCCCCAGTGAGTCCTGCTGCCCTGAGTGAGGAGGCTATTGACCTCCTGAGATCCATCTCTGTAGGGCAGTCAACCATAGTGAATGCCATCCAGGGGCTGGCATCCCAGATGCAGCAATGCATTGCATTCCTGGAGGGCATCCACAGTGGATTGGAGGCCCAACAGAGACCGATCCAGGCTCTGGCCTCCTATCTGATGGCAGCCATTGTCCCTGTTCCTTCCGCCCCCCCCTCCAACTACCACTTCCCAGTCACAGTGTCCTCAACCCCAGCCCATCCCATGCACACATACTGACGAGCATGCACACAAGACAACACACAAATGTGGCACAGTCAAACACAGGCACCACACTTCATCCCACAAGCACTCATGCAAACACCAGGCAGTTGCAGACACAATCACATCCACTGCCTCCACTGTCTCCCCCTCCTCCTCATCCACCTCCCTCACCATCACGTCCACACTCACATCTGCATGCACTGCTTCAACAGCCACAGCCAGCATCACCACACCAAGCAGCACACACACCTCACTAGCAGACACCTCCACAACATCCATCCACGCGTCCCCTGTGTCCTCTCCCACCCTGTCTGTCCCCCCAAAGGACAAAAACTCAGACACTCAGACACCCAACAGCCATCCACCTCACATCAGCACACTACCCATGCACCTGCACCCAAGTCAAACAGACGTACATCTCCAACAACCACTCCTTCATCCTCAACTCCCAAAGACAGAAAGTATTAGCTGACATGCTGAACAGTGAAGACAGTGGGGTAACACAGGGTGATTTGAGCAGGATTACTGAAAATAAACACACACAACTTAGCTTGCAGGCAAACTTTTGCCCTTGCTATTGAGGTACAAAGATCCTTTTGGAGTCTCCAAAAAACAAGCCCTTGAGGAGAGATGAGAAGATGACTGCACGACACAAGTTGTGTAAACATCTGAAAAGAAATTGGAAAATAAGGTTGGAAAAATATTTTCTTTTTATATTAACAGAATGAAAAGTCTTGCAAGCATTCTTGCCTCGCAATTCAAACAAACCTCTAATGAAGTTCACTATAGCAGAGCAGCCTGAGAAGACTTATGGCACCAATATAGGAGATAAGCAATGCCCTCTGTGCGGGTGACAGGAGGGGCCCTGGAGAGACTCCAGATGCCAGGCTCTGCAAGTTTCCCATCATTGCTTCTAGGTTTAGCTACATTCTACGAGAAAGGGTGCTGGGCAGTGGTAACATAACATTAAAAAAACAAAGCCTAGGATCTACCTTTTATTACAGATTTAATGGTGGAGCAAATTTTCTAGGAGCCAGAAGAGGATAGCAGGAATAAACCCAAAACAAATGTCAGTGACTTGGGAGGAGGTGGGAGGAACGTAATGCTGCAATAGAACACTGGCGGCTACCAGCAAAAAACACCCACAGTGAAAAGGCAGCAACAAAGAAATGCCAAAGTAGTCCGTCACAGAAACAGATAAAGAAATCAAAGTGGAATAAAACAGAAAAAGGAGGGAGAAAAAGTCAGAAGTGACCACTAGCAAGCAAGAATTTTTAAAGGACAAAGCAACCAACAAATGAAATGGCTTTAAGCCATAAGAAGTGTACTAAAAGTATACATGAGGTGGAATGCTTACACTCGACCTAAAAAGGACCAGAAAGAAGGAAATTCCTGAACCAGATGTGGTGGGAAGTCTAAAAGTTTCTCCCACTTCAAAGCTGGCCTCAGGTATAAATATTGGAATCTCAGACCAATTCTTCAGTACACTCATGGACCTGTGGATACTACAGACAAAGGACTTCCCTGCTGCCAGAGGACTGCCTTGATGCCTAAGGCCTGACCTTCTGTCCGAGAAGGAAGACTGGAGTTGCTCCCTTGATCCCAGCCTACTTGAAATGACTCTAAGAGTCAGTTAAATGACCTCCTGTTCAAAGACATAACAAGCTCCAGAGGTCTCTCTTCAACTGCCCAGCTGATCTGCTGCACTGGACATGCAACTGGAACTGCCCAAGCTTCTATTGGAGTGAGTTCTTGATCCAAAAGTGGTGCCTCCCAGGTCCAGGCCCTTGGAGTGGCATCAATTGATCTCCTCCTGGAAAAAAAAGAAAAATCCTGATGTTTGAGGGCTTTGTGATCGCGAACGGGCCCATTTGCGCCAAGATCTTCCCATCCATTCCAACCACCAATGCAAATCTCTGGTGAACCTCACTCTTCTCGCGTCAGTGGCTGCCAGCAATGACTGGCAAAGCTAGATCTGCACTTTGGGCTATAGCATTGACAGCCCAAGGTGACCACCAATGTGAAGTTCGAGCAACGACCATCCACGACGCTCAACAGAATCATCATGCTACAGTGAGGAACATCTGTGATGTCTGACCTGCTCTTCGTTCTATGTTGAAGACCCTTGCAGCCTCTTACACCATAAACTGGACTCTTCATGCTGAACTTTAAGAAGGTTATTTTTCCAGCTGGACTAACCTGGTCTTTGTATCCGGCCCTTGCTCCATCGCACTCGGCCTGAACTTATGACCTTTACTCAGTCTCACACCATCAGATAACCTTTGATGATGCTTTGTGCGTTTAGACGCTATACTTACCTAAAACCTTTCATATTGCATATTTCCAGTTCTGCTGATTGGATTTTTTTTCATTTGGTGTCAAATAATTTACTAAGTTGTATTCTACTTTCCTAAATTAGTGTGGGATTTTAATTGTGTTCTGTTTTCACTTAATTGCAGTTTGTGTGTGTAGGAGGCTGGCCTGGCTTGTAGTGGGTACCAAGGGGTACTTACACCTTGCACCAGGTCCAGGTATCCCTTATTAGTGTAGAGGGGTGTCTAGCAGCTTAGGCTGATAGAAAAGGTAGCTTAGCAGAGCAGCTTAGGCTGAACTAGGAGACGAGTGAAGCTCCTACAGTACCACTAGTGTCATATGCACAATATCATAAGAAAACACAATACACAGATATACTAAAAATAAAGGTACTTTATTTTTATGACAATATGCCAAAAGTATCTCAGTGAGTACTCTCAGTATGAGGATAGCAAATATACACAAGATATATGTACTCAATACCAAAATATGCAGTAATAGCAATAGAAAACAGTGCAAACAATGTATAGTCACAAAAGAATGCAATGGGGGCACATAGGGATAGGGGCAACACAAACCATATACTCTAGAAGTGGAATGCGAACCACGAATGGACCCCAAACCTATGTGACCTTGTAGAGGGTTGCTGGGACTGTAAGAAAACAGTGAGGGTTAGAAAAATAGCCCACCCCAAGACCCTGAAAAGTGGGTGGAAAGTGCACCTAAGTTCCCCAGAGAGCACAGAAGTCGTGATAGGGGAATTCTGCAGGAAAGACCAACACCAGCAATGCAACAACGATGGATTTCCAGACGAGAGTACCTGTGGAACAAGGGGACCAAGTCCAAGAGTCACGATCAAGTCGGGAGTGGGCAGATGCCCAGGAAATGCCAGCTGTGGGTGCAAAGAAGCTGCCACCGGACGGTAGAAGCTGTGGATTCTGCAATAACGACAAGGGCTAGAAACTTCCCCTTTGGAGGATGGATGTCCCACGTCGTGAAGAGTCGTGCAGAGGTGTTTCCGTGCAGAAAGACCGCAAACAAGCCTTGCTAGCTGCAAGGGTCGCGGTTAGGGTTTTTGGATGCTGCTGTGGCCCAGGAGGGACCAGGATGTCGCCAATTGCGTGAGGAGACAGAGGGGGCGTCCAGCAAGACAAAGAGCCCACTCAGAAGCAAGCAGCACCCGCAGAAGTGCTGGAACAGGCACTACGAAGTGGAGTGAACCGGAGCTCACCTGAAGTCACAAAGGGGGGTCCCACGACGAGGACAACTCAGGAGGTCGTGCACTGCAGGTTAGAGTGCCGGGGACCCAGGCTTGGCTGTGCACAAAGGAAATCCTGGAAGAGTGCACAGGAGCCGGAGTAGCTGCAAAACACGCAGTTCCTATCAATGCAGTCTAGCATTGGGAGGCAAGGACTTACCTCCACCAAACTTGGACTGAAGAGTCACTGGACTGTGGGAGTCACTTGGACAGAGTTGCTGAGTTCAAAGGACCTCGCTCGTCGTGCTGAGAGGAGACCCAGAGGACCGGTGATGCAGTCTTTTGGTGCCTGAGGTTGCAGGGGGAAGATTCCGTCGACCCACGGGATATTTCTTCGGAGCTTCTAGTGCAGAGAGGAGGCAGACTACCCCCACAGCATGCACCACCAGGAAAACAGTCGAGAAGGCGGCAGGATCAGCGTTACAAGGTCGCAGTAGTCGTCTTTGCTACTTTGTTGCAGTTTTGCAGGCTTCCAGCGCGGTCAGCAGTCGATTCCTTGGCAGAAGGTGAAGAGAGAGATGCAGAGGAACTCTGATGAGCTCTTGCATTCGTTATCTAAGGATTTCCCCAAAGCAGAGACCCTAAATAGCCAGAAAAGGAGGTTTGGCTACTTAGGAGAGAGGATAGGCTAGCAACACCTGGAGGAGCCTATCAGAAGGAGTCTCTGACGTCACCTGCTGGCACTGGCCACTCAGAGCAGTCCAGTGTGCCAGCAGCACCTCTGTTTCCAAGATGGCAGAGGTCTGGAGCACACTGGAGGAGCTCTGGGCACCTCCAAGGGGAGGTGCAGGTCAGGGGAGTGGTCACTCCCCTTTCCTTTGTCCAGTTTCGCGCCAGAGCAGGGCTGGGGGATCCCTGAACCGATGTAGACTGGCTTATGCAGAGATGGGCACCATCTGTGCCCATCAAAGCATTTCCAGAGGCTGGGGGAGGCTACTCCTCCCCAGCCCTGACACCTTTTTCCAAAGGGAGAGGGTGTAACACACTCTCTCTGAGGAAGTCCTTTGTTCTGCCTTCCTGGGCCAAGCCTGGCTGGACCCCAGGAGGGCAGAAACCTGTCTGAGGGGTTGGCAGCAGCAGCAGCAGCTGCAGTGAAACCCCGGGAAAGGTAGTTTGGCAGTACCTGGGTCTGAGCTAGAGATTCGGGGGATCATGGAATTGTCTCCCCAATGCCAGAATGGCATTGGGGTGACAATTCCATGATCTTAGACATGTTACATGGCCATGTTCGGAGTTACCATTGTGACGCTATACATATGTCGTGACATATGTATAGTGCACGCTTGTAATGGTGTCCCCGCACTCACAAAGTCCGGGGAATTTGCCCTGAACAATGTGGGAGCACCTTGGCTAGTGCCAGGGTGCCCACACTCTAAGTAACTTAGCACCCAACCTTTACCAGGTAAAGGTTAGACATATAGGTGACTTATAAGTTACTTAAGTGCAGTGGTAAATGGCTGTGAAATAACGTGGACGTTATTTCACTGAGGCTGCAAGGGCAGGCCTGTGTAAGAATTGTCAGAGCTCCCTATGGGTGGCAAAAGAAATGCTGCAGCCCATAGGGATCTCCTGGAACCCCAATACCCTGGGTACCTCAGTACCATATACTAGGGAATTATAAGGGTGTTCCAGTATGCCAATGTAAATTGGTGAAATTGGTCACTAGCCTGTTAGTGACAATTTGGAAAGAAATGAGAGCATAACCACTGAGGTTCTGGTTAGCAGAGCCTCAGTGAGACAGTTAGGCATCACACAGGGAACACATACGTATAGGTCACAAACTTATGAGCACTGGGGTCCTGACTAGCAGGGTCCCAGTGACACATAACAAACATACTGAAAACATAGGGTTTTCACTATGAGCACTGGGCCCTGGCTAGCAAGATCCCAGTGAGACAGTGAAAACACCATGACATACACTCACAAACAGGCCAAAAGTGGGGGTAACAAGGCTAGAAAGAGGCTACTTTCTCACAGTGTGCTGCATAAATACTTTACACATTGCATCTAAGTTAAATCAGACTGCTTTTGTGCCTAGTTACCAGAGGAGCAAGCACACGTTAACTCAGTGAGTTTTGTGGTTCACCCTGATAGGGATTGTGGTTGTTGCTTGAGAAGGTTTAACATCCACCTCAATCAAGAACCCAATTTCTCACAACAATAGACATAACAAATAGGTTTTTTTAATAAATATTTTTATTTGGCTTTGAAAATCCTAACAAATGGAGCATGAACAGGTGCCCAATACAAACAAGAAAAGAAAGCAGAAGGTCATCAGTATTTTAGGTGCTATCACATGTCAATAAGAACAATGTAAGAGAAATAAAAGAATCAGTAGCAAGTTGGCAGGAATAATAAATCAAGCTACATGGGTTAGGGATTTTGGGTTCAGAACACATCATTTGCATCATCCTGTATGTCCAGCTCATAATAATTGATCCAGCTACCCCATATTTTGTGGAATTTGCGTAGGCAATCCCCACTCTTGTATATAATTCTTTCTACTGCCATGTAAAAATCCATTACTGTTGTCCATTCCATCATACTTGGTATGTCAGAGCCCCCACCCAGTGTTTGGCTATATCCCTCGTTGCACTCATCATGCCTAAGTTGCAGAATAGTAATTTCATTTGTGGGAGGTCTAACTCTAGCTGGATTTATTGCTACCTCTCTTGGGAACATTAGGGCAGCTTCCTAGTCCAGATAGTCAAATTTCCCCACACCCTTCTCCCATTTACTAATAAATAAAATTTGTAGCTGAAGCATAGTCCTTGAATCATATTACATAGCCTTATTTACTTCCGGAGGAATATAGTATGGCTTCAAAAGATCACTTCAGGGGTATAGGAATAGCCCAGTGTTTCCTTAGCAAGAATAATTGAGTTATTTGCCAGATGATTTGAGTGTGGTTTCTTATGTCGAATATGTATACAGAAGTCAAATAATTAGACAAACACCCTTAATATTTTGGCAGAATAGTCACAATAATTTTAAAGGGGGGGTTATAAAATTAATTTCAGAAATTAAAAAAAACTTAATGAGTGCTACAGTCCTGGGCTATGAATTTTTCATTGGAGGAAAGGAACTTTTGTCAGGGTTCCTGGAGACATGCCGGACATTATAGACCATGCACTCTATTAAGAAAGTGCAAGCGTTAATTAAATTTAACAATTTTCGGAGAACATATCTTTCACATTACATGGAGGGTAAAACCTTTGTAGCAGTTCATTACTTCAACATTTATGGCAAACGAATTGAAAGAAAAATACACCTAAATCCTTAAAGACTTGCAAAAAGACATGATGTTAATCATGAGACAACACTTATAATTTTGTGGTTTGAATATTTCTTAGTAAGCAATGATGTACATACAATAAGTACAATGAAGATCAGACTACACCAATTGCGTGCAACTCAGATTTATACTCTGCAGCAAAAAAGCATTTAACTCCAAAAGATAAAGCTCTCACAGCAGTGCACAGAGCGACCATAACACAGCAACCCATCACACAAGGTAACAAAATAATTGTGGTGACACCTATGCCATCCTGGGTGTTAGACTTGGCATCCTTGGCATCGTCTTCCCTAACTTTTCACCTCTGTTTCCCAGGTTGTTGATGTGTGCTGGACTCTGTTTTTGCTGTTTTTGTTACCCTGGGCACTTTACCACTGCTATCCAGTGCTAAAGTGCAAGTGCTCCTATATAAAATGTGTATGTAATTGGGTTATCCATGATTGGCGTATTTGATTTACTGGTAAGTCCCTAGTACAGTGCACTAGAGGTACCCACGGCCTGTAAATCAAATGCTACTAGTGGGCCTGCAGCACTGGTTGTGCCACTCACATTAGTAGCCCTGTAATCTTGTCTCAGATCTGCCACTGCAGTGTCTGTGTGTGCAGTTTTAAACGGATAATTCGACTTGACAAGTGTACCCACTTGCCAGGGCTAAACCTTCCATTTTATTACATGTAAGACACCCCTAAGGTACGCCCTAGGTAGCCCCATGGGTAGGGTGCAGTGTATGTTGAAGGTCGGACATATACTAATGTGTTTTATATGTTCTAACAGTGAAATACTGCCAAATTCGTTTTTCAGTGTTGCAAGGCCTATCCCTCTCATAGGTTAACTTGGGGGCTGCCTTTAAATATGATTAAAGCGTAGATTCCCTTTGGGAGCAGATAGAAAGGTGGAATTTGGGGTCTCAAATCACAATTTAAAAATACATCTTTTAGTAAAGTTGATTTGAAGATTGTGTGTTTGAAAATGCCACTTTTAGAAAATGAGCATTTTCTTGCTTAAACCATTCTGTGACACTGCCTGTTTGTGGTCAGTTTGACAGTTGAGCTGTTTGCACCTCGCTCTAGACAGTGACACAAAGGGATCTGGGGTATAGCCTGCATATCCTGATGAGCCATCTGTGCTAGGAGGTAGGGGAGGAGTGGTCACTCACACCTGAAGGGGCTGTGCCTGCCCTCACTCAATGCAGTCTCCAACCCCCTGGTGTGTGTCTGGGGCCTGGCCTGGGCAAGGCAGGATTTCACAAACAAGAGAGACTTTCCTTTGACGTAAGCCTACTTCAAAGGCCACAATGGGTAGAAGAACAGCACCCAAAACCACAGACTTTAGATCACTTCTGGACATCAAGAGGAGCCTTTGCCTGAAGAAGAGTGGAAGAGCTGAGGAGAAGTGCTGCCCTGCTTGTGACTGTGCTTTGTGGAGCTATCCTGCAGTTGCTGCTTTTGCCTGTGCAAGGGGACAAAGACTGGACTTTGTTGTGCATTCCTGCTTGTGAAGAAATCTCCAAGGGCTTGTTCTGAGCTTGCCTCCTGTTGCTGAAGTCTCAGGGCCATCAAAGACGTCCCCTGCCATCACCTGGGACTCTCTGCTGAGACTCCTGCCCTGCCAAGGGGGTCCTATCCAGTTCCTGGGGCCTTGACAGGTGAAGCTGGCAGACCAAGATTGAAAATCCACACACAGACCGCTGTAGGGGAAATTTCCAACGCAACCTCCGAGACGCTGCTGAAGAAATGACGCACTGCCATCTTCGTAGCTGAAATCGACGCTCTGCCTGCAGTGTGGTTGGTAGATCAACGCATGCGGCTGGAGAAACAACGTGCCACACCTCTAACGGAGGCTGGTAACACCGCAACCCACACAGCGCGGTTTTGCTTAGACTGTGCGGCAGGATTTTTGACGCAAACCTTGCTGGGTGCGGAAAAACAACGCAACGCCTGCCGGACCCGAGTGCATGCCCGGATCGACGCATCGCTTTCCTGCGGAGAGGAAAAACGACGCGCGCTGACCCGACCGGAGAAGGAGAAATGATGCACGGTCTCGCTTGTGGGTGAGAAATCGACGCATCGCTGACCTTTTTCAACTCACACTCACCTGTGTGTGTTATTTTGACGCTGCCCAGGTACTTTTCAATGCTAACAGTGTTTTTATTATTTACAAAAGGATTTAAGACTTGTGTATGTTGGATTTTTGTCGTTATGGTCTTGTTTTGTTTAGATAAATATTTCCTATTTTTTTAAACCTGTGTTGTGTCATTTTGTAGTGTTTTCACTAAGTTACTGTGTGTGTTGGTACAAATACTTTACACCTAGACTCTGAAGTCAAGCCCACCTGCTTGTGCCAAGCTACCAAGGGGCTGAGCGGGGGTCAGCTGAGGGTGATTCTCTTTTACCCTGACTAGAGTGAGGGTCCTTGCTTGGACAGGAGGTAACCTGACTGCCAACCAAAGACTCCACTTCTAAAACTGGACAATTAAGTTGAAACAAAACACCCCTGCCTTACATGTGCGCTGGGTGCAATGGCCAATTTAGATGTACTGTCTGAATAAGATCTGAAATAAAAAAACACAGGAATTTCTACAGTATCAACAAACAATTCCCAAGAGATTGCGGAACAAACAATTCATAAACATTGTGATATTTTGTACACAGACGGACTACTACAGCTTGCAGTGGGTATTAAAGATCAGAACTTCGTAGCTTGCACATCTGCAAAAGGAGTGTTCGAGGATTCAGAATTTAAAAACAATGCCTATACATGTAAAGCCACTGGATGACTCAACTATGCAAATAGCAGACACATATGCTCTTCTCCCAGCCTTTTAGAAAACTAACACTTCAATTTCTGCCTTAATAGTATCTGACTCCATTTTGAGTACAAGAGTGCAGTGTAGTTTAAAAAAAATGGATTTTCAATGGTTATAAACACTCATGAAGGGAGATGATTAGAACTAAACAGCTCTGGGCAGGAATAACTGGATTCAAAAGAGACCTTCCATTTAGGTCTTGAGCCAACCATGTTATTGGTACCACTTGGGGGGATGGGTTACAATATAATTTATTGGCAAGATATGGATGTCTGGAGATGGAAAATATATGATAGCAAGGCATAACTATTTGGCCCTCATTACATCCCTGGCGGTTGGTGTTAAGGCGGTGGTAATACCACCAACAGGCCCGTAGTAACAAAAATTGAATCACAACCGTGGCGGAAACCGCCAACACAGACAGCCACTTTAACATTCTGACCGCCACAGCGGAAGCAACAAACACCGCGGCGGTAACCGCAAACTGCCATGCGGAAGACAATGTACCGCCCACCCCATTACAACACACCCATCCGCCACCTTTTTCCGGGGCGGTACCAACGCCATCAAAAGTACAGCAGAAACAGTACTTGGAAGGGAAACTCAACGAAGAACCAGGACGCCATGGAGCCTGAGCTGCACGTCCTGCCCATGCTGGTGTATCTTCTCATATTTCAGGAGTACCAACGGCAGCGACGACGACCACAGTGAAGACAGCACCCAGTAGACAGGGGAAGGGGAGGAAAAAGAGAGTGACAAACACATGCAACACCCAACATGCCCACCCCCACCCTCACTCCCAACACCATACACACAAACACATGCAACAATATTACATATACACCACGTAACCCTCTGGAATAACGCAAGGACAAAAGGAATTGAGTCAAATTAGTGTTATATTAGAAAGACTCAGAAATACGTTAATATCTCACAAACTGTATTTACAAAATATGCATTATGTACAAAAGGCAGGACAATGTCCACCCAAAATGTCTGTGGCCAAGCCCACACTTGACTCCTGCGTCAATACGGAGAGAACACTGCAGGGGCATCAGGTCGCAAACACACAGGCACCTCAGAGGGACGGGGAAGGGGGGCACCTCAGCCAGAAGATGGGACAACGCCACTGCTCCTGGAGGGGGCTTCATGCCCACAGCGATGTCCTGGGGAGTGCAAGGCCACAGTCTCTCAAGTCTCTCCAGTCGGTGGTTTGCCCACTGCTTGCTCTTGGGGAGTGCAAATCCACAGTCTCTCTAGTGGGTGGTTTGCCCACTGCTTGGTCCTGGAGAGTGCACAGCCACAGTCTCTCAAGTGGGTGGTTTGCCCACTGCTTGGTCCTAGGGAGTGCAAAGCCACAGTCTCTCAAGTGGGTGGTTTGCCCACTGCTTGCTCCTGGGGAGTGCAAAGCTACAGTCTCTCAAGTGGGTGGTCTGCCCACTGCTTGCTCCTGGGGAGTGCAAGGCCACAGTCTCTCAAGTGGGTGGCTTCTGACTGGTTGTGGAGGGGGCTTGGTGCCCAGTGTGCTTCCTCCTGCCAAGGATAGGGTGAGTAGATGCCTTTCTCCACTGGTTCTTGAGGGGGATTGGTGCCCAGTGATGGAGCACTTGGGGGGTGCCAGGTCACAGGCCCACACCTGGGTGTCAGAGCCAAGAGATTTGCAGTGGTCAGGATGCATGATAGTCCATGGAGGCAGGGCTACAGTTCATCCGCCGGCAGCTATGGCTGCACAGTGGTGGTAGTGCTGGTGTTGGTGGGGGTGCTGCCAGTGGTTGGGGGAGGCTCCAGCCCTTCTCCTGCAGCCTTGGACGTCTGCCCACTGGGGCTGCTGCTGCTGGCAGTGGTGCTACTGTCAGTGGTGCAGGTGGCAGGGCTTGCGGCGGTGCTTGCGGCAATGCAGGTTGCGGTGCTGGCGCGGTGCAGGTGCTGCCAGTGGTGGGGGGAGGCTCTAGCCCTTCTCTTGCAGCCTCGGACGGCTGCCCACTGGGGCTGCTGCTGCTGACAGTAGTGGTGCTTGCGGCAGTCCAGGTGGCAGTGCTTGCGGTGGTGCAGGTGGCGGTGCTGGCCGCGGTGCAGGTGCTGGTGCTGGCGGTTGTGCTGGTTGCCACCAGGCCTTTACCTACAGGCTCGGACAGCTGATGTGCCTTGGCTGGTGTTTTGTGCCCCTTCTTGCCCTTGGCAGATGGTGGTGTCACCTTGGGTCTGGCAGCTGGAGTCTTTGAGGTGGCCTTGCTGGGTGGTTGTGGCTCCTTCCCCTTGCTGGATGCTGTCCCCTTCTTCATCTTGCCAGGTGGTGGAATGTTCTTTGTCTTGGCAGGGGTTGGTGGCACACTGGCTGGGCTGACAGGTGCCCCCTTTGAGCTTCTGACAGCTGCAGGAACCACAGCAGATGTGGACTTGGTGGCTGAGGTGCTGGGCTGGGTTTTGGCCACCCAGGCC
Organism: Pleurodeles waltl; assembly: GCF_031143425.1. Lineage (NCBI taxonomy): Eukaryota > Metazoa > Chordata > Amphibia > Caudata > Salamandridae > Pleurodeles > Pleurodeles waltl. Next base: position 644,019,738 of record NC_090448.1, read on the forward strand.
TGAGGGGAAGGATGGGGGGAGGAGTAGGGAACAGGTCAATGTTGGCTAGGAAAAGCTTCTTAGGGACATTGGAAGGGAAGAGGGTGAAGGTTTGGGAATGGAGGAAGAGGGAGTGGTTGTAGGAGGTGTCAGTCTGCTGTGTTTGGGTGCAGGTGCATGAGCTGGATGCTGTTGTGAGGTGGATGGCTGTTGGGTGGGTGTGTGCTTGCTTTTGTGTACTTTGGGAGGAGGGGTCACAGACACAGTGGGAGAGGACACAGGGGACGTGTGCATGGATGTGGGGGTGGTGACTGCACGTGAGAGGTGTTTAGCGATGGGTGTGTGGTGATGGAGGTAGTGGATGAGGATGTAGTGCATGCAGGTGTGAGTGGAGACTCTACAGGGAGGGAGGTGGACGATGAGGAGGAGGGGGTCACAGTGGAGTCAGTGGATATTGGTGTGTCTGCAGGGGATGGTGCTTGTGTGAGTGCCTGTGAGATGAAGTGTGGTGCTTGTGTTTGCCTGAGCCACTTCTGTGTGTTGATTTGGGTGAATGCTGGTCTGAAGGTGTGCTTGGGATAGGCTGAGGCTGAAGGGATTGGGACTGGGTAGAGGAAGTCGGAGGGGGGAGGCTGGAGACAGTGACAATTGCTGCCATCAGTGCGGAGGCCAGAGCCTGAAATGCTCTCTATTGGGCTGCCACGCCAGAGGAAATGCCCTTCAGGTATGTATTTGTTTGTTGCAAATGGCTCTCAACACCCTGTATGGCATTCAGAATGGTTGACTGCCCAACAGTGAGGGATCTCAGGAGGTCAATAGCCTCCTCACTGAGGGCAGCAGGGCTGACTGGGGCAGGGCCTGAGGTGCCTGGTGCGAAGGAGATGCCCACCCTTCTGGGTGAATGGGCACAGGAGACATGCTGAGGGGCTGCTGGGAGGGCGGTGCTGCTAGGGGGTGGTGGCTGTACCTGTTGTTGGGGTGGGCACAGAGGTGTCCGCCACCGCCAGGGAGCTTTCATCGGAGGAGGAGTCTCTGTCTGTAGTGTTCCCTCCTGTCTCCGTCGTGGTGCTCCTCTCGCCCGCCATCCCACTGGTGCCCTTACCATCGGTGGATTCGGCCTCCTGGCCCATGTGGGATGGAGCTCCGTCGTTCGCCAGTGCCTCTGCTCCTCCGCCAGATGATGCTAATGCCAAAAAGGGGGGGGAGAAACAGAGGATACACTTGGTCAATGCTAGCAACAACACGACTGTTGGCGTACACAACACACAGGGAGCTGCCCTAGGCACTAGGCCATGCACTACCAGTTACAATGCTAGTCACCAGCCCATGGGGGACATGGCATAACGTCATCAGCTGCACACCTGAACAACCACAGGACCCTGCCCAGTAGTAGATGCCCACTAACACCATTGGGTTTGTAGTGCTTCAGAGCCTGCCCAACAAGGGACCTACCCTGCCATGTTCGCCCTGACCTAGGGGCACCCACAGTTCACATCCCCCACCCAGGTAAAACCTTAATGTGCACAAACTCATGAATCTGAATTTGTACTCACCCCCAGCGCCCATCCAACTCCAGATAGGCCACAGCCAGGATGCGGAACATCAGAGGGGTCAGGGTATGACCGGCACCCCTTCCTCGTTGGGAGGCCAGCCCCAGCTGGGCCTCCGCCGTCTTCCTTGCCCAGCAGCGTAGGTCTTCCCACCATTTGCGGCAGTGGGTGCTCCACCTGTCAAAGACCACAAGGGTCCGCACCTCCTTGGTGATGGCACGCCAAATACCCTTTTTCTGATGGGCCTGCAGGAAAAATACAGCAGAAAAGGGATTAGTAATACCGTCCGGACGGTCACACTCATGGCCCACCATATCCCTCCCATCCACTAACGCACATACATTGACCGCCATACATGCAGTAATCTGCCCAGGACAGCTCAGCCCCCCCCCCCCCCCCTACATGTGGCTTACACACACAGCACTCCATATATTCATGGCCCACACATCATGCTCACAGTGTACTCACCTGTTTGTCTGGAGGACCATAGAGTAAAGTGTACTAGGTTAGGACCCCATCCACAAGTCTCTACAACTCCTCCGAAGTGAAGGCAGGGGCACTCTCCCCAGACACATGAGCCATTGTCGCTTCCAGAAACAGGTCACAGCAGCCTTGCAGTATATGTCCTCTCCTGTTGACGGTCAGGTAGCAAGCGAGTGAACGGATAGAAAATGGTGGTCACATCCGCGCCGGTGCGTACCGTCACCGCCGACGTACATCGCCATTGGCTCCTGGAACCCATAGGGCTCAATGATAACCAATGTGACGTTGCGCAGCGGTCACTGGCCGCCTACCACAACGCGCACAATGCCAGCAAAATTACCTCATTTCCACTTGTCCCTCCTCACAAGTCAGACAGCCGCCATTTCAGGGGGGCACAGGCAATGGCACCTAACTGCGTCACATCAGACATTGGCACATCAACTGACTCTCGGATTCACATACTGGTTCTGTAAATGAAGAGATGCATCATTATTGCAATAAATGTGTGAATATGACCCTCTGCTCACCATTTTCCTCCCTAGGCTTCAACCGCTGAGGATGAATATGAGATGGAGACATCCTCCAGTGTACAGACCCCTGGTGGACCTGGCGACAATGGAGGACAGACACATTATCCTAACATACAGACTTGATTGGGCGACAATCCAAGAACTTTGTGCCCAATTGGAGCCAAACCTGATGTCAGCTATCCGCCAGCCCACAGGTATCCCCCCTGTAGTGCAGGTCGTGTCGGTGCTCCATTTCCTGGCAAGTGGTTCCTTCCAAACAACAGCGGCCATGGCATCAGGGATGTCTCAGCCAGTGTTCTCCAACGTGTTGATGAGAGTGTTGTCGCTGCCCTGCTGAAACACATGCGCAGCTACATTGTATTCCCCCAGGTGGAAGATTTGGCTACAGTGAAAGCTGACTTTTATGCCTTGGGACATATCCCAAACATAATTGGTGCCATTGATGGCACACATGTAGCATTTGTCCCCCCTGGAGTAATGAACAGGTGTTCAGGAATAGAAAAAGCTATCACTCTATGAACCATCTAGCATGTGTAGATGGTGTGTTTGGCTGCCCAGTACATCTCCCAAGTATCCTGGCTCTGTGCATGACACCTTTATCTTGAGGAATAGCAGCATCCCATATACGATGGCTCAACTCCAGAGGCACCGGGTGTGGCTAATAGGTGAGCCCAAGGTCCCCACCCAGTATATGTTGGTGTCTGGGTATGGAGTTGTCCCTAAGGATTAGTGTGTGTCTAACAGTTGTTCATCGATATTTGCAGGTGACTCTGGTAACCCCAACCTCTCATGGCTACTGAACCCAGTGAGGAATGCCAGGACAAGGGCAGAGGAACATTATAGTGAGGCACATGGGCGAACAAGGAGGATAATTGAAAGAACAGTTGGCCTCTTGAAGGCCAGGTTCCAGTGCCTCCATCTGACAGGTGGATCCCTGTACTACTCACCCAAGAAGGTGTGCCAGATCATCGTTGCATGTTGCACAACCTGGCCTTGCGACGCCAGGTGCCTTTTCTGCAGGAGGGTGAGCCTGGAGATGGTCCTGTGGCAGCGGTGGAGCCTGTGGACAGTGATGAAGAGGAGGCGGAGGATGTAGATGTGGACAACAGAAGTAATATTATACAGCAGTACTTCCAGTGACACACAGGTAAGACACTGTAACTTCACTTTACATTGCAGTTTTGTGTTGGACATTGTACATGGCAGCCTGATTTCCCTATGTCAATGGCCACTTACTGTACCCTTTGGCATCTCTATTTGCAGATCTCTATGCCCCACTCTGGCTCCTGGTGTGTTTACTGATGTCCACTACAGATCATAACAATGTATAAATTGCTGTACATATCAATTGCAATGTTTTCAGTATGTTGTACTAATACACATTTTAATCAATTGACAGACTCCAGAATTGTGTTTGTTCCAAGGGTGTTTATTTAAGTGCTAATAAGTAGAGGGGGAAGTGCAATGGGCTGGGGTGATGGTGGAGGAATGTCCAGTTAGAGTCCAGTCTCTTGGTATCACAGGTGCATTGTCCAATGGGGCATAGGAAGAGGAGCAATGGCAGTTCAAGGTGGACAGGGTGACAGAGTGGGACAGAAGGGTGACAATCAGGAGAGTCTTATTTCCTGGCGGGGGTCTTGGTAATGTTCCCTGGATTCTGCCTGGATCGCAGGGGCCGTTTGTGGGGTGGTTCTCCTTCTGCAGGGGGTGGGGTGCTGGTGGCCTGTTGTTCCTGTGGCGGGGCCTCCTGTCCACTAGCACCGGCGGAGGTGGAGGGCTGTTCATTGGTGTGGCTAGTGTCAGGGGCCCGTTGTTGTGCCACTGCCTCCCTCATGGTATTGGCCATGTCAGCCAGCACCCCTGCAATGGTGACCAGGATGGTGTGGATGTGTTTGAGGCCCTCCCTGATCCCCAGGTACTGTCCCTCCTGTAGCCGCTGGGTCTCCTACAACTTGGCTAGTATCTGACCAAAGGTCACCTGGGAATGTTGGTATGCTTCCAGGATCCTTGCAAGTGCCTCGTGGAGAGTGGGTTCCCTGGGCCTGTCCTCCCCCTGTCGCACAGCAGTCCTCCCAGCTTGTCTGTTGTCCTGTGCCTCTGTCCCCTGAACAGTGTGCCAACTGACCCCAGGTCCCTGATTTTCTTGGGTTTGTGGGGTTGCCTGGGGTCCCTGTAGTGGTGGACACACTGCTGATTGACGTGTCTCAGGGACAGTGGTATGGGCCCGCTTGGTGGGTGCTGTGCTGGTGGTTCCTGAGGGGGGAGGCTCTGTGGTGGGTTGGGACTGTGGCAGGGTAACCGACTGTCCAGAGGTCCCTGATAGGCCAGGTTGGTCATCGTGATCCAGGCGTGCAGAGCTGCTGTCATCACTGTGGGCCTCTTCTGTGGGGGGACTGGATGTGGCTGGCACCTCCTCTCCAGTGACATTGAGTGTGGGTCCTGTGGGGATGAAAATGCAGTGGTATTGTATCTGTGTATGCCATCTTGTACATGGGTGTGTTTCCCTGTATGGTTGTGATTGCCCTGTCAGCTTTGCCTTGTGTGCGTGGTGATTTTGTGGAATAGGTGATTCTCTCTAATGGGCATGCTGTGATGATGGGTGTCCATGCAGGTCCATGCATTGGTGTGGCATGCAGGGCTTGGTATTGGGATCGGTGACTTGTGATAGAGGGGTATATGTGAGGTGGTGGAGTGATGGGGGTGAGGGTAGGGGTAAGAGTTTGTAATGGCATGCAGGTAGGGTGGGGGATATAGTAGTAAAGATTTGACTTACCAGAGTCCAGTCCTCCTGCTACTCCTGCGAGGCCCTCAGGATGCATGATCACCAAGACTTGCTCCTCCCATGTTGTTAGTTGTGGGGAAGGAGGTGGGGGTCCACCGCCAGTCCTCTGTACTGCTATCTGGTGTCTTGCTACCACAGAATGTACCTTTCCCCGTAGGTCGTTCCACCTCTTCCTGATGTCATACCTTGTTCTGGGGTGCTGTCCCACGGCGTTGACCCTGTCCACGACTCTCCGCCATAGCTCCATCTTCCTTGCAATGGACGTCTGCTGAACCTTTGATCCAAATAGCTGTGGCTCAACCCAGATGATTTCCTCCACCACGACCCTTAGCTCCTCTTCTGAAAACCTGGGGTGTCTTTGGGGTACCATGGATGTAGTGTGAGTGGTATGTGTGAGGATGTGTGGGGCGATGTGTGGGGTGATGTGTTGTGGTGTGTGCTGTGAGGTGCATGGATGGTGTATGGGTGATGGTGTTCTGTTGCTCATATTGAGTGGGTGCTCCTGGCTTGTCTCTCTCTCTCTGTTCGCAATCCTTTTTTCATTAAAAGGGTTGTGGGTAATGTGTGTTTTTTATAGTGGTCTGAGTTTGTGGTATTCGTGTCAGGTGCGTGTAGTTTGAATTGTCCAATATGGTGTAGTTTTGTTAGTGTGTGTGTATTTTGAGCGCAGCAGTGTGTACCACCATTGATTTACCGCAGTTGAAAGACCACTGTGGTGATTTGTGGGTCCTTATACTGTGGGCGTACTTCTGTTGGCGTAACGGTGTGGGTTTTGGTACTGCCAGTTTATCACTGACCTTTGGGCTGGCGGACTTGTGTAGGTGTCTGTATAGAGGCGGATTTCTCTGTGTGGGTCATAATACCCATATCGGTATACCACCTCGGTCACGGTATGTTGGCGGCTGTCAGCACAGCGGTAGGCGGCCTTTACCGCCAAGGTTGTGATGAGGGCCTTTGTCTTTTGTGAGTTACCACTTCATTCTGATGTAAATGGAACTTTTTTCATAATTTGTATTATTGTGAATTTTATTATTAAAAATTACAATTACAGTAAATGTGATTATAGAAATTGATAATTATGATTAGTAATTATGATTATATTAAGTACACCAAGTAAAATGTATAATTTTTTTAATCAATTTCTTTTCCCAGAACTGGTGATGAATGACTGTGCAGCATTGTGACAAAGACTGAAACAAGCACATCCTGCCCCTTTGATTCCCAGTCTATAGTTAATCTATGGTCAAATATCCAACATGGAGTTATGCTGTCAAGCCCGCAGGACTGCTCATCATGGAAAACTTTGTTAGAGGCAGCTCAAGTAAGGAATCACATTCCACTGTTAGTCATTGAGAGAAATGTGGAAAGCAACACGGTTTCCCAAGTATTTTGGCACGAGAAGTGCAGGAGCCTGTTTACTATGAAGAGAGATTTACGGATTATTAAGCGAAAAGCTGAAGCAAGTGTCAGTGATGATGCTGGAATGAGTGGGTGCACGAGTAAACACTTAAACAGAAGAACATCATTAAAGTCAAACATGTATGCTAAAGAATGTATATTTTGTGGAAAGATAAAATGCTACAAGGGAACATCAAGGCCACAGAGCTTAGAGTTGACAAAAGGCTTTGAGAGTGTGCAACCATTAAATGTGATTCAGAGGTCTTAGCAGTTTGTAGTATGGACATAGTGGCTGCAGAAGCCCATTATCCTGCACATTGTTACAGGAACTATAGAAGGGTTAAAGCAAAGGGGGAAGATCATGCATCTAGCATCCAAACCACTGACCACTACAAAAATATGAGAGATGAAGCATATGATGAACTATTTCAATACATTAGAGCTATGATTATTCCTAACACAGAGGTAATACTTGTGACGGCTCTTATTGAAAGGCTTGAAACCCTCATGACATGCAGAAGAATACATGGAATAGACGAATCAACCAAGAAGCTTAATAGAAGACAATTTGACTCCAAGTTCTGTGACAGCCTCCATATATTTCCAGAAAACAAGGAAAATTAGTGGCCCAACGAGATAGTGTCATGCTACACGACATTGTGGGAGAAAACCAGAGTTCGAAAATAGAATTATCAGTTTTACAAGGTTAAGGCAATGGACATGAACAAGATCATTGATCAAACATCATTGCACATAAGAACAATGATTTAGACAAACTTGACATCAACACCATGGCCATATCATCCATCAGACGTTGATAAAGAATCATTTACAGTGCCTGATTACCTTAAACGATTCCTATGAGCACTTCTGACTGGAGATCCAGAAAACACAAAGCCATCCAAAAGGGTCACCTTACTTATGCAATCATTCAGTCAGGATATTATCTATGCAGCCACAAATGGCCAGCAGAAACCCCCCAAGCAATTGTTGCTCCCATACGCCCAATTGAAGCTTGCACAAAAAAAAAACATAGGGGGTCATTATGAACTTGGCGGTCGAGACCGCCATGCCGGTGACAGCGAAAATGTCTGCCACCAGCATGGCGGTCTCGACCGCCACATAATGAACACAGAGAGGACTGCCACGGGTGGCCCTCCACCACCGCAAGGCTACCACCGCTAGGCAGCCTGACGATGGTGGAATTCTTCATCTGACAGGGCAGCACTGCAAGCAGCGCTGCCCTCCGGATAAAGAACCCGTGTTTTGCCCGCCATTCCCTGGCAGTTTCACCAACTAGGAAAAGGCTGGCGGAAGGGGTGCTACGCAGGCCCCCTTGGGGGCCCATGCACTTGGCATGGGCAGTGCAGGGGCCCCCGTGCACAGCCCCATCACGCAGGTCACTGACCGATTTACGGGCAGTGATTTGCGCGATGGGTGCTGCTGCACCTGCCCCACTGCAGCATTGATGACGGCTCCATGTAGAGCCGTCGGCAATGTCCAGGCCAAGCATTCCGGTGGGTCGGCTGGCAGAAACACTGTTTCCGCCGGCCGGCCCAGTGGAATGTTGAATATGCGGTCGGCGGAGTCCTCAATAGGCTGGTGGTCTGTGTTCAGACCGCCAGCATGAACACAGCGGGGTTTCCCGCCGTGTTCATAATGAGGGCCATAATCTGGGTTGTTACCAGACAATAAGCGAGCCTCGCACAGAAAATATCAAGTTGGACGGGATTCAACATCAGTACTCGAGACCTAGTTAGTGTCTCACTGGATTACATTGGTTACTTGCCCACCATTAATACCCCAGCAACTGAGTTGACAACTGTTTCTGAAATTTTGAAACAGTAAGAGCTGATAAGGGAATCACTGAATTTGGCAAAAATTGTAGTGGTCATGCATCCAGCTCTGTACGCAAAAGCAACTGAGATTGTGTGGAAGCATAAAGCAATGTACAAAAAAATCATTCTTCAAATTGGCACCTTTCACACCATTTACAATGACATTTATATTCTTGGAAAATGCTTTCAAGATCATAGCCTTTGCGACCTTTTTCATTGAAGCTGCTATGATAACAGAAGGATCAATATCATCAGTACTAGAAGGTTGTATGTACAATCGTGCAGTTCAAGTACATAAGTGCATGTATGAGGCTATGTTGAGACTGGCCTGGTTGGAATTTAACCCCTGGGTAGAGAAAAATTACGATGAAAACAATCAGGTAGTCTACTCCTTCATTGAGAATGTTAATGACTTTCCAAAAGACCTATCACCATTCAGTTCAACTTTCAGATGTTAATCAGTTTGGACGAATTCTGGTCGATCAAGCGATAGAGGTAACAGTCAACAAAGACACACAGGCTCCGGGTGGTTCGACAAGGTTCAACCTCACGGCGGGTGCTGTGAAAAAATATTATATGACTGCTGAACACAGAAGTGCCTTTTTGGGTCAGATAGGGGAAATGGTTTGTAACAACAGATCAGATCTTATTCATGCATGCCTACATAAGTAATGGATTGAAAAAGACGAAGATACTGTTATGAGAGCTGTTAGTCTGGTTCAAAGATGGAAAAACCCATTTGTTGGGCTACATGATCTCAATAGTCCCTCCAAGGCAAAAAAAACATCTCAAGACATAGTATTGGACATAATGAAGGTGCATAAAATAGGTGAACAGTGCTATACAGACTTCAGACTTGAGCAACTTGAGAATAATCCACCTATTAAGAAGTTTCATGACCCAATGAAAATAAACAAACTAAAAACCTTCACTAACATGTCCAAGGAGAAGGCAGCGAACAACAATGGCTGTACAATCATCATGAAAGCAGACAAAGCACTATTTGGTTGAATCATTGTGATGGCTCAGTATCGGAATCTTCAAATGGCGGATGTACTTTCTCATTCCTTAAGACCTTTACCATGGGCTTTAGCATGATCGGAAGGTCTGTTGTGAAAGACAAGCAAAGCTGTATTAGCAACATACTTGCAGAAAAATGTTACCCCTGCTGAGGAAATACTTGGAAATTCAGCCACGCTGATTGATGGTATGGTTCTTGTTTAGAAAGCAAAAGGAGAGGAATCAAACTTTGGTGAATTGGCTATGTCTGGCTTTTCTATGGCTGTACAGGAAGGAAATAGGAATCAAAGAATCAATGTTCTGTTTGATACGTACAATGAGACGTCTATTAAGAACAGTGAAAGAACAATCAGAGGGAAAGAACTCAGGAGCATGTCACCTTCCCAGATTGTCACACAGTGGAGAAAATTATTCAGCCACGTAATAAGTAAAAGAACTCTCATTGCATTTCTTGTTAACGAATGGAGGAAACCAGAGTATTTTGTAAAACATGAGAACAAAACACTGTTCGCGAACTGCGAAGATATATGCTACAAAATCGTGGCTCTCTTCAGATATGAAGTGCCTGATCTCAACAGTACACACGAAGAAGCAGATGGTCGTTTGTTGCTACATATAGCACATGCAACTAATGAGGCTCATGAGGCAGTAATGATAAGCTCAGATCACACTGATGTGTTTATTATGTGTTTGGGATTCCATGACAGAATCATGGCTACATTTTTTCTGAAATGTGGTACTAAAATACGCATGTGAGCCCTTAACATTAGGAAAATAGCTTCAACTCTTGGTGAAAATGTCGAGTTATGATAGGTCTCGATACGTTTACCAGATGTGACAAAGTAGGCACATTTACAGGTAAAGGAAAAGTAAGTGCATTCAAAATCCTGTCTGCCAACAGAGATACATAGGAAATATTTTTGCAGCTCAGAGACGAATGGGATCTCGCTGAAGAACTCATGGACAAATCAGGGCAATTCTTGTTCTTGCTGTATGCACCAAAATCTTCGGTTCATCATGTGAATGACTTGAGATATCACCTATTCTGCGCAAAGAAGGGTAAGATAGACAGTCATCAACTTCCACCTTGCAGGGGTAGTCTGAAGAAACATGGCGAACATGCGAATTATCAAGCCCATGTAAGCAAGAGATTTCTTCTAAATGATCCACAGACACCTAGTCCAATTGGGAGAGGGTGGGAGTTGGAAAAACACGAGGGAGCAGAGCAACTGGTAGTGGACTGAATGGAGGGACAGCCAGCACCTCAGGCGGTGTTAGATCTATTATCTTGCAATTGCATTCGGACTGCAATCTGCCAACATGTGTCTGCTGTCTAAATGACCTCAAGTGCACTGACATGTACAGACTTCGTGCCTGTGGAAATCAAACAGACACAAAGAATGATGACACCATTCAGAAGAAGATGACGACAACAAAATTGTATGATAAAATTGTGTTTATGTTTACTCATGACATACATTGCCCGTGTAAGACATGAAACTTAGTGAAAATTAGGCATATAATCCATTTCAATATATGAGGAATACAATGAAGTTTTATTGTAATTATTTTAAGGACTATGGGCCTGATTACAACTTTGGCGGAGGGTGTTAATCCGTCCCAAATGTGACGGATATCCCGCCCGCCGAATTACGAGTCCATTACATTCTATGGAACTCGTAATACAGCAGGTGGGATATCCGTCACATTTGGGACGGATTAACACCCTCCACCAAAGTTGTAATCAGGCCCTATATTTTTGATATTACAATTAATAACCATAATAATTTTTAAATTACATTGAATGTAACCAGTTTGGTGGAATTAGATTTATTTTTCCACATATTATGATGCATTTTTATGCTACTTATCAAAAATATGAAAACCATTATTTTTTTCAGCTATGGTTGCTAATCCAATAATATCAGACAAAAGGGAAAGAGTGATGACTTGTTATCACATACTTTCCATTCACAGGGCATCCATGCCTTACACACAAATCGTGTTAGAACCAATTCCTTTGAGTGGTACTAATGGCCTAAATTTGGGGTCCTGACTTATGACCTAAGTAGTGGAAGTTCAGCTCGTGCTAGCCATCAGAGTGAAGGAGTCTACTCTAAAGGCAATTATGGTTCTGATTAGGCTATGAAATCTGCATTAAAGGTGGAGACATGCAAGGCAGCAGGTGTAATCTAGTCTCAAACTGAGATTGAACTCGAGATACTCTTAGCAGTTTTATTGTCAAATAAAAATGAACTCCCACCTCGAGCCTTTTTCAAAAATTATAAGTACATTCTGGGACAGCAAGAGCTCCCTAGAGTCGCTATACCAAAGATCATTGATCCAGACAAGCCTAATCAATCAAATCAACATAATTGATTAAATAGCCCCATTAAGAGATAGGCGCAGAGCAAGCAGTGGTTTCAGCTACACCACATATTTTGCAGGACTGTGATTGATGACTGCTAATACCTAAACAAACCAAGTACTATGTTCTACAATGGGAGATTTGTCAACAAATCAAACATTCCATCATAGAGAGGCAACTGCAAAATCCTCTAGAAAGAGCAGTGCAACCATTACAGATTGTCCATCTGGATTGCATTAGCCCATTTAAACCATTAAATAAGTACAATTATATATTGGTGCTAATCGATTCATGCACATGCTCCATGTGGGGGTGGCCACATTGCCATGCCAACTCTTGCACAGTCGCAAAAGACTTGCTGGACCTAGTAATAATGGATGGTATTTGTACCTTTCACTCAGATCAAGAGACAGCTTTTACTTTTAAGATATTAGCGGAAGTGCTAGCTGACAAGGGAATTAGGCCCTCATTCTGACCTTGGCGGTCGGCGGAGAGGCGGCGGTCGGACCGCGAACAGACCGGCGGTCAGAAAAATGGCATTCTGACCGCGGCGGTCACCGCCGCGATCGACCGCCACTTCCCCACTCCGACCGCCACGGCGGTCATGACCGCCGGGCTGGAGTTTGCGCACTCCGGCCCGGCGGTCGTCCCAAGACCGCCAACGGTATCATGACCCTGCCTACCGCCGCGGTTTCTGGCGGTCGGGAACTGCCATGCGAACCATGGCGGTAAGCACTATCGGGGCCAGGGAATTCCTTCCCTGGCACTGATAGGGGTCTCCCCCACCCCCCACTACCCACCCGAGTCCTCCCCCCACACCCTCCACCCCCCTGCCACCCCCCAGAGGTGGTACGAACCCCCTCCCCACCCCCACCCCGACATGCACATACATGCACCCCGACATGCACACACCCCCAACATGCACATATACACACCCCCTACACACACACATACACAACGGGGACACATACCCGCACACATACATGCAGACATGCGCACCTGCCGAACAGCACACATTACCCATAGACACAGCAGCACCCCCCGCCCGCATACACGCACTCACACACCCCCTCTACACACTCACACGCACACCCCCATGCACGCCCTCATCACACAACACCCCCCCTCCCCCTCCCCTCACGGACGGTCAACTTACCTTGTGCGTTGGTCCTCCGGGAGGCGACGGGAGCCATGGGGAGGTGACCGCCAACAGAACACCGCCAACAGAAGACCGCCACACAGATATGTGGGTCGTAATTCTGTGGGCGGTGTTCTGCTGGCGTGGCGGTGGAGGTTGACCAGTCTCCACTTTTCCGCCGACCGCCAGTGTGGCTGCTGGCGGTTTCCCGGCGGAACGCTCCCAGCGGTCGGAATGCGCACAGCGGCATACCGCCGCGGTCGGCGGTCTTCACCGCGGCGGTAACTCGGCGGTCTCGCGAAAAGACCGCCAAGGTCAGAATGAGGGCCTAAGTCCCCAAATCTCATACCCTTTTAAAGTCAGTTCAAATGGTGTCTTCGAGAGAGCCAACAGAGTGTTTAGGCAAGCCTTCACAGCAAGCAGCTTAAGAAATGGTGCACCCTGCCTAAACATCCAATAAGGTGCACAGAGAGCAGTAAGTACTATAAGACATTTTTGTTAAAGTGTACGACTTATTAAATTTTGCTTAAAGTAAGAGTATATTTGCCTGATCTTCCAGAAGGATCTTTTACAGGACTTGCAGCTTATCAAGCAAAGTTTAAGCAGGCTGCCACAGCCTGTCCTGTCCTGTCCTTATCTACTATGATTGGATTGTTACAGAAGGATGGAGAACACAGTTAAACCAGGGCAGTCTGTGTCTGAGTCTGGTGCTATAGATGCTCCCGCTTTCATTTCAAGCTATAATATACCGCAACTTCACAGGGAGGGGTATAAAAGGGATTCTCTGGCTCTAAATACTTCCCACCTAAAAACACTGGTGGTACTGCAGAACATGTCTAAAAAACGGAATGTACTGTACGGTTGCCAGAATGACATTGAGTCTCAATCTGTCATTCCCTCAACTCAGCGACCAGGACATTGAATGTCAGATACAGTGGGCACACAGATTTCCCTTCCGTAAGCCACATAAAGTCAAGGCTGATCAATACCCTCCTGCTATTTTGTTTTTTTGTGTGGAATTTCATGTTTTTAGGCAGCATATATTTCTGCTGGCTGAGGGGATTTTATATACTCCTTGCTACATTTGTATTTCATCCATTTGCTTTGCAAGAAAATCTCTTGGGAAACTGTTCACACTTCATTAGTTGGATTTTCTAATAGTATTTCATTCAAAGAGAAAGATTCACATTCTGACAATCTTATATCTGAGTCTTATGTTGTACAAATACTATTAATCTGATTCAGCTTTGAGCTCTAAAGATGGTGCAGTCCGCAATGTTGCATTATCAACATTTGTGTTCAGTGCTTACAACTTGTTGAATAGTGCGTAGGACTGATTCTTCTTACGTTTTATGAGAGATATCAAACTGGGACACCTTTTGTGACAGGGTCGTCAATTGGGAAGTCATCAGTGTTTTTGGAAGTTCCACTGATCTACTGTGTAGAGTAGGCCACATGAAATGGCTTTAACGTGTCAACACGTACCATTCATGTTCATTTTCTTCAAGGCAATAACTGCACCATCACAGTTCTTGATCCTTTGATTTCAAACTCTTCTTTCAAACTCAGTCTTTCTATCACAACTTCACCAAATTTCGGGAGTTAGTCAATCACTGGATGCAACGCTGGAGAGTAGTCTTGTTTAGACCATCCCAGGTATGCTGCAAATCCTACAACAAAGCAAGATGTGATTATTCTTGTGGATCCAGTTACCTTGGAAGGGCCGGTACATACATTCTTACACTGGACAGCATTTCGTAAGCAGTGAAGTATAAAAATAAAGGTCTTGGTATATTACTTTAGGCTCTCTGTGCACTATTTTAGTTGCAGACCTTTGATACCTCGTTATCCAGAGCACTTGTAGTAAATACTTGTTTTAGCATAGCATTACCTTTCTCAATGACCCCCTTTGAACGGCACCTTAAAGGATGTGAGAACTGGAGACTTACTGCCATCTTAGCAAGTGACTCTGCTAATGCCTTAGGGGTAAAAGCTAGTCCTTGATCGGAATGAAATGTATAACCTTCACCCATCCCCACCAAAACTGACAAGACTTTTATGACTGTGTGAGCCGTGGCTTATTGCTGGGGCCACACCCTTGTACACGAGTCAACCACAACCAGTATATATTTGTATTTACCTTCTGGCTGAAGTGGAATAACATAGTCAAGGTACACGATTCAGAAAGGATGCTTTGCTCTCTCCATTGCAGCTTGCTTGGTCTCCTAATTGCTTTATTTTGACGGATTTTGCATTGTAGTACGTAATGTTTTAAATGATTTGGCATCAACAGCCACCATTAATGCTTCTTTAGGATTGTAACATTGCAGATATCTTAGCGTGAGCAGAACCTATTCCTTCAAGTGAAACCTTTGTTGGTTTATTCGGCTAGCCTTATTTGGCATGTAGCGCTCTCCTGTTTTAGAAATAGTGACTGTAGGGAGCCTGTCGTGTCCTAGAAAGTATCTATACTGCTCTAAAAAGCCAGGAGGCAGAGCGTTTTTCACTGTGTGATCACTTTTTGGCCAAGTGTATATCTGGGTATATCTGGGTTTTGGACCGGGGCTTCTTTACAAACCTGTACTTATTTGCACAGCAATTTTGCATCCAAGCCCAAAGATGCTTAGCTTTCATTGTTTTTTCCTGTGAATCTTTGTAAACATTGGTTTCCTAAAGTTTCAAATCAACATCATATACCTCCACACAAAATGATGTCAGGCAAAATAAAAATAGAATCTCATTTATCAGCTTTCAGGAAGGCTAAGAGGAGTGCATTCAATTATGCAATCTCTGCATTTGAGAAACTCAGGGGCTTCAAATGTATGTGCTTGATTTGTAATTCTGAACCATGAAGTCTCCCATGCACAGCCACACAAGTTGTGGTATACCATGTTTCTTTCACGTTGCCCGCTATACTGATCCAGCAGGCAACAAACATAATGATAGTCATGCAGTTGTTTTGTGTAGGAAGTTGGCTCTGTATGTGCTATTTCAAAGTAAGGAATAGCATGCACAGAGTCCAAGGGTTCCCCTTAGAGGTAAAATAGTGGTAAAAATAGATAATACTAATGCTCTATTTTGTGGTAGTGTGGTCGAGCAGTAGGCTTATCCAAGGAGTAGTGTTAAGCATTTGTTGTACATACACATAGACAATAAATGAGGTACACACACTCAGAGACAAATCCAGCCAATAGGTTTTGTTATAGAAAAATATATTTTCTTAGTTTATTTTAACAACCACAGGTTCAAATTTAACATGTAATATCTTGTTTAAAAGGTATTGCAGGTAAGTACATTAGGAACTTTGAATCATTTCAATTGCATGTATACTTTTCAAGTTATTCACAAATAGCTATTTTAAAAGTGGACACAGTGCAATTTTCACAGTTCCTGGGGGAGGTAAGTTTTTGTTAGTTTTACCAGGTAAGTAAGACACTTACAGGGTTCAGTTCTTGGTCCAAGGTAGCCCACCGTTGGGGGTTCAGAGCAACTCCAAAGTTACCACACCAGCAGCTCAGGGCCGGTCAGGTGCAGAGTTCAAAGTGGTGCCCAAAACGCATAGGCTTCAATGGAGAGAAGGGGGTGCCCCGGTTCCAGTCTGCCAGCAGGTAAGTACCCGCGTCTTCGGAGGGCAGACCAGGGGGGTTTTGTAGGGCACCGGGGGGGACACAAGCCCACACAGAAATTTCACCCTCAGCGGCGCGGGGGCGGCCGGGTGCAGTGTTAGAACAAGCGTCGGGTTCGCAATGGAAGTCAATGAGAGATCAAGGGATCTCTTCAGCGCTGCAGGCAGGCAAGGGGGGGCTTCCTCTGGGAAACCTCCACTTGGGCAAGGGAGAGGGACTCCTGGGGGTCACTTCTGCAGTGAAAGTCCGGTCCTTCAGGTCCTGGGGGCTGCGGGTGCAGGGTCTTTTCCAGGCGTCGGGACTTAGGTTTCAGAGAGTCGCGGTCAGGGGAAGCCTCGGGATTCCCTCTGCAGGCGGCGCTGTGGGGGCTCAGGGGGGACAGGTTTTGGTACTCACAGTCGTAGAGTAGTCCGGGGGTCCTCCCTGAGGTGTTGGTTCTCCACCAGCCGAGTCGGGGTCGCCGGGTGCAGTGTTGCAAGTCTCACGCTTCTTGCGGGGAGTTGCAGGGGTCTTTAAATCTGCTCCTTTGGATAAAGTTGCAGTCTTTTTGGAGCAGGTCCGCTGTCCTCGGGAGTTTCTTGTCGTCGTCGAAGCAGGGCAGTCTTTAGAGGATTCAGAGGTCGCTTGTCCCTTTGGAAGGCGTCGCTGGAGCAGAGTTCCTTGGAAGGCAGGAGACAGGCCGGTGAGTTTCTGGAGCCAAGGCAGTTGTTGTCTTCTGGTCTTCCTCTGCAGGGGTTTCAGCTAGGCAGTCCTTCTTCTTGTTGTTGCAGGAATCTAAATCTTTAGGTTCAGGGAAGCCCTTAAATACTAAATTTAAGGGCGTGTTTAGGTCTGGGGGGTTAGTAGCCAATGGCTACTAGCCCTGAGGGTGGGTACACCCTCTTTGTGCCTCCTCCCAAGGGAAGGGGGTCACATCCCTAATCCTATTGGGGGAATCCTCCATCTGCAAGATGGAGGATTTCTAAAAGTTAGAGTCACCTCAGCTCAGGACACCTTAGGGGCTGTCCTGACTGGCCAGTGACTCCTCCTTGTTATTCTCATTATTTTCTCCGGCCTTGCCGCCAAAAGTGGGGGCCGGGCCGGAGGGGGCGGGCAACTCCACTAGCTGGAGTGTCCTGCGGTGCTGTGACAAAGGGGTGAGCCTTTGAGGCTCACCGCCAGGTGTTACAGCTCCTGCCTGGGGGAGGTGTTAGCATCTCCACCCAGTGCAGGCTTTGTTACTGGCCTCAGAGTGACAAAGGCACTCTCCCCATGGGGCCAGCAACATGTCTCTAGTGTGGCAGGCTGCTGGAACTAGTCAGCCTACACAGACAGTCGGTTAAGTTTCAGGGGGCACCTCTAAGGTGCCCTCTGGGGTGTATTTTGCAATAAAATGTACACTGGCATCAGTGTGCATTTATTGTGCTGAGAAGTTTGATACCAAACTTTCCAGTTTTCAGTGTAGCCATTATGGTGCTGTGGAGTTCGTGTAAAACAGACTCCCAGACCATATACTCTTATGGCTACCCTGCACTTACAATGTCTAAGGTTTTGCTTAGACACTGTAGGGGCACAGTGCTCATGCACTGGTACCCTCACCTATGGTATAGTGCACCCTGCCTTAGGGCTGTAAGGCCTGCTAGAGGGGTGTCTTACCTATACTGCATAGGCAGTGAGAGGCTGGCATGGCACCCTGAGGGGAGTGCCATGTCGACTTACTCATTTTGTTCTCACTAGCACACACAAGCGGGTAAGCAGTGTGTCTGTGCTGAGTGAGGGGTCTCTAGGGTGGCATAATACATGCTGCAGCCCTTAGAGACCTTCCCTGGCATCAGGGCCCTTGGTACCAGGGGTACCAGTTACAAGGGACTTACCTGGATGCCAGGGTGTGCCAATTGTGGAATCAAAAGCACATTTTAGGTGAAAGAACACTGGTGCTGGGGCCTGGTTAGCAGGGTCCCAGCACACTTCTCAGTCAAGTCAGCATCAGTATCAGGCAAAAAGTGGGGGGTAACTGCAACAGGGAGCCATTTCTTTACATTTTGTAAATAGTGTATCCTGTGATAACTGCCCAAAAAGAAAGATTTCCCGTATTTTTCATGTATGATCATACTTAAATTGTAGATATGCACTGGTCTGTCTTGAGTCCCATTGCAACCAAGGCATATGTAATGCATGTGAATTGTGTGTGCTTGCTATATTTGCAGCTTCCAACGAAGGTGTTGGTGTTAGCGCAATTATTTTCTTTCCTTGGGTTGTGACCATTTCCTCTATCAGAGCGAATCCCTTTTCTTCACCTCCAGGAAAGTGTGATTTCAGGCAATGGGTATAGTTCGCCCTTTATTGTAAAACACACAATGTATCCTTGCTGACTAGTTACTATCATGATTACAAAATCAAGTGTATGTGCTGCTGTCAGCATATCTCTCTCTAACTCTCTAAAGAACTTTGGGGCATATTTATACTCTATTTGCGCCGGATTAGTGTCGTTTTTTTTTTACGCAAATCCGACGTAAAACGAACTCCATATTTATACTTTGGCGTTAGACGCGTCGAGCGTCAAAGATCTTGGAGTTTGCGTCATTTTTTAGCGTGGACACCTTCCTTGCGTTAATGATATGCAAGGTAGGCGTTCCGTACAAAAAAATGACTCCGAGGCATGTGCGTCGTATTTATACTCCCGGGCAAAAATGACGCCCGGGAGTAGGCGGGTCAAAAAAAATGACGTCCAGCCGCGTTTGCGTCATTTTTTAACGCCTGGTCAGGGCAGGCGTTAAGGGACCTGTGGGCTCGGAAGGAGCCCAGAGGTGCCCTCCCATGCCCCCAGGGACACCCCCTGCCACCCTTGCCCTCCCCAGGAGGACGCCCAAGGATGGAGGGACCCATCCCAGGGAACTTAAGGTAAGTTCAGGTAAGTATTTTTTTTTTTTTTTTTTGTGGCATAGGGGGGCCTGATTTGTGCCCCCACACATGCCACTATGCCCAATGACCATGCCCAGGGGACATAAGTCCCCTGGGCATGGCCATTGGGCAAGGGGGCATGACTCCTGTCTTTGCTAAGACAGGAGTCATTTCAATGGGGGTTGGGAGTAAAAAAAAACGGCGCAAATCGGGTTGAGGCGAAAATTTTGCCTCAGCCTGACTTGCCCCATTTTTTGACGCCCAAGCTCCATATTCCCCTACGCCGGCGCTGCCTGGTGTAAGTCATTTTTTTTTACGCACACCAGGCAGCTCCGCCGGCTAACGCCGGCTAACGTCATTGAATAAATACGGCGCCCGCATGGCGCTTCAGAATGGCGTTAGCCGGCGTTACATTTTTTGACGCACAACTGCGTTGGCGCAGTTGTGCGTCGAAAAGTATAAATATGGCCCTATGTATTCTCATTCCTTCAGTCCTTTCAGGTAAATGTGAGAGTTATCAACAGATAAAATGGTTTCACCCCTTCTTCACAGTTTGGTAAACACCTTCTGCCATAATTCAGGAATACCACTAATGTCTGTAGTCCCATAGGAGAACTGGGAGGCTTAATCATCCCACATTTATCCCGGAATTTGTGTGCAAGTCTTTTTCCTTCACAGGATAATTCACAAATTCAAAAAGCATGTTTTGCTTTTCTTTAAACTCATATTGTAACCTGTCTTGACAAATGCTGTGACTATTCTGTCTACTTGTTGCAAATGCTCATTTAAATCATCATTACTCAGTTAATCTTCAAGAGAATACTCAAGGGCTATTCTTATACCTCTTTACTAATCATGTGTAGGAGGCTGGCCTGGCTTATAGTGGGTACCTTGTGGTATTTACACCCTGTGCCAGGTCCAGTTATCCCTTATTAGTAGAATAGAGGTGTTTCTATCAGCTTAGGTTGATAGAAGGTAGCTATGGCAAAGCAGTTTAGGCTGAACTAGGAGACATGTACAGCTCCTACTATACCACTTATATCATATAGCACAATATCATAAGAAAACACAATACTCAGAGTTACTAAAAATAAAGGTACTTTATTTTTATGACAATATGCCAAAAGTATCCCAGTGAGTACCCTCAGTTAGAAGGTAAGTAATATACACAAGTCATATGCACACAAACCCAAACAGGTAAGTAATAGTAAGAAAAGTAATGCAAACAGTGTAGAATTACAATAGGATGCAATAGGTGAACATAGGTCTAGGTGCAACACAAACCATATACTCCAAAAGTGGAATGCAAATCACAAATGGACCCCAGACCTATGGGAGCTTGTAGAGGGTCGCTGGGACTGTAACAAAACAGTCAGGGTGTCCAAGATACCCCACTCCAAGACCCTGAAAAGTAGGAGTAAAGTAACCCTACTACTTCAATAGAAAACAATAGTTGTGATTGGGGGATTCTGCAAGAATCACAAACACCAGCAAAGCACTGAAGACGGATTCCTGGACCTGAGTACCTGCAAGACAAGGGGACCAAGTCCAAGAGTTGCGATAGTGTCCAGGGGGGGCAGGAGCACAGGAAACCCCAGAAGAAGGTGCAAGAAGGCTGCCGCTGGGTGGAAGTAGCCAAGGATTCTGCAACAACGAAAAGGGCTAGGAACTTCTCCTTTGAAAGGATGATGTCCCACAGCGCCCTGGAGGTTGCAGAAGTGTTTCCGCGCAGAAATACCACCACCAAGCCTTGCTAGCTGCAAGGGTTGCGGTATAAGTTTTTTGGTGCTGCTGGGGACCAGGAAGGACCAGGATGTCGCCCCTTGGAGGAGGAGACAGAGGGGGTGCTCAGCAACTCAGAGAGCCCCCACAAAAGCAGGCAGCACCCGTAGAAGTACAGGAGCTGGCACTTAGAAGATATGTGAACCAGAATCGACTCAGAGTCACAAAGGAGGGACCCACGACATCAGAGTCCAACTCAGAGGGTTGAGCACTGCAGGACGGAGTGCTGGGGACCCAGGCTAGGCTGTGCACAAAGGAATCCTTGGAGGAGTGCACAGAAGCCGGAGCAGCTGCAAATCACGCAGGACACAGGTTTGCAGTCTAGCGTGGGGAGGCAAGGACTTACCTCCACCAAACTGGGACTGAAGGATAACTGGACTGTGGGAGTCACTTGGATATAGCTCCTGTGTTCCAGGGACCATGCTCGTCGAGATGAGAGGGGACCCAGAGGACTGGTGATGCAGAAGTTTGGTGCCTGCGTTAGTAGGGGGAAGACTCCGTCAACCCACGGGAGATTTCTGCGGGATTTCCAGTGCAGGGTGAAGGCAGACAGCCCTCAGAGCATGCACCACCAGGAAGCAGTCAAGAAAGCCGGCAGGATTAGGCCCTACAATGTTGCTGGTAGTCGTCTTGCTACTTTGTTGCAGTTTTGCAGGCGTCCTGGAGCAGTCAGCGGTCGGTCCTTGGCAGAAGTCGAAGAGGGAAGTGCAGAGGAACTCTGGTGAGCTCTTGCATTCGTTATCTGAAGAATACCCCAGAGGAGAGACCCTAAATAGCCAGAAAAGGAGGTTTGGCTACCAAGAAAGGAGGTTTGGCTACCAAGAAAGGTAAGAGCCTATCAGAGGGGGTCTCTGACGTCACCTGCTGGCACTGGCCACTCAGAGCAGTCCAGTGTGCCCCCAACACCTCTGTTTCCAAGATGGCAGAGGTCTGGGACACACTGGAGGAGCTCTGGGCACCTCCCCTGGGAGGTACTGGTCAGGGGAGTGGTCACTCCCCTTTCCTTTGTCCAGTTTTGCGCCAGAGCAGGACTGGGGGATCCCTGAACCAGTGTAGACTGGCTTATGTAGAGATGGGCACCATCTGTGCCGATCAAAGCATTTCCAGAGGCTGGGGAAGGCTACTCCTCCCCAGCCCTTCACATCTATTTCCAAAGGGAGAGGGTGTAACACCCTCTCTCAGAGGAAATCCTTTGTTCTGCCTTCCTGGGCTGGGGGGGCTGCCCAGCCCCAGGAGGGCAGAATCCTGTCTGAGGGGTTGGCAGCAGCAGCAGTGGAAACCCCGGAAAGGCAGTTTGGCAGTACCCGGGTTCTGTGCTAGAGACCCGGGGGATCATGGAATTGTCTCCCCAATACCAGAATGGTATGGGGTGACAATTCCATGATCTTAGACATGTTACATAGCCATGTTCGTAGTTACCATTGTGACGCTATACATAGGTAGTGTCCCCGCACTCACAAATTCCGGGGAATTTGCCCTGAACGATGTGGAGGCACCTTGGCTAGTTCCAGGGTGCCCACACACTAAGTAACTTGGCACCCAACCTTCACCAAGTGAGGGTTAGTCATATAGGTGACTTATAAGTTACTTATGGGCAGTGAAAAATGGCTGTGAAATAACGTGGACGTTATTTCACGCAGGCTGCAGTGGCAGGCCTGTGTAAGAATTGCCTGAGCTCCCTATGGGTGGTAAAAGAAATGCTGCAGCCCATAGGGATCTCCTGGAACCCCAATACCCTGGGTACCTAAGTACCATATACAAGGGAATTATATGGGTGTACCAGTGTGCCAATGAGAATTGGTAAATTTAGTCACTAGCCTGCAGTGACAAATTTAGAAAGCAGAGAGAGCATAAACACTGAGGTTCTGGTTAGCAGAGCCTCAGTGATACAGTTAGGCACCACACAGGGAACACACACAGGGCACATACTATGAGCACTGGGGTCCTGCCTGGCAGGATCCCAGTGACACAAGGGCTAAAATAAACATACATACAGTGAAAATGGGGGTAACATGCCAAGCAAGATGGTACTTTCCTACATCTTGTAAACCCAAATTGTATTCGTATAGTGAGAAGGATGTTAAATAATCTGATTGGGGGTTAAACTTTGTGCTAAAAACCCACTTACTGTCTATAATGTTGCCCTGCAATTTCTATGTGTTAGTTGCATCTTTAATCCAGTGCTCTGTGCATTTTGTACTGCATATATTTTACAAGGCAAGTTCAAATTGTGACAGTCTATTACAATTCTTAAAAACAGGTAAAGTGGGGCGTTCGTCGTAGAAAGGCTAGGGATGATGATTATCTGATACTGTAATTCATTCACTATTCATTAAAAAATCTTTTTGAGCTTCTGCCATCATGGAATCTTGCTTTTGAACCTGTGGTTCATGTCTTTAAGGAATCATATGTGGAGTTCCACCTTTATCTCACCCACTTGGTTTTTGTATAAGGCTGGAGTCAGTTGAAATGCTAATTTTGAAGCATGCCAGTTGTTAAGCAGCTGGGGCACTAGCAATGAGAATGCTCCAATTGTAGTCTACAGGGCTAACCTTGTTTTGCAAGTATTATGTCATGGTAATCAGTCCACTGAATCCAGAAAATCATTGAGGCTGTTCGTTTAATATCCCCTTCAGTCTGAATCTGGACTTTACAAACTAGTAGCCTGATTTAAATCTTGGTGGTGTTACCGCCAAATCGCCGTGGCAGTGGACCCAAGAAGACAGTCAAGTCAACAGTGTTCCGCCTGCTATATTTAGATGTTACAGTCCTGCAGGCAGTGAACTGGCAGCGGATTGCTGACAGAGGGAGTACATCGCTGGGCACAATGAACATTGGACAATGGCAGTGGCTATAGAATAGAGGTAAGCCACACACACACGCTGTACCTTTGCCAAATGTGCCCCCCCCTATCATACACGACATAACACAATACATACATCCTTATCCATTGCCATTGCACCACAACACAAAACGTACAAGCCGCAAACACACATTGATGTACATCCATGACACAACATACACACACTATTGATACAACACCTGCACACAACACAACCACAACCAATACAACTACACACTCATCTACACAACCACACTTACACAACACCACAACTATACACATCAAAACAACAACCGCCACTCAACAACACTCACCTGAATGTTGCACACAGTAACACAACATACACAACATCAATGACATATGCAAGTAGAACACATACTGACAACAGCCACATCACCTACACCAGCTCCCTCCACCTCACCCATCCAATTGCATCCACACACACAAACACGTACTGAGTCACACATACAACTCAAAGCACAGCATGACAGGTCCCCTTGCAATGTGCACACATGGACACATTTGACAAGTATGATTGTACCATCATTGTGGTGCCAGCATGCATTCTCTGCTATTGGAAGATGTTCCCTTTCAAGATGTGGTGTGTATGTAGCAAACACAGGCCAAGACTGCCCTGGCAATGTGAGTGGACCTAACTTTACATTTTATAATACATGTGGAAGTTTGCCTCGAAACAATATTAAATGGTCTCTGTAAGTCAATGGCACCTCAATATAAGGAAAATGGTAATGTCGGGTTGGATGATCAATTTGTGCATACTTTGTGAATAGCCCTGCTGCATATTCAGCCTCTAGTCCTACCCAGGAGTAAAACACTAGTACTACTTAGCCTCATTTAATGGGAATCTCCTTGATGTCCTATAGTAGGTTAAGGCTGAGTGAACGTTTTCTGGTTTCTCAACAACATCTAATTCAATCAGCTCAGATTCTACAGCCATTGATCACAAAGACTCAATAAAGGTAATCATGAAATGGGCTGATCCTTTGTACTCATTAAGTGCTTAATAAACCCCTGCAGTAGAAGGGGGAAACCTCTCCTATATTCTGAGGATGATAGTATAACAGTTCCTGATGTCTCAGATTAAGCCCATGTGTGTTTGCTCATCTCCAGAGTCCCAGACCATCAGGGGCCTCTAAGGGTCGAGCCCTGCGTTCTGGGCACCATGTTATGAGCTCTACTTCTCGGGTACGTCTCCTAAGCACCAAGAGGAATAATATACATCCTCTTCAGAGTAAAGGAGGACTGGTAAGTGTCTGTCACGCCTCACCACAATGAGTTAATCTTATATAGATAGGGAGTGGTAGGAGTCAGACAACCGTTTGAGAGTAACTCTTCTGTGCAGCAGGAGCACTGTATATAGATATGGCTATAGATCTCCACCCTGGCCGCTAGAAACACTGGGCCACACATTTGCTCTTATTTTACAATAAAAGGTTATTTACTACAATGCACTATTTGAACATAAATCTCATGTATCATAATTATGGTAATTATCATGGTAATCTTACCAGTCATAATAAAAAGTAAGATGAATATCAGAAATACCCCTAACGCTGTATATCACACATTCCTACTCTCTTCATTAGTTTAGTCTAGTCCTGAAGTAATATCTATATTTATATTTTAAGCCTTATGGTTATTTGAATTGGCTGAATGGTTATTTTAGTTTTCTGAATATTTATATGCCAAGCCATGTAAGGAAAATTACATACCTCAGAAAGCTATTGACCCTATAGTCTGATGGCAGTACTTTGGCATGTCCCTCTAACAATCATCCTCGTGTATGCCTCACCCAAATCGATGAAACCGTTTAAAACAATTTTCTCCAGTGATTTTCTATGAAGAAGGGAGTAGGAACGCCTAAGCTGCTTCCCATATCAACAGTCTGGAACACTAGCACTGTTACAGAAGAACACGGAAGGCAGGCAAATGGTGTAATATTATTTGCTTCTCAGCCAGATTTGTGTGAGGCAAGATGTGCTTGCAGCTCTAATTATTGCAAATAGTCCTGCAACTTCTTAGAGAAGAGGACATTTCATTTGCTTCCTTTGTTAGCTTTATCAATTTCACCTTACAGCTCTGAAAATATTGTTTGAAAATAACATGCTGATCTTGCACACACTGTTAACATTACCATTCATAATAACAGTTTTCTAAGTCCTAAGCTTGATACACACACTAAGAGTTAGTGCTCTCATGATAGCATACAATCAGGTATACATTGTATGCAACATGCATGTATTACCAGAAAAGCATTGCCACACATGTCAGCAGTGAAACAAGAGAATTAGGTGCCCAACTACTCTTCCATCGCAAGAACTAGTTTTAGGGAATGAAAAGGAAGATGTGCAGGATGTCAGGTCTAGCACAGACAATGGCAGCTAACAGAAGAAAATCAGGCTGTGCAGCTATGTACATGGTATCCAAATGATCCTCAAAATGCATTTGGTTACAATGGAACACACACATAAATAACACAAGCTACCCAGGTAAGGGTAGGCAAAGGCAAGGGATCCCACAAAAGACTGGATGGACCTTTACCAGGGAGAGACAACAGAAAGTCTCTAATCAGTGTTACAGGTAAAAAGAACAGTGTGTTGCCACAATCACCATTCTCCTCATTGTCTGGACCTCAGGGGATTAGAATAGCCACCCTCATTTAGGCTGCTGGCTCACTGTGGGCGACCTCCTGCCAGCAGAACCTAGCCCTGCTGATACCCCACTAACATTGTGGAGTGCTTCCAGTAGACTTGCTGATTGCTGAGTCATAGGAGTTAAAGAAGAGGACACACCTGACAGTATTACGGGGCAGGGCATTATAGAGTTGTCAAGACACACAGAAGGGGTTTATTTTAACATAACTCCAAAGATGGCACCTCTGAACCAGCAAAAAAGTAAGTTTCTATATTCCCTTTTTAGAAAAAAAAAAAGTTTGACCTAATTAAGCTCCAACCTCTAGGCTGGCATGGATGGCTTTATCACCACTTTCTGTGAACTCCACTGCTTTATGTGTAAAAGAATATTTTCCAGGTCCAAAGTTTTGCCTAGAAGCCCGTAGATAATGCTATTGTATGTCAGCGTGATGAATACTAAGGTTACATAGTCTTGATTCCACTTCATGCTTCTTTAATCTACCAACTGATATTCGATGCACATTTATATCACTCTTGCAGGATCCTTCTTTTTCATTTGTCACATTATCATCTTTGTCTTCCTCCTTCTTTACCACTGGTGTGTTTTTTACTATCTTGCTCTTGGTCAAAGTCTAATGAGGAAAAGAAACTGCTGGCTGTCAAAAATGAGTGATAGTTACACTAGCGATGCTGCCAAATATTTTAGGTGACTCTGGTTACCCCAACCTATCTTGCCTGCTGACCCCTGTGAGGAATGCCAGGACAAGGGCAGAAGAACATTACAATGAGATACATGGGCGAACCAGAAGGATTATAGAAAGGACCTTTGGCCTCCTGAAGGCCAGGTTCAGGTGCCTCCATCTAACAGGTGGATCCCTGTGCTACTCACCCACAAAGGTCTGCCAGATATTAGTAGCATGCTGCATGTTGCACAACCTTGTTCTGAGACGCCATGTGCCTTTTCTGCAGGAGGAGGAGGCTGGAGATGCCCATGTGGCAGCAGTGGACCCTGTGGATAGTGAGGATGAGGAGGCAGAGAATGAGGATGAGAACAACAGAACAGCAGTCATCAGACAATACTTCCAATAACACACAGGTAAGACAGTGTTACTTCACATTTCATTGTAATTATTTTGAATTTCTGTGGCCCTGGCATGCTGTTATTTCCCACTTCTATGCCCACTTACTGTACCCTTTGACAATTCATTTTACAGATGTTAGTGCCTCACAATAGCTCCTGGTGTGATTACTGCAGCCAGCTATTGGTTATTAACATATGCTCATTTACTGTACAGTTGAATTGCAATGTTTGAACCTGTTTAAATGAATACATACTTGAAATATTTGACATACTCCATACTTCTATTTTTTCCAAGGCTGTTTATTGAAGTGCTAAAATATTGAGAAGCAAGTGCAATGGGATGGGGTGTTGATGGCGGAAAGTCCAGGGTATTGTTCCAGTCTGGAGCATGGGTGTATTGTCCAAGGGGACATAGGAAGGGGAGCAATGGCAGTTCAAGGTGGACAGAGTGACTGTGTGGGACACAAGGGTGACAATCAGGAGAGTCTCATTTCCTGGCTGGGGTCTTGGCAAGTGTTGCTGGCTTCTGTCTGGATCGCAGGAAATGTTTGCGGGGTGGTTCTCCTTCTGCAGGGGGAGGGGTGCTGGTGGCCTGTTTGTCCTGTGGTGGGCCTCCTGCCCACTAGCGGCAGTGGAGGTGGACGACAGTTCAGATGTCTGGCTAGTGGCAGGGGCCTGCTGTTGTGTGACTGCCTCCCTCATAATATTGGCCATGTCAGCCAACACCCCTGCTATGCAGACCAGGGTGGTGTTGATGGCCTGCAAGTCATCCCTGATCCCTTGGTACTGTCCCTCCTGCAGCTGCCTGTTCTCCTGCACATTGTCGAGGATCTGGCCCATCGTGTTCTGGGAATGTTGATATTCTCCCAGGATCTCTGCAAGTGCCTCCTGGAGAGTCGGTTCCCAGGGCCTGTCCTCCCCCTGGCGCACAGCACCCCTCCCAGTTTCCCTGTTGGCCTGTACCACTGTCCCCTGAACCGTGTGCTCACTCCCACTGACCCCAGGTCCCTGATTGTCTTGGGTATGAGGTGTGGACTGGGGTCCCTGTAGAGGTGGACACACTGCTGATTGATGTGTCCTGGGACAGAGGTGTGGGTGCGCTGGGTGGGTGCTGTGGTGGTGTTTCCTGATGGGGGAGGCTCTGTGGTGGTGTGTGACTGGGCCTGGATAACTGACTTTCCAGAGGTCCCTGATGGGCCAGGTTGGTCATCCAGATCCAGAAGACCAGAGTTGCTGTCATCACTGTGGGCCTCTTCAGTTGGGGGACTGGATATTACTGGCACCTCCTCTCCACTGACATTGGCTGGGGTACCTGTGGGGATGTAAATGATGTGTTATGGTTTCTGTGTCTGACATATTGTGCATCCGTGTCTTGCCCTCTTTGGTTGTATTTGCCCTGGCAGCTTTCACTTCTGTAAGTTGGTATGTGGTGGGATAGCTGATTCTCTCTAGTGTGCATGCTTTAGTTATAGGTGTCCATGCAGGGCTGTGAGTGGTGTCCATGCATTGGTATGCAGGGCCTGGCATTGGGATAAGTGAGATGTGATGGTGAGGGGTGTGGGAGGTGGTGGAGTGATGGGAGTGAGGGTGAGGGTGGGGGTATGTGATGGCATCCAGGTAGGGGGGTGATAGTAGTAAAGAGTTGACTTACTAGAGTCCAGTCCTCCTCCTACTCCGGCCAGGCCCTCAGGATGCATGATTGCCAAGACTTGCTCCTCCCATGCTGTGAGTTGTGGGGGAGGAGGTGGGGGTCTACCGCCAGTCCTCTGTACAGCGAGTTGGTGTCTTGCTGCAATGGAACATACCTTCCCCCATACGTTGTTCCACCTCTTCCTCATGGCATCCCTAGTTCTTGGGTGCTGTCCCACGGCGTTGACCCTGTCCACGATTCTCTGCCATAGCTCCATCTTACTAGCTATCGACATCTGCTGCACCTGTGCTCCAAATAGCTGAGGCTCTACCCGGACGATTTCTTCCACCATGACCCTTAGCTCATCCTCTGTGAATCGGGGGTGTCTTTGTGGTGCCATGGGTGTTGTATGAGGTGTGTAGGTGAGAGTGTGTAGGGTAATGTGGTGGGGTTTGTGATGTGGGGTGTGTGAGTGGTGTATAGGTGTGAGTAGTGTGTGGCTCTGGTTGTGTCTGTGGTCTTGCTGTCTCTCTCTGGTGGCAATTGTTTGTAATGGTAAAGGGTTGTGGGTAATGTGGGTGTGTGTGTGTATGGGTGTCAGGTGTGTGTTGTTTGAATTGTCCAAGGTGGTGTTGTTTTGTTTGTGTGTGTGTATTTTGAGCGCAGCGGTATGTACCGCCATTGGTTTGCTGGCATTGAATGTCTGCCGTGGTGATTCGTGGGTCATTATGTGATGGGCGTTGTTCTGTTGGCGTAATGGTGTGGGTTTAGATACTGTCAGTTTATCACTGACCTTTGGTATGGCGGAATTGTGGATGTGGCTGAATGCTGACGGATTGGTGTGTGTGTGTCTTAATATGGTGAACGGACATCCGTGGCGGCGGTAAATTGGCAGCAGTCGGCGTGGCAGTAAGAGGGATTTACCGCCAATGTCATAATGAGGGCCTAAGTTACTAGTGAATGATGTGCAAATTCAGAATGTCAGGCACTGCAATTACTTGGGCATATAGTTTACTGGACAGTTTAGCTGGAATGAGCAGATATCGAAGGATAGTACTGTTCTATCACAAACGTCAGGGCTGTACTTAATTTCAGAAAAAAACGATTTCCTGATGTATCTGTACTATACTCCAAAGTCACAAACAGAAAGCATTAGCTGCCGTGCTCTGTGGAGCAGAGCTGTGAGGGCATTGCAGTCTAAATATGCTTTAAATAGTTGAAAATAACTTTCTCAGGGCCCTATTAAGGCAGGCCAGGCACTTCGTTGTTGGCACTCTCACACCTCACACCAATTTCGAACCTGGTTGAAACAAAGCCGGTGTTATATTGGATTAGGCTGTTCAGAAATCTGAGAGCTTCAACATACCTAGAATCAGTGGGGGACGTGGGTAGCAGTTGTGGTATGGGAGGAAGCAATTAGCTGGAAACACGTAAGCAAGATATTAACTGAATTTTTATGGACTGATCCGAGTAATGTGGTATATTATACATTGGAAACTGTGAAGGAGCGCTGTCAGATGTTTAAGTGGGAAGACAAGTCTGCTCTGATAAGACAAGTCTGTACATTGGCTGACTACTTTGACTAAGCTGGCTTTGGGGTATACGTTTTATTTGGATCAGATCCATCCTGAACAGAAATGCACTTTATATATAAAGTTTAGAATGGGGATTCTTCAGAATACGGCGTAAGATGTGCAAGGTTCCCAAAGGGATGCGAATGCAGTGATTGTATGTTTGGAGGGAAGGATAATATACTGCGTCTTCTGTTGTTCTGCATAAAGTTTGTAAGAACACACAAAAGATGGTTTCTGCCCTTTTTTAAGTCTTATGGGATAAGTTCAGCTAGGATAGCACTAACCTTCTACTTTAGGACAGACAAAGAAGTGATGTTTTATTCAGAAGCTTCTTATTTATGGGCAGCACAGCCACTAGTTAGAGATCCACAGAATACCTACGATAATTACTTGAGTATTGAAACAGAATATACTGGCTGATTAATAGCGGGCATAATTTTCTGAATAGCAGTTGCTATATTTTCACTGAAGATTGTTTTATACATGATGTAAACTCCGAGATTTTTAAATTGTATAAGTCTTTTCACTTTATTGAGCCATTCTGTGATTTGAAATGCTTCGGTGAGTGTCCCTTTTGTAAGGAGTTTGCTAATTAAGACTGTGTTTGTTGCGTTGTGAAGGTAATGCGAGGGTTTAGGCTTATTCACAAGCCGAGTCATGTTTTAGGGGGGTGCCATGGATATATGTGAAACTACAAAGCTTGAAATTTGCACAACTGTTGGCACTTTAATTGGCTGTTTACTTTAGTTTTCAGGGTATGGATTTCTTTTTAAAGTATAATTTTAATTTTATATTGCAAATGTATTGCAGGTGTTTTAAACTGCAAGGCGTATTGCTGAAACAATCAAAATAATTCTGATTCTGAGTGAAGGTTGGGGCCCACCTGCAACCTCTGGGAACATTAATGCTAATAGGAAAAGTTTCTAGAGGGTACTAAGTTAGAAGAAACTTCACACCCTGGCTCTTGAAAAAAATAATTTCTCTTGTGAAAGATGTTGCAGTGTACATTGGGGTAAGCATGGTACAGTGCTTTTGTTTCAAGTAAATGTATGCCTAATAAAATAATAACATTTATTCTGCCAGTTTTATAGTACAACTAGTTTGTCAGTAAGAGGACAAAGCATACGAGCAAAATGCTTTTGTGAATGTAAAATAAAAAAAGCACTGGCAAAGCTGGTCGAGCTGGCTTTAATGGCTAGTCGAGAGGCAGCAGAGCCGTACAGCACCCTACCCATATTGCAATCATATTGTTTCACAGGAGTGTGCGCTACCATCATCTCCAGGTAACACACGCTCTCCTTTTCCCACCACAGATTTAAGTTGGGCAAATTCTCAATGGTTGCCTCTGATAAAGTTCCCAAGATGAACACTATAGACCTAGCACAGTTAATTTTCATGTACCAACCCATAAAGTGTGTTCAGTAATAATGGGACTGAATCTCTGGGCTTTCTTAGGTATATTAGAGTCTCATCCACATACAGAGCGACTGCATGTTCTCTGTCTCCGACCTTAATTCTCCCTGTGTAGAATGTCTTTCTAAGTTTACTTAGGGTTCTGTTGTGAGGAAAAAAGCAGCTGTGAGAGTGGCACCCTTGGCGACTGCCTCTTTCCACCCTCCATCTCTCAAGACCCTCCCACCAGAGTTTGACCCATGCTATTGGTCTGGTGTACAGCAACTGAATCCAACCCACTAAATTCGGGCCAGACTCCACATGCTTCATCACCACTATCAGATGGGACCAATTCAGCGTGTTGAATGCTTTAGCCAGGTCCAAAGCTGCTACTGCATACTCCTTTGGACTTGCATTCGTATGCTGTATTGCATATGTAAGTCCGAATATTCATAGAGGTGCTGAGTCCCAAAACACAAACACATGTATCTACATGCACCAGGAAGTCATCGCCCCCTTGCCTTCTGATTCCATATACCTTCCCCATACACTCACCCCATAAGACAACATTCATTTCTTCACATTCAGTCACTCTGTTCTTTGTGGAATTCCAATTGGTTTCAAAGTATGCGTTCAGTGTTGTTCCCATATCCATATGGCAAATAGGTTCAGTGACAACATTTTAGTTTATTTTCCATGGCGGGCTCCTAGCTCTGGTACCACCATAATTACACTCTAATAGGAGTGGAGAATGATTGGATAGGAACCTGTTGAGGAACATGACCTCCTGCATTTTAGTGGCTAAGTAAACAGAGACCAGTATAAGGTCTAAACTACTGCATGTAATGTGCATGATTGATTGACAGGAATACCCTTTTCCCACAGGTTGCAGTCTTTTCCAAATATCTACCTAGCCTATAATGTTCATAGTTTCTGCAGGACTGCTACTCTACACAATTTTATGTGAAACTTATGGTTGGTGCCTGTAAGACCTGTCTCTTTCTGCATGGTCACCCCAGATTTTTGACTTCCCTTGCCTGTTTTTATTGGCTTTTAGGACTCTGTGCAATTTACCCCTGCTAATTAGTGGTAACATGCTTGTTCTCTCTTCCTTAAACATGGTAAAATTACGATACACCTGATTAGTACATTTAATTTACTAGTAAGTCACTAGTAAATGGCACTACAGGTAACCCAGGGCCTGCAAATTCAATGCTACTGCACTCATTGTGCCATCCACTTAAATAGCCCTATAACACGTCTAAGGCCTGCCATTGCAGCCTGTATGCTGTTTTAAACTGTCAACTTGACTTGGCAAACTAATACTTTCACCAGACCCAAACCTCCTTTTCTAATACATATGCCACCCCTGAGATAGGCTCTAAACAGCCAATAGGGCTAAGTGCAGAATATTTAAAATGTTGGACATGTACTTTTAAGTTTTACATGTCCTGGTAGTGAAAACACTCCCAAATTCATTTTTCGCTATTGCATACATGCAAACTTTTTAGAAAAGGCAAAGAGAGATTTAACCACTTTAGTTTTTTGTCCCTGGGAGACACGGAAGCTCTTCCGTGTCTCCCCCCGCCCCCACCCGCCCCTTTGTGACGTCAGCGCGCCGCGAGGCGCGCTGACATAACAATGTTGATTTCCCCATCGGAGCAGGAAGCAGCTTTGTGGCCGCTTCCTGCTCCGATGGGGAAAACGGCCTTCCCCACGTTCGGGAAGGCCTCGTAAGAAAGGGGAGAGTATCCCCTTTCTTACGAGGCCTTCCTGAAAGTGTTTCCTGGCCTCCGATCGCAGCTGCAGCTGTGCTGCGATCGGGGGCCAGGAAACAGTTTCAGGAAGGCCTCGTAAGAAAGGGGAGACTCTCCCCTATCTTACGAGGCCTTCTGAAACTGTTTGCAGGCCCCCGATCGCAGCTGTGCTAATTTCTGGATATTTCTCTTCATCTTTAAAAATCTCTTCTTCCCACAAACCCATGAACAAACAGGCAAAACTGGGAGCAAAGTAAGTTCCCATTGCCGTCCCAAGGACTTGTTTGTAAAGCTCACCATTGAATAAAAAGATATTATTGGTCAGGCAATATCTTATCATCTCAAGGAGCATGTCAGTGTGTGCCAAATATCTTAAAGATCTTGTCTGCAAAAAATGTCTACATGCTTGTATGCCTTTCTCATGGTCAATGATGGTATACAGAGAATTGACATCTAAAGAAATTAGCAAAAACTCATCTTCCCACATAATGCCTTCTAGTTTGCCTAAAAAATCTTTGGTATCTCGAACATAAGAGGGTAAGCTCATAACGAATTCCCTCAGAAAAAAGTCCACATATTTAGACACATTTTCCAATACATTCCCACATGAGGAAACAATCGGTCTACACAGAGGGTTGTCTCTGTCTTTGTGAATTTTAGGAAGAATATATAGTATAGGTAACTTAGGATAATCCTTTTTCAGGAAACAATATTCTTCCCATAATAAGAGGCCCTTATCCTTCCACTCAGTCAAGAGGTGCCAAATTCCCGTAATGCTATTCGTATATACATCTTTAGTTACAACCTTATAGAATTGCGCATTACTCAATTGGCGCATGATCTCATCAATGTATCTTTGTTTCTTCCAAAGCACTATATTGCCTCCCTTATCAGCAGGGCAGATAATAGTATCACTATCCTCTGCTAACAGTCTAATATTTTCACTATGTTCATATGTCATGTTGTTATTACATCTAGGTTTAGACCATGTTCGATGTCGAAAATGTGTCAAACTTTGAACTGTCATGTCATAAAAGGTGTCAATATTGTCATGGCTCATATTCTGAAAGAATGTCGACTTAGATTTAAAACCAGAGGGGGCTGCCAGATCATATACAATGCCCAAATCATCTAAAGTCTGATATAAATCTTTTCCATTCATCTCTACTCGTTGTTCTTGTTCTAATTCATGAAGGGTTAACAGGGTATCGACATCACCAATAGCTAGAATATGTTCACCACTATCATTAGTCATAGGAAATTCTGAACTATTACCAGTATTTCCTTTCAATTTAAACCATTTTTTTAGTTTCACTTTCCTTATAAATTTAAACAGATCAATGCGAGTTTCAGCATAGTTGAATCGTGCACTAGGACAGAAAGAGAGACCTAGACATAATGTTTTTTTATCCTCCTCTGTTAGCTGATGATCTGATAAATTAATAATGGTCTTATTCACCGTTTCACTATCCATTATGTCGACACATTGGAGCCTCTTGTTGTTTTTCCCACTTGCTCCAAGTTTAGATCTCTTCTTGTAACGGTTTCTGAATCTCTCTCTCCTCTTTTGATTCCGGCTCGTCTTCCTCTTCGGCCCATTGATCTGCCTCTGTAGCTCTGTCCCTCTCCTTTCTGTTTGTACTGAACTTGCCTGCCATGTCGCAGCAGGCGATACTCGTCTAAAAATGTGGCCGGCTTGTTAGTAATTTCAACATTAGAGATCTCACTATCTGTTGAACTCAAAGAGTCAATCTCTCTTGCACTCTCTAGCTCATTTTCAGAGGTTGAGGGCTGGCCCACAGGTGTGGAATAATTTAATCCGGGTTTGTAAAGGTGATCATATTTCCTGCTAAATGTCAAGATCCTTCCGCTTTCTTAATCACCTATGTCCCTATGAAGTTTTTGTTGTTTTTTAATCTTTATATCATCATCATATTTTTTCAACTTTATCTTCATAGTTTCAAAGAAACTAGCGATAAATTATTTTTCAGATCTGGAGGCAAGATCCTCTTTTATCCACTTGATATCTGTCAAAAATGGCAAAAGACTTTGTCACTATCTAGCTCGGTGAGGATAGCACTGTGCTGATCCTATGCTTAAAAACTTTGCTAGAGAAGCAGACATTTGAGGTGAGCAAATTTAGAGTGTTGCTGGTGTTGCAGGATACTCCTTACTAGAGCAGCTCTCCACCTAAAATTGGGAACTTCCCAGAGTTCTCCTTTGTTTTTTGCATAATTCATGCGTCACTCTAACCCTGAAAGGGCCTTGGTTTGACATATATATATATATATATATATATATATATATATATATATATGCCATCAGTTGTCTTGCAGTTGCAGCTTGCGTCTTCAAAGCAATGCACATACTTCAACTGACGCTTTTCAACTGTAGCTTTTAGGCAGCAATTAAAAAGTCAAGTAAGTATTATGATTATGTTTCTGCTACAAAAGGGTCAGACTTGTCTAGTGGCAGTTTTAGTGCCATAAAGAAGCACAGAAGGTTAATATGCCTACTGCAAAGAGCAAATCTGTATTTTATGTAAATAGCTGAGTACATTAGTAAAGTCAGCCATTACCTGCGCTATAATACAAATGAAATGTATGTGCGGGGTGGAGGGCGGCTATGGAGAGATGAAGGGCACTTTTTGCTGGGTGGTAATGAGGGAATCCGAGGAGGAGGGAGTGGGAGCACCAATAATGATTGTTGGACTGGGCGCAGGAGGTGCTAAAAGACTGTGACGAATGGTATGTGACAAGGTGTTTTTTTGAGTGTCTTGAAAGAACATGCTGATTGAGGGAAGAAGCGCAGGTAAGGTGGCCTCTACTGTTGCATGTATCTGACACACACCATCAATTTTGTGACTGTCTACGTAGGCTAGTGTTTTAGAGCAACAGTTTAGCCAATAGCAGAGATGGCATCTTGATGGATGACTGCTGCCGTCACTCGGGTTATAGAGGACAGCTCTGACATAGGATCAGAGACTGAGACATCAGATACTGAGACAGCATCTGAGGGATAGGACAATGGCGCACACTGTGGGAGTGATTTTTCAGTCGGAGGAGTCCCATTCGATAACTCCTCTTCCAGTACATTATGAGGGAGGTGATGAGGACAGTCCTGCTGCCCCTTCGCAAGCAGTCTGTGCAACTGGGTAATAGTGGGTTACCCCAACCCGGAGAGCAGGTGAATGCGGCTGCAAGCAGAGAGAGAGAGTGCTCTCTTGGGAGCTCCCCAATTTAGTTCAGCCCCAAATTCCACCGCTCAAATCGTATTGTGGAGACATCAAAATTATCTATCGCAAAACAAACTGATTTTGTAAGGCAGGCACCTGTGTTTTTGGTCCTGGGTTCGGCGGACAGATAGAGAAACACACTAAACCCAAACATTTCTGGAAACTAGACATTCGGGCGAGTCCACAGAGGTGTGACTTGTGTGGATTCCCCA
The DNA here is from genome assembly GCF_031143425.1 of Pleurodeles waltl. Lineage (NCBI taxonomy): Eukaryota > Metazoa > Chordata > Amphibia > Caudata > Salamandridae > Pleurodeles > Pleurodeles waltl. The sequence goes on from NC_090448.1 coordinate 644,057,489, forward strand.
AAGTTTTCTTACCCAGAATACCCTGCAAAGCTGAAATGTTGAATAAAAACTCTATTTTTCTAACATTTCTGTCACACAAACTACAGGAATATGCTGGGATCCACAAAATTCCTACCACCCAGTGATTCCTCACCTGTCCTGATAAAAAAACTACCCCACTTGAGTGCCTACACCTAGTGCCTGCATCAGGAATGGATCACCCCAGGGTCAACAGCTGCCTCATGTAAGGACCAACATTGACCGTTGTGTGATCTATTCCTGTCGCGGGCACCAGGCCTACCCACACAAGTGAGGTACCATTTTTATTGGGAGACTTGGGGGAATGCTGGGTGGAAGGAAATTTGTGGCTCCTCTCAGATTCCAGAACTTTCTGTCACCGAAATGAGAGGAAAAAGTGTTTTTTTGGCCAAATTCTGATGTTTGCAAAGGATTCTGGGTAACAGAACCTGGTCAGAGCCCCACAAGTCACCCCATCTTGCATTCCCCTGGGTTTCTAGTTTTCAAAAATGCGCTGGTTTGCTAGGTTTCCCCAGGTGCCGGCTGAGCTAGAGGCCAAAATCCACAGGTAGGCACTGTTTTCTATGAAAAAATGTGATGTGTCCACGTTGTGTTTTGGGGCATTTCCTGTCGTGGGCGCTAGGACTACCCACACAAGTGAGGTATCATTTTTATCGGGAGACTTGGGGGAACGCTGCGTGGAAGGAAATTTGTGGCGGCTCCTCTCAGATTCCAGAACTTTCTGTCACCGAAATGTGAGGAAAACGTGTTATTTTAGCCACATTTTGAGGTTTGCAAAGGATTCTGGGTAACAGAACCTGGTCAGAGCCCCACAAGTCACCCCACCTTGGATTCCCCTAGGTCTCTAGTTTTCAAAAATGCACAGGTTTGGTAGGTTTCCCTAGGTGCTGGCTGAGCTAGAGGCCAAAATCTACAGGTAGGCAGTTTGCAAAAAACAGCTCTGTTTTCTGTCAAAAAATGGGATGTGTCCATGTTGTGTTTTGGGGCATTTCCTGTCACGGGCGCTAGGCCTATCCACACAAGTGAGGTATAATTTTTATCAGGAGACTTGGGGGAACGCTGTGTGGAAGGAAATTTGTGGCTCCTCTCAGATTCCAGAACTTGCTGTCACCGAAATGTGAGGAAAACGTGTTATTTTAGCCACATTTTGAGGTTTGCAAAGGATTCTGGGTAACAGAACCTGGTCAGAGCCCCACAAGTCACCCCATCTTGGATTCCCCTAGGTCTCTAGTTTTAAAACATGCACAGGTTTGGTAGGCTTCTCTAGGTGCCGGCTGAGCTAGAGGCCAAAATCTACAGGTAGGCACTTTGCAAAAAACAGCTCTGTTTTCTGTCAAAAAATGGGATGTGTCCACGTTGTGTTTTGGGGCATTTCCTGTCGCGGGCGCTAGGCCTACCCACACAAGTGAGGTATCATTTTTATCGGGAGACTTGGGGGAACATAGAATAGCAAAACAAGTGTTATTGCCCCTTATTTTTCTCTACATTTTTTCCTTCCAAATATAAGAGAGTGTGTAAAAAAGACGTCTATTTTAGAAATGCCCTGCAATTCACATGCAAGTATGGGCACCCCGGAATTCAGAGATGTGCAAATAACCACTGCTCCTCAAAACCTTATCTTGAGCCCATTTTGGAAATGCAAAGGTTTTCTTGATACCTATTTTTCACTCTTCATATTTCAGCAAATGAATTGCTGTATACCCAGTATAGAATGAAAACCAACTGCAGGGTGCACCTCATTTATTGGCTCTGGGTACCTAGGGTTCTTGAAGAACCTACAAGCCCTTTATATCCCCGCAACCAGAAGAGTCCAGCGGACATAACAATATATTGCTTTCAAAAATCGGACATCGCAGGAAAAAGTTACAGAGGAAAACATAAAGAAAAATGGCTGTTGTTTTCAGCTCAATTTCAATATTTTTTTATTTCAGCTGTTATTTTCCGTAGGAAAACCTTGTGGGATCTACACAAATGACCCCTTGCTGAATTCAGAATTTTGTCTAGTTTTCAGAAATGTTTGGGTTTCCGGGATCCAGCATTGGTTTCACACCCATTCGTGTCACTAACTGGAAGGAGGCTGAAAGCACCAAAAATAGTAAAAATGGGGTATGTCCCAGTAAAATGCCAAATTTGTGCTGAAAAATGTGATTTTCTGATTCAAGTCTGCCCGTTCCTGAAAGGTGGGAAGATGGTGATTTTAGCACCAGAAACCCTTTGTTGATGCCATTTTCAGGGAAAAAAACACAAGCCTTCTTCGGCAGCCCTTTTTTCCAATTTTTTGGAAAAAACTAAATTTTCACTGTATTTTGGCTAATTTCTTGGTCTCCTCCAGGGGAAACCACAAACTCTGGGTACCATTAGAATCCCTAGGATGTTGGAAAAAAAGGACGCAAATTTGGCATGGATAGCTTATGTGGACAAAAAGTTATGAAGGCCTAAGCGCGAACTACCCCAAATAGCCAAAAAAGGCCTCGGGGTGGGGGGGGGTTGGAACGGCCCAGTAGCTAAGGGGTTAAAAAAAGTAATTGGGAAAAGTATTTCTTCTATTGACTTCTATTGAAGGAGAGGCTATTTCAGGTGGGAGACAGTCAAAATAAAGCTTTTTTTGGCTTACAAAATGGAGAGCACTCACCTGAATAAGGTCCTTTAGCATGTATGGTATTGTGATGCCTATGTCTCCCATAGGGTAACATTGGGCTACCTTATTACATTTAATAAGTGATAACAATTTTTGGGACAGGTAGAATGTCATATTTGGTCTGAAAAGCATTCTAATTTAAAGTCAGATTTTCAGTTATAATTCAGAAAATGGCACTTTTAGAATGTTGCCATTTTCTTGTACTAACCATTTGGTCCCTGCAGCCTGTATCGTGGGTCACATGACTGTGAACAGAGTGGCAGTTGGCCTTTGTGTATTTCTCCCAGACAGTGAGACAAACGGGTAATAGGTATTTGCAAGATGGACCATCCTGCCTGGGTGGGAGGGACTGAGCTCTTCCTGCCCTCTTTACATTTCATAGAGGCTCCCTCAGCGCACTCACAAAGAACACCTACCTTTTAGAGCCTGGGTAGGGGAGGAAGGAAACTCCAAAACCAGATGTGTGGGGGGGAGTCTCTATGCTTTTCCAACTTCAAAGGCTGTCACGAGGTATAAATATTGGACCCTCTGACCAACTCTTCAATACACTCCCACACCTGTGGAAAAATTCAGAATGACTGCCTTGTACTCAGAGGACTGCTCTGCTGCTTGAGGTCTGCCTTGTTTCACAGAGGACTGCTCCGCTGCGACCAGAGGACTGCCTTGCTACTTGAGGCTTGCCTTGCCCTTCAGAGGACTGCCCTGCTTCTTGAGGTCTGCCTTCCTATTTGAAGGAGCGATGGTCATCTCCTTGTTCCCAGGAAGACCCAAGTGACTCCAAGGGTCAGTTGGCTGACCTCCTTTTCTGAGCTACAGGAAAACAACAAGCTCCATAGGCCTGCCTGCACCTGCCTAGCTGACCTGCTGCAATGGGACCTGCCTGGACCTGCAACTGGACCTGCCTTAGCCCCGCTGGCCTCAGCTGGAGGGAATTCCTGATCCCCAAGAGGTGCCTCCCACAGTCCTCGACCATTGGTTGGAAATCAGAATTCACTCCTCTGAAAGAAAGAGAGAAATCTTGAAGTTTTAGACTGCGACCTCATGCCGAGACTCTGTCGCCCACGATGACTGCCACCGCAAAGCTTTGAACTATAGTCTGGTATTACTGTTGCTTTACACCCAGGGTCACAGCTTTGTGAGTGTAAGGAAATGCCTCCTTGGCATGGTTACCCCCTGACTTTTTGCCTTTGCTGATGCTAAGTTTTGATTTGAAAGTGTGCTGAGGCCTGCTAACCAGGCCCCAGCACCAGTGTTCTTTCCCTAACCTGTACTTTTGTTTCCACAATTGGCACACCGTGGCATACAGATAAGTCCCTTGTAACTGGTACCCCTGATACCAAGGGCCCTGATGCCAGGGAAGGTCTCTAAGGGCTGCAGCATACCTTATGCCACCCTGGGGACCCCTCACTCAGCACAGACACACTGCTTGCCAGCTTGTGTGTGCTAGTGGGGATAAAAAGACTAAGTCGACATGGCACCAACCTCACACTGCCTACAGGTATAGATAAGTCACCCCTCTAGCAGGCCTTACAGCCCTAAGGCAGGGTGCACTATACCATAGGTGAGGGCATAAGTGCATGAGCACTATGCCCCTACAGTGTCTAAGCAAAACCTTAGACATTCGAAGTGCAGGGTAGCCATAAGAGTATATGGTCTGGGAGTCTGTCATGCACGAACTCCACAGCACCATAATGGCTACACTGAAAACTGTGAAGTTTGGTATCAAACTTCTCAGCACAATAAATGCACACTGATGCCAGTGTACATTTTATTGTAACCTACACCCCAGAGGGCACCTTAGAGGTGCCCCCTGAAATCTTAACCGACTACCCATGTAGGCTGACTGGTTTTAGCAGCCTGCCACACACCAGACATGTTTCTGGCCACATGGGGGGGAGTGCCTTTGTCACTCTGTGGCTAGTAACAAAGCCTGTACTGGGTGGAGGTGCTTCTCACCTCCCCCTGCAGGAACTGTAACACATGGCGGTGAGCCTCAAAGGCTCACCCCCTTTGTTACAGCACCCGAGGGCATTCCAGCTAGTGGAGTTGCCCGCCCCCTCCGGCCACGGCCCCACTTTTGGCGGCAAGGCCGGAGGAGATAATTAGGAGTCACTGGCCAGACAGGACAGCCCCTAAGGCATCCTGAGCTGAGGTGACTCTGACTTTTAGAAATCCTCCATCTTGCAGATGGAGGATTCTCCCAATAGGGATAGGAATGTGCCCCCCTCCCCTCAGGGAGGAGGCACAAAGAGGGTGTAGCCATTGGCTACTATCCCCCCAGACCTAAACACACCCCTAAATTCTGTATTTAGGGGCTCCCCAGAACCTAGGAACTCAGATTCCTGCAACCTAAGAAGAAGAGGACTGCTGAGCTGAAAAACCCTGCAGAGAAGACGGAGACACCAACTGCTTTGGCCCCAGCTCTACCGGCCTGTCTCCCCACTTCTAAAGACACTGCTCCAGCGGCTCTTTCCACAGGGACCAGCGACCTCTGAAGCCTCAGAGGACTGCCCTGCATCTAGAAGGACCAAGAACTCCCGAGGACAGCGGCTCTGTTCACCAAAGACTGCAATTTTGCAACAAAGAAGCAACTTTGAAACAACTCGCGTTTCCCGCCGGAAGCGTGAGACTTGGCACTCTGCACCCGACGCCCCCGGCTCGACTTGTGGAGAACAACCACTTCAGGGAGGACTCCCCGCGACTGCGAGACCGTGAGTAGCCAGAGTTGACCCCCCTGAGCCCCCACAGCGACACCTGCAGAGGGAATCCCGAGGCTCCCCCTGACCGCGACTGCCTGCTTCAAAGACCCGACACCTGGTAAAGGAACTGCATCCGCAGCCCCCAGGACCTGAAGGATCTGACCTCCAGTGCAGGAGCGACCCCCAGGTGGCCCTCTCCCTTGCCCAGGTGGTGGCTACCCCGAGGAGCCCCCCCCCCTTTGCCTGCCTGCATCGCTGAAGAGACCCCTTGGTCTCCCATTTATTTCTATTGAGAACCTGACGCTTGTTTGCACACTGCACCCGGCCGCCCCCGTGCCGCTGAGGGTGTACTTTCTGTGTGGACTTGTGTCCCCCCCGGTGCCCTACAAAAACCCCCGGTCTGCCCTCTGAAGACGCGGGTACTTACCTGCTGGCAGACTGGAACCGGGGCACCCCCTTCTCCATTGAAGCCTATGCGTTTTGGGCACCACTTTGACCTTTGCACCTGACCGGCCCTGAGCTGCTGGTGTGGTATCTTTGGGGTTGCCCTGAACCCCCAACGGTGGGCTACCTTGGACCCAAACTTGAACCCCGTAGGTGGTTTACTTACCTGCAAAAACTAACAAACACTTACCTCCCTCAGGAACTGTTGAAAATTGCACAGTCTACTTTTAAAATAGCTATATGTCATTTATGTGAAAACTGTATATGCTATTTTGCTAATTCAAAGTTCCTAAAGTACCTACTTGAAATACCTTTCATTTGAAGTATTACTTGTAAATCTTGAACCTGTGGTTCTTAAAATAAACTAAGAAAATATATTTTTCTATACAAAAACCTATTGGCCTGGAATTGTCTCTGAGTGTGTGTTCCTCATTTATTGCTTGTGTGTGTACAACAAATGCTTAACACTACTCCTTTGATAAGCCTACTGCTTGACCACACTACCACAAAATAGAGCATTAGAATTATCTCTTTTTGCCACTATCTTACCTCTAAGGGGAACCCTTGGACTCTGTGCATACTATTCCTTATTTTGAAATAGTGCATACAGAGCCAACTTCCTACAGTGAGTATTGGGCATTTTGCAAACTAGCTTTCATATCTCTCAATTCACTCTCACACACTTCTGACCAGCTGAAATTCACTCCCTTTTCACAAACCTGCGAATTAACTTATTAAAATCATGAGTTCTTTATTTACAGGGTTGGTTAGCTCATTTATTGTCCTTAATAATTCCTCCTTAGGCTTAATTTCTTTCTCAGTTGCCTAATGACCAATATATGTTTTTTCTCATTTGTTGAACCTACATGTAAGATGCCCCATCTTTTTGCATGATCACTCCAAAGTTTTGGATGCTCTTGGTTTTCAACTCTGAGAGTGCACTGAGGCCCGCTAACTACACCTCAGTGCCAGTGTTCTAACTCCTTAAAAATGTATGTTGAATTGGCTACCCCCGAGTTGCATGTAAGACAGAGTGCCCCCAGGGCTGCAGCACTGGTTGCGCCACACTGTGTAGGGCAAGGTACACAATGCCTGAAAATGGCTTCCAGTCCGCAATTTCAGCCTGGAAGAGCAGTTTTAAACTGCTACTTTGACTTTGCCATTTAAACCACTGGCAAAGCCCCCACTTCCCTTAACAATATATGTAAGTCTCCACTAAAGATGGCTTATTAAGCCCTGAGGCAGGGGGCTATGTATTCTTAAGTAGGACAAATGCTTTTAATCTGTCCTGACAGGAATACTTCCAATTTGTTGTTTGGCTATGGAAAAGTTAGTAGCCCCATTGGCTAACACGGAGTTACCGGCTGAGCACTCAGCCTGACTAACTTCTGAATGGGACTACTAAAATGGGCACTTCATGGTATGAAAGTAATCGTGACATTAAACTCGACTTGATGCCCAAGTTGAATTTAATGTTACTTTTAAGGAAAGGCAACTTTTAGAACATTGCCACTTTGTACCCCAGTTTGTCCAGAGGCTGTACACGGTTGCTGACCTCCAGACATATTTCTGCCCTCCTGGGGAGTCATGTGAATGACTCCCAGGCTTAGAAACAGTGGTAGCCTGATACAGAAGGAGGTGTTGCCTCCCACATGCAAGAACCACTGAGGATGTTGACCCAAAAGGCGAGCTTCAAAGGTGAAGCTGCCTTCGGTGGGCAAATGGCGATAGCCGACAATGGCAGTGACTAGGGCAACAAGGCAAGTAACACTCATTCCATGGTAATTAGCCACATTTCTCCACCTGCATTACACAACACACAACAAACTAAATACACACCATGATCCATTGCCATTCCACCACAACACAACACATACATGCAGAAAAAACACAATGACATACATCCTAAAACACAACCACACTCTATTGATGCGGCACCCACATACAACACAACCACAATTACCAACACAATGACACACTCATCTACACAAACATACCCTCACAAGGGCACAACTGCATACATCACAACAACCAGAACAACAACACTCACCTGAATGTTGCACACAGCAACACAACACACAGCGAAACATACCCAACAAACATCAGACCCACATACAAGTGGCACACATACAGACACAATCACATCACCCACTCCAGCTCGCTCCACCTCAACTAGCCAATCCACTCATACACACAAATACACATACTGACTCACAAACACAACTGGAAACACAATATGACACTTACAGATTCCTTTGGAAAGTGCACACATGGACAGTTAAAAATTGTGAATTTATTTTTATTTTGGTGCAAGCATTCATTTGGTAATGAATACTTACACCAAAATAAAAATTGTGTATGTCATTGATTTGTGTCATATACAGGTGTGTCCCCATTAATGTCTGACATTGATGTTTTACAGACATATGCATGTCACAAGTTTTATAAATATAACTGTGACATTTATACTTCTACAGTGGTCCCGAGCTAATGTGAAGAGACCAACCAAAGTACAAAAGTAAGGCGGAATGCTTACCTTCGAGTCTGGCGATGACAGGGTTGTGTGTCCTCCGTGGTCCAGTGGCAGTAGCAAAGGCAGGTCTCGTCCACTCATGTCCAGTTGAAAACGGAAGTGGAAACGGGGAAAAGGTACGTTTTTACCTCATTTCCCTTTCAATCTGCCAACACAAATGTGGAGGTAAAACTGCCACAGTTGCCTTGGCGGGAAGGCACATCGTGCTTGGCTTGGCGGGAACAGTGGCTGGTTTCCCGCCACCAACCATTATTTCCATTGGCGCCATCGACATGGGTGGAGATTGCTGGTGGTGTCGGAAGGACTCGGGCAGTCTTTTGCTTATGGGCCTGCCAACCTCTAAATAGTGTGAACAGATCACCAAGGCAGTGGATGGGTATTACAACAGAAAACCAACAGTGGGACCGTTATCACCAAGATCTAAATCAGTTTCTCAGTTGGCTGATCCCTTTGAACCAAGGCCATCAAAGTTAAAGTAGCAAAACTCAGCAAGTCAGTAGCTATTTCTTGAGCATCGCTGCTGTCCGCAGCTGGATGCCGCCCCAAGAGACCGATCCTCGATGGGTAAAAATTGTACCCTAATCTACTGGACCCGGGAATGTTGTCTGAGACCAGGCCGATCCTCCAAGAGGGACACTAGCCTCCACCAAAGGACACCTCTGAACCCCGTGACTGGAAATTGGGTGCCCAGCAGTATCTGGCCTTCTGCCTGCTGAAAGAAGACTTTAAGGGACCATGACCTCTGTGTCCAAAGTCGTCCCACCTGACTTTTTGGACCAAGGAGTAACAGCAAGGAGACTTCCGTCGATCTCACAGCACCTACAGCATCCTTTAGCATCCTCCATTTCCTGCAGGACAACACCATTAAAGTCTATGGTGGTCATGGTATAAAGTTCCGAACTGGATTGTTGAAAGCTTTGATGGCCAGGTTCCTGTTCAAATACTCCTTAGTGGCCCCTCTGACCTTCTCCCTGTTGGATTTGGTCACCCTAGTTGGGCAGGAGTAGCTGAGCACAACTTTTTCAAACTTTTCAAAAGTTTCCATACTTTACAGTCACCAATCCTTGTTTGCGGTTGTGACTAAAAGAACAGAGGTTTACGTTTTCTTTAAAAATCAATATCTCAGGAGCCGTCCAGTGCATTTTGCTCATCTTAGGTCCAACATTAAGAATATCTTAGTTCCTTTAAATGAAGATAAAATTTCCAAAATATTCGGCATTGAATATCTGTTCACCTTTAGGCATTTATTTAAACCTCTGAAGTCTATGCACAATATCACCTTTCCTATGAGTTCGCGTGACAACCCGTCAGCAGATTCTATTATTTGTATTATGTCATGTGTTTTTAACTTTTCCAACTAGCTCCACATCATATCTTTTAGCACTAATTGGCCTCCTGTAACCTTGCTCGCTACAAATGTAACATCATCCTTTTTTTAACACCTTTACTTATGTTTTTTGCATAACAATAACACATGGCAGCAAAACAGATCACAATTGGGGTACAATTTGGGCAGGAAAAGAGACGCTCTCCATCCATGCAGCAATGTAAAGCACATATTTTACTTAATAAAATATAGGAAGTCAGTGGGTAAGGCCATGTGTATCCTTTCGGTCGCTCAGTCACGGTGCTGTCCCTGCCCCCCCAATCTTGCATTCATCATCTGAGGTGTCAGCGTCAGTGGCGTCTCCGGTCGCTGAGTCATTGTCAGGGTCCGGGAGTTTATTACACAGGTGCTGCCATGTTTGAACAACTTCTGCCAGCCTTTCATCATTTCTGGTTAGTTTCACATGGAACTCTTTTGCTATTGGCTACGTCCCTATGCCAGGAGGCCAGCTCAGGGGTGTGCTGTCCCATCCACGTGACGGCCACTCTGTGTCTGGCGATAACCAGTGTCAAATGTAGGAATTTGTAGGTGTAGGCATCTTTCGGCCGTCTGAGATTGGCTAGCAACCAGTATTGTGGGGTTAGTGCTATTTAAAATCGTCCATTAAAACAATTTTAGTGGTGTATCATCTCAGCCATCCAAGTAGATCACTGAACACTTCAGAACATTCCTTTATTATTTTGTTATCTACGCTCTTTATTTTTTACATTAGTAACATCGACCTACTTGTTCTTACTTATGGCAGGTTTGCTGTTGCCATCTAGAAGCAATCCCATTTCCTTTTGATGGATCCAACCACCAGTGTTGCGACAGATTACCACACATGGGCCCCACAGGTCTGATTCCACTGATGTCAGTCTCACGCAGCTGCACTTCTAGGCCACACCTGCTAACTCAGCTCCTCCAGTTCCCTAGAATTCTGGCTCCTCAAGGGTTTTGTTGTTTTTAACTTCTCTGGCACATAATACTGTAGGATTCCATTAGAATACGTCCGTGCCCCAAGGTCTATTTGTTGCGATGTAGCCAGGCCACACCACGGGTTTATTATATGATTAGATTGATTTTAAACTCTAGTTCTCCTAGTGCAGCTGGGCTTATGTTTTAGTATAAATCGGTGTCAAAGAGGTGCCTAATCTGAAACAAACTTTCTAAAGTGAGAAGTGGAACAAATTCCATTCTTTTGTCATTCTGACAAGATTAGGCTGTTAAAACCAATTGCTTCAAGGTCTATTCTCTATTCAGCCTTTTACATAGCTCCATATAATGCCACTATTGCACATCCATTGTGTAGTAGATTCTTTGACATTTTGAAATTTGAACTTTTAACTTTAAACTTGACAACGACTGGCGCCAGTCCTCTGTGCAATATTAGGGTGTGATGGTCGATCTTGAGCCTGCAATACATCTGAGAACCCATTTATTTTTGGAATGGCACAAGAGGGGTAAAAGGGAGATACAGAAGGGACCAGATGGCACTAAATGTTAATGGATAGATATGGGTAGAGGAAAAGTTTGCTTCAGGCTTGTAATAGAACTCACAGGCTCTTATTTCGGACAAGATATATAATCACATGAAGACCAGATGAACGGAGGACCTACATGATAAAGTTCCACATGGGGGCTCCAACGTTGGTGTTCTGTGTTAGCTATCATTGACAACATCAAGTGTCCAAAGTAGGAATAACGCACAGATTTAAATATTGAGGATTCAAGTAGCATGGATATTGAACAGCCATTGCCCATTTTGGCAGAGCAAGAGGAAGTAATTGAGACTGGCCCAAGGAGAAATGTTGGCATATTGGATCTGACCACATGGGACACAAAATGCCAATGGCACTTAGTCCAACTGTCTTAGTGATTGCGACAAAGAATGACATAAATAAATAAATCATTGTTTGGAAGTATTTGAGAAGGATTCATCCCATTTATAACCTGGAATATGGCATCATGTAGAAACTGAATCTAAAGTTAATTTGAATAATGATGCATGGCCGGAAGTAAATTAACTTCTAAATTCCAATGTCACTGCTCTTTAATTTCAACCAAATATGATAGAGATTCAGGTTGATTCACAATATAGAATGGACAACCAGGGCCGGCTTTAGCGGTGGTGGCGCCCTGTGTGACAGTCTTTTTTGGCACTCCCCACCCCATGACCACCTCCTCGGATTCCCTCACTACCATCCGGAAAATGTTCCCCTCATCCCTCCATAACGCCCCCATCACATACATTCATTTATTTCAAAGCTTGTTAAGGCTGGCTTTACTAATCCACTCAGCTATCCACATAAAATATAGTTCTGTTCTTTGCAGCAGGCAAATTAACCCTTTATGGCGAGTCAAAGCTAGCGCTGGACAAAACACCCATCTCTCTCCCTAGCAGGAACATTTATCACAAGAGGTATATTGACATTTTAATTGCTTCCTAAAGCTTGACTCACAATGAACTTTTCAGCAAATACTTTTAAATCGTGAGTTTCTAACTTATTGCTAAGCAAAGCGCCCCCCAATCCAGGTCAGCACTCGGTGCGGCCGCACCGCCCTAAAGCCGGCCCTATGGACAACTATTTAAACTAGATTGATACCAAAATGTTGATATTACATAATCTGAACAACCGCACACAAGCCAAAGTTTTAAAGACCTCTGAAAGTTGTGTTCTTGTCCCTTATTTTGGTCAAACGTTCTACCCTTACCTCCATGCTTCAGGCCCACTGGGGAAATTAGGAAACTGAAAAGTGCACCAAGAGACAGCTGAAACCACCAAATAAGTTTTTATCAGATAAACCGTCTCCAAACAGATAAATGACTCAAAGATTAAAATAAAAATAATTTCTATATCATAGAAGAACCGGAAGACCTTTAGAAAATCAAACAAGAAGCCAGGAGCCTCTGTTCATGTAAATCAGTTTGGTGATGGTCAGGGTAAACTGTTTTTTTCCCGATTTTAGAGGTAGTAATATGCTCAAATACTTACATCAAACACTGACGGCGGTGGTGAACACTAATCATTTAAAAGCTTCAAACAAATTCCAGCCATAGGCTGCATCTAATAAACCTGGATTCTATGTCAGGACCAGAGGGATGATTATGCTCAACTTTCTTTCCTTTATTCAACAGCAGCATTAAAGTAAAAGAAAACCTTTCCCAAAACTCCATGGGAAAGAACTACAAAACTCCAGAACCGATAAAATGTCTCAAGCAATAGCCATATGATGTTGTCTACGGGTCAAAACTTTCTCTTTCTTTTCTTCCTGGTTTATTGTGTCTTGCTTGGTTTTAACAGCGATCGCGTAGTGGAGCGGTGGCATAGCGGGAGTGCGATGGGGTACGGCGGCCCAGAGCTGGCAGTAGGCCGTGTGACGTGCACGCAATGCGTCGTTTTATGCTGCTGCACGGGACGGGCACCTCATTCAATTTGAAACGCTCATCCCTTATCCTAGCCCTGCACCCTGGAAGCCCTGACACCCCATGTAGGGTCTGTATGTTGGTGTAATTCAGAGGCCAACGCCCTGATCGGGTCCGTAACCTTCTTTAGCCTGCAGGCATACTTCTCGCTTTAGCAAGCGCGCACTGCGCGTTGTTTCTCTTGTGGCTGCGGGGCCGGGCCCAGACGTGTGCACTTAGGCCCTCATTATGTACTTGGCGGGATGCCTCGCCGCCAACCGTGCCGGTGGTCATTGAAAAACCGCTAGCGTTGGCGGCCAGCATCCCGCCAAATAATGACGCATGGTGCCACACCAGCATTGATGGCGGTGAGGCCCGCCATGCTCCATGCTGGCGGTCGGTGGCGGGGGTGGATGCTGCTCCATCCTCACTGCCACGTCACTCCATACACCACCATGCCTATAATGAAGCAGTTGTAGGCGTGGCAGTGTATAAAGAGACGGCAAAGGTGGCGGAGCAGCATCCAGGGAGCCCGCTCCCTCCCGGAGCAGCGCGACGAAAAAGGTAAGTGCTGTCCAGGAGGGAAAGAAGGAGGGGGGTGTATTTGAGTGTGTGAGTGCATGTGGGTGTTCCTGAGTGTATGTGGGGGGGATGTGTGTCTGAGTGCATGTATGCATGTGTGCATGTACGTGAATGGGTGCATGTGGATGTTGGGGGTTGGGGATTTGGAGGGACCTGTATGTAGGGGTGGGGGGCCTGCATTGGGTTTTGGGGGATGGGGAGTTGGTTTTTGGGGTTTTGGGGGATGGGGAGTTGGTTTTTGGGGTTCAGGGGTTGGGGGCCTTTGTAAGGGCTGGGGGTGGGTGGGGATAGTAGAAAGGGAGGAGGGGCCAGGCATGTCACATGCAGGTGACAGGAATGATCATTCCTGTCACACGTATGCTTTCCGCCAAGGGATTACCTGGTGGGGGTAACTCGCCAGGGAATCCCAGGTGGAAATTGGATCGTAATCCCACCGCCTGTCCTGCCCCCACCGCCGGGTCGAATGTGCTCACAGTCAGCCTGCGGTCGAATCTGGCCTGGCGGTGGGTGGTAGTGAATTGGCTGCTTTGCAGGCAGTTCACTAATAGGTTCAGAATATGGTGGTCTGGACTGCCATGCCGTTGGCAGTAATGACCGCCACCGCTGACGTGCCGGTCCAGACTGCCATGTTCATAATGACCACCTTAGTGTCCTATTACAGGATGGGAGTGTCTGGCCCAGGGGGGTTACCCCAACGGTTTCTGCTTTGCTATTTCAGTGTTAAGGCTTAACCCAACTCTGATGTAACTCTCTAGGGTGAAAAAAAAAAGAAACAAAATATAATAAGTAAATCAAACAAGCATTGCTTTGGCATGGTCATAGCTGGCTAAGACTAGCCCTATTACATTAGTGACTCGTCATGTATTGACTTCTGGTTGTATCCAGGCCGTATTTTTCTAGTGCTTGGCATGAATGAGAGAGGGGTGACATTTTGAACCACGTGGTAGTTATTGGCTACTGCTTATATTTGTTTTGAAGGCATTTGCCTATTGAAAAAAAAACATGTATAATAATAAATAAATAATGTTGGAAATGGCCTTTCTGCAGGGCCATCCCCAAACTTTTTTGCGTTCCTCCATCTCTTTTTCTGACCTAATTTTTGTTGGCTTTAGGACTCTGCGTACTTTACCTTTGCTAACCAGTGCTAAAGTGCATATGCTTTCTCCCTAAAACATGGTGACATTGGTTCATTCCCAATTGGCTTATTTAATTTACTTGCAAATCCCTAGTCAAGTGCACTACTTGTGCCCTGGGTCTGTAAATTAAATGCTACAACTGGGCTGCGGCACTGGATGTGCCACCCACATGAGTAGCCCCCTAACCATGTCTCAGGCCTGCCTCTGCAGTGCCTGTGTGTGCAGTTTCACTGCCACTTTGACTTGGTATTTAAAAGTACTTGCCAAGCCTAAAGCTACCCTTTTTCTACATATGTCACCCCTAAGGTATGCCCTAGGTAACCCATAGGGCAGGGTGCTGTGTAGGCAAAAGGCAGGACATGTACCTGTGTAGTTTATATGTCCTGGTAGTGTAAAACTCCTAAATTCGTTTTACACTGCTGTGAGGCCTGCTCCTTTCATAGGATAGCATTTGGGCTACCCTCATATACTGTTTGAGTGGTAGCTGCTCATCTGAAAGGAGTAGGGAGGTCATATTTAGTATGGCCAGAATGGTAATACAAAATCCTGCTGACTGGTGAAGTTGGATTTAATATTACTATTTTAGAAATACCACTTTAAGAAAGTGATCCTTTCTCTGCACTCAAATCCTTCTGTGCCTTATAATCCACCTCTGGCTAGGTTTAGTTGACAGCTGCCTGGTGCATTCACTCAGACACACCGCAAACACAGGATACTCAGCCTCAGTTGCATACATCTGCATTTTGAATGGGTCTTCCTGGGCTTGGAGGGTGGAGGGCTTGACACTTACATGTCAAAGGACATTAGCCTGCCCTCACACAAAGGACTGCCACACCACCTGCCGGGACTCTGGCAGACAAGATGGAACTGAAAGGGGACCTTGTGCACTTCTAAGCCACTCTTTGAAGCCCCCCCCCCACTTCAAGGGCACATTTGGGGATTTAAACAAGGTCCCTGACCCTACCAACTCAGACACTTCTTGACAAGACACTCTTGTCACAGACACTTCCTGGAGAAGAGAACCTGAACCCGAACCTGCATCCTGCTAAGAAGAACTGCCTGGCTGCCCAAAGGACTCACCTGACTGCTTTCTGTGAAGGACTGCTGCCTTGCTGTTGCCCTGCTGCCTTGCTGCTCTCTGCCTGCGCTGAGAAGTGCTCTCCCAGGTCTTGGATAAAGCTTGCCTCCTGTTCCCTGAAGTCTCAGGACAAAAAAGACTTCGGGTCAGATGTAGGAAGACAGCAAATTGCGACTTGCAATTTGCGAGTCCGACCGACTCGCAAATTGCAACTCGCAATTTGCTATGCAGAACGGTGTCTCAGACACCTTCTGCAACTCGCAATGGGGTCGCAAAGACCCACCTCATTAATATTAATGAGGTGGGTCGCAGTTTGCGACCCCTTTGCGAGTCTGGGCACTCACAGGGATGGTGGCCTGCTGGAGACAGCAGACCACCATGTCCGTGACTGCTTTTCAATAAAGCAGTTTTTTTTTTCCATCTGCAGCCCGTTTTCCTTAAAGGAAAACGAGCTGCACTTGGAAAAAAATACCGAAACCTTCTGTTTCGGTTTTTTTCAGAGCAGGCAGTGGTCCATAGGACCACTGCCTGCTCTGAAAAATGTTTTTGTGTTCATTCACAAAGGGGAAGGGGTCCCATGGGGACCCCTTCCCGTTTGCGAATGAGTTACCATCCACTTCAAGTGGATGGTAACTTCGAGTTGATTTACGACCGCTTTCGCGGTCGCAAATCAACTTACATAGCGTTGCGAGTCACAAATAGGAAGGGAACACCCCTTCCTATTTGCGAGTTGGAAATGCATTTTGCGAGTCGGTTCCGACTCGCAAAATGCGTTTCTGCATAGCGTGAGGGCTTTTGCGCCTCGCAAACGGCGTTTTTCACCATTTGCGAGGCACAAAAGCCTTGCTACATCTGGCCCCTCATCTCTGCAAGAAGGTCCCCTTGTGCAGCGAAAATCTATGCACAGCCTGCCAGAAACGACACACAGCCTGCATTGGCGTGAAAAATTCACTGCACGCCGAACCGGAACGACGCAGCCTGACTTTGCAACAAGAAGATCGACGCAGCACCAGCGTAGCGACCGGAAATTCGACGCACGGCCCACTAGATGGACGCACAGCCAAGCTGGAATGACGCTGCCCAACTTCCAGAGAGGAATCAATCAATAATAACTTTATTTCGGCTGAAAGCCATAAAAGTAGACAATACAAAAACATAACAAGATTGTGCAACATGTCAGTTATAAGAAAGAGAAAAATGACAAACAGATGACACAGTTTACTTTGGGAGTCCTGAATGATACACAGTTGTGAAAAATGGAGCAAGGCTAGCATTATTTTTAAAATCTTAACGTCCCAGAAAGTATAAAAGTATTAGGTCATTGTATTTTGAATCCAATCAATTAAAACTTATTAAACTGAATAAATATAATCTAAGACCGATATATTAAAAACACATGATTCTAACAATTCACTAGTTCTTGTCTCCCATATATTCTACAAGTACCTCACCGCTGAGGAAACAATTTTGTCATTTATCTCAGTTGTCGAGTATAAAAGGAAGAAATTCCATAGTTTACTTTAAGAGCCCTAGAAAAATAATAGGGTCACAAAATTGTAAGAAACAAAGCGAACCATCATTATTCTTAAAATCTAAAAATCCAGAGATAAAAAAAAATATATATATATAATAAAAAGAATTAGACCATTATATCTTTGACTTCAACCAATTAAAACCTGTTATATTAAATAGGTATAATCTAAAACCAATGTGTTAAAAACGCACAATTATAATAATTCTCTTGTTCTTATGGCCCATGCACTTCGCAAATATCTCGCAACTGAGAAAACTATTTTATCATTTGTGTCAGTTGTTAAAAGTCGTAATGCTGTATTCCATTCCCTTATCCCAACTGACCTACATAACGGAGCAATCCACTTTTTCCTAGGTGCCAGATATCTAGGGCAGAAAAACATAAAGTGCGCGAGTGACTCTTTTGTCTTTTGGCAATGATGGCAGTATATTAAATTGCAGTCCTCCAATCTCCATTGCGCTGTAAATGTCTTGAGCGGGAGGGTCCCTAGTCTGAACTTAATAAATAATGTTTTAGTATAGGGAGGATTTACATTATCCATGTAGGCCTCAAATTTGGGGCTGCATTTATGGTCTAGAAACTGTAGAGTCAGACTGCCATGATTTTTTAACCAAATTTGGGCCAAAATGTTCTCCCAATAGCACCTTTTTACACGCTCCTTTGCTTCCCTGGTCAAATTATGAGGAGCACTCCACACCCCCTCCATCTTGAGGAATTTGCACGTATCTCTAATGTGTCTGAACCAAGGGATCTTTAGTACGCTATCACTTACGAGAAATTCATCTAATGCTATATGGAGGGTGGACCGATACTCTGAAGTCCAAAGACGAATCCAGTACATTAGTGGTCTTAGTGCAATTTCGTTATGTATCTCATTTAGGGCTAAGTCAAATCTGAGGGGGGTGAGAGGGGTGCTCATCGGCAGCTTCAAGAAGTTTCGTATAAAGCAGTTTTCTACCATGGTCAGACACCTAGAATTAGTATGTCCCCAAAGCTCAGCGCCATAAATTGAGGCTGCTACTGCCACTGCTTTGTAAACAGTGATGGCAGGTGTTATCTCCCCTTCCAAAGTATTAGCTATTTTCCTCCCTATCACTGTTGACCTCTGCCTAAGTGCTGTCAGACTCTTCCCGATCTGTGCAGACCAACGTTGGTCGTCGCTTAACCTAATCCCCAAATAATCAAATTGACTGACTCGCTCCACTGGTTGGCCTGCTATCGTCATTTTCCCCCTAAATAGTTTATGCGGGTTAAAAGCCATGAACTTCGATTTTGTTGGGTTAATTTCAAGTCCTCTATTAGAGCAAAAATTATAAAAGGCGTCCAATTCATTTTGTAGGCCCATGGGTGTTCTTGAAATTAATAAAGTATCATCGGCGAACATTAAAATGGGGACGGGGGCTCCAGCTAACCTTGGGGCGTCATGATTACAGTGTAGCAAGTGGTCCGCAGCACCATTGATGTAAAGGTTAAACAGTGTTGGTGCCAAAATGCACCCCTGCCTAACCCCTCTATCGACAGGTATAGCTTCCGTTAGATCGCCGCTTTCTGACCAGCTCACGTGAGCATAAGTCCCTTCGTGTAGATATCTAATCAGTCTTAGTAGTTCACCATTGAGTTGATAACTCTCCATAACTTTCCATAATGTATCCTGAGGTACCATGTCAAAGGCAGCTTTTAAATCAATAAAAGCTACAAACAAATGGCTTTTATTGAGTGACAGGTATTTCCAGCAAAGAAGGTTAAACCTAAATGCCTGGTCTATTGTACTCAACCCTCTTCTGAAACCTGCCTGAGAATCGGAGAGAATTTGAGAATCCTCTATCCATATCTGTAATCTATTCAGTACCTGCTTAGTAAATATCTTTTGGCTAACATCAATTAGACTGATAGGCCTATAGTTGCTAGGTTGTTCCCTTGGCCCTTTCTTATAAATAGGGACTATGATTGCTCCTTGCCACGTAGTAGGAAGTCCTCCCCCCCCTCAATATCTCATTACTAAGCGCATTTAGATACAGAGACCAGGTTGTCGGTCGGGAGAGATATAAATCACCTGGAATACCATCAAGACCAGGGGCCTTCCCTTTACGTATTGATTGGAGAGCCGCTGTTGTTTCTTTTAGGGAGAAAAGGTCCAGGTCAAATTTGGGTGGTGTTACACTCCCACCCGTTAAGGTATTGGCAAAAAGGTCATTAGGTTTTAGGAGAGGAATAATAGTACTACTAGGTTGAGGTTTTCTGTATGCGTTTGAAAAATGCGTTACCCAAGTTTCTGGCTGAATTACAGGGTAGTTTTCCATACCTTGAGTACTACTTTTATCTGCCACTAGTTTCCAGAATAAATTGAAATCCTTCTCATGGAGCGCCTCAACCATCCTATTCCAATATCTAGTTGCCCACTCTTTTTTGCGTTTTTAAGTACATCTTTGTATACAGCCCTGCATTTTCTTATCTCTCGACAGTTCCCTTCCTTAAGTGCTCCCAATAGCTGCATTTTAGCCTGACGGCAGGGGTTAGAAAACCACCTTGATGTTCTAGTCCCAATCTCTGTCCGCCTCCTTACCGTCTGGAAATGTGGTTTTAATCGGGTAATCAGGATACTATGGAGATTGACCAAATCCACCAATATCATATTTATATGTTTCAATGGGGAAAGTGTTGTTGCAACTGTTCTATAAATTAATAGCTGGAAGTTTACATCACCTTCAACCCATTCCCATTTCACGTTTTTACAATCATTGGTCCTAGTGAGGGCACTGTTTTGAGTCCATGTTGTCAATGTCTTACAACTGAATAAGATAGTAGAAAAGGAGGTACTCAAAGCTTGATGGTCACTGTCAGTACGAGGGAAAACAACCATGTCGATAAGGGATTTCCAGAGAGCGTCATCTACTAAAACGTAGTCCAGGTGGCTAGAATATAAACCTCTCCTATATGTAGGCGACGCCGGGGTATCTGATCTGGTGTTCCCATTTACTATTCTTAATCCCTTCATTTTTATTAGATCTTCGAGTAGTTCTAATGCTCCTCCTTCTTTCTTAGATATGGCTTGCACCGGCCCAGATCTATCCCATGAATCTGCAAGCTGGATTCCTTCTTGCTGATTGCCATCTCTGCAGTTCAATTGCATATTAAAATCTCCTGCAACAATTAAACCCCGCCCGTCAGGAAGGCAGTTAAAAAAGTCTGTTAGTGTACTCATCTGAACAGTCTGGGTCCTTTGGGTGCCAGGTCTAACGTATATATTTACAATTATTATACTAACAGGACCTCTAGCAGTACTAATTTTGACCGCAACGGCTAATAAATCCCTCGTAGGGGTTACTATCTCCTTTACCTTTGGAAACAAGTCATGTTTTAGCCAAATTATCAGACCACCTGAAGCCCTGCCTGATGGTGATGGAAGTGCAGTCTTCTGGAAGGTCCCATAACCTTCTTTATTTACTGCAGATGGAGCCCATGTCTCCTGTAATAAAATAATATGGTGTTGATCTATAAATCTGCACCAATCAGGGTTGGCTGTCTTCTGGATCAGCCCTGCCACATTCCAAGATAAGATCCTGATCGGTAAATCATGATCATCCCCATTTTCTGGCGGCTTCTCCCTAGTCTCGTTTAAGCAAGCTATTACTCCCTGGGCCTTCTCCTTTAGCGAGCCACTGCAATGTGCTTTTGGCTCCGCTCCCAGGTTATCAGGTATGTGGTTTATTGGCATGTAAGAATCGAGACTGAGTATGCCATCACTCCCGACTTCAATCACGGGGGCTTCACGTCAGTCTATGGCTGAAGTTGGGCTGTGCTTTTGATCCCTTCTATGGGCACAAGAATGCTGGGCCATTGTGGTATTATTTCTCTCTTGGGCAAACAGGTTTATCAGTGATTGGGGAAGTTTGTGGGCAAGTGTCACTTGGGATGAGGCGCCAGGTCTCACTCTTTCATCGAGTGCCAAAAGGCCCTTAGCTAGACTCTGACTGGTCAATTTTATCCCTATAAGATCTGTTGTTAATCCTATTCTTGTGAGTCTCTGTGCGATAACTATATCATCCCTTATAATGGACCTACACTTCTTTGTCCCTCTTATCCAATGGATAACTTTATTTTTGAGAGATTCCCCTTGCTCTAATTGACCATTACTTAGCTTAGGAACATTTATCATGTAAATATCGTAGTCACTATGCCTAATCTGACTTTGGGGGATATTTCCCGAGAAGCGTTTGGGGCTTTTATCTAGGGGTCCTTCTCTGTGCATCTTACAGTTAGCCCCTTTGTCCAAAAAATGTTCACATTTATTAGGGGCGCACACTACAGGAAGTACACTATTGCCCCCGTGAGTGGTCTGGGTTACCATTTCAGCCCTTTGACCCCTACACCTCTTTGTCATGAGTGTCTCAGGTATTAAAACTGGCTTTGCCAAGGAGTTAGGGTCAAATTTTTGTGATGACTTCCTTATGTCCCCGATTACCGCAAATATACCATCCAGCTTCTCATATATCATGTGGGTAAAAGATGTAAGATGCTCTCTAAGACTTAAAATTTCAGCTCTTATCTGTACTAACTGTGAGTCAGCCGGATGTTCCTTCTGAGTGATTGAAACTGGTGTTGGCTCCTCAGTTCCCCTTGGCATAGTTCTCTCTAATTCAGATGGCAATAGTAGAGCAAGGGGTAAGAAGCGGTTATTACAATTTGGCAGGGGGGATGCACCATCTTGCTGACTAGGCAGGTTTGATTTAGGGCTCTCTATTGGATTATTAAAAATTTCTGTCTTATTAGATTCTGAGCTAGTGCCCTGAGATATAGATATCTGTGAGTCTCTATTCACAGGAGCGAAGAAAGATTTTATATCATTAGAGGTGGCAAAAGCATCTTTCCTACGAGATTTTGAGGGCTTAGTGGCTAACAAACTCTCCACTTCCTCTATAAGATCATCAATTTGGGTAAGTGTGCAATTTTCGGCCGCATGTCGAGGTACTCTTTTTGCCCTTCCCTGCTCGGTGGAATTGCTAGTAGCTTTCCTTTTCCCCATCCTGGTAAGTTATTATCCTCAGGCACGTTGTAACAGAAGGAAGAAGGGGAAAATATAGGTGCCACAACTAATATGTTCCAGAAACCGGCAAGCCCTGGTTGGAATAGCGCAACAATGTTGAATTTATTTTTACTTTGTTAAACCCCAACACAGTACCTTCAGGCAGCCTTACACTTATAAGCTGCCTAGTCCAAAATGTCAATGACGGGCAAGGACGGGCCCGCCCTTGGCCCGGGCTTTGCCCGGGCGCGCCCGCGCGCGTCCCGCGACGGCGGGAGCGCAAAGGAAATTTAAAGGGCTCCTGCCCCTCTGATTGGCCCAATGGCTCCTGCCCCTCTGCTTGGCTCACAAACAACGCGCTTCCCGCGACGGCGGGAGCGCGAAGGAAATTTAAAGGGCTCCTGCCCCTCTGATTGGCCCAAGGGCTCCTGCCCCTCTGATGGCTCACAAACAACGCGCTTCCCGCGACGGCGGGAGCGCGAAGGAAATTTAAAGGGCTCCTGCCCCTCTGATTGGCCCAAGGGCTCCTGCCCCTCTGCTTGGCTCACAAACAACGCGCTTCCCGCGACGGCAGGAGCGCGAAGGAAATTTAAAGGGCTCCTGCCCCTCTGATTGGGCCAAGGGCTCCTGCCCCTCTACTTGGCTCACAAACAACGCGCTTCCCGCGGCGGCGGGAGCGCGAAGGAAATTTAAAGGGCTCCTGCCCCTCTGATTGGCCCAAGGGCTCCTGCCCCTCTGCTTGGCTCACAAACAACGCGCTTCCAGAGAGGAATCAACGCAGCGCCTGCGGTGCAGTCGAAATTTTCACGCAACACCCACCGGATCGACGCAGCCCCTGTAACTTCGTCATGTCAGTGCAGGAAATACACGTATCGTCCCCGGGGCGTCTGAAAACCCTGCAACCCAAAGAGGATCCAACACTGAGTGCCAGAAATTGACGCAAAGTCTTCTGTGCATGAAAAATAAGTGATGCATCGCCGCGTGCGGCCTGAGAAATGACACACACCTCCCTGTTTTCCACGCATTGCCTCCTCTGCTGTTCTTTGCAGAGATTTTGAATGCAAACCAGGTACTTTGTGCTTGCAAGATACATTTATTGCTTTTAAGAGACTAAAGACACTTTATATAATTTTTCCAGTGATATCTCAACATAAACTCATTGCATTTTAATCGTTTTGACCTGCATCGTATCAGATAAATATTATATATTTTTCTAAACACTATGTGGTGTATTTTTTTGGTGTTTTACTGGGTTATTGCATGATTTATTGCACAAATACTTTACATATTGCCTTCTAAGTTAAGCCTGACTGCTCAGTGCAAAGCTACCAGAGGGTGGGCACAGGATAATTTGGATTGTGTGTGACTTACCCTGACTAGAGTGAGGGTCCTAGCTTGGACGGGGGTAACCTGACTGCCAACCAAAGACCCCATTTCTTACACATAGAATAAAACCATAAGTTGTGCCTTATCCCAGGACCATGCAGGACGCCTATCCTGAGGAGACCATCTTGGTCCTTCCTATTGATGAAGAATTCTGCGAGGCGGTGGTCTTCTCCGTCTAACAGGCTGTGGCATCAGCCATTGAACCTCTGGAACGGCGTCTTCTCCATTCGGCCTATAACTGCCTGGTGCCCCTTGATTTGTCTAATTTCCCCCCCCCCCTTAGGTGTCCTTACAGACCAACCCGCCCATCGGCTCCAGTAACTCTGGATAGAGGCGGGTGTAGACTTGACGGCGTTTGATCAAATAAAGCAGGCTTTTCTAGAAAGGGCTGGTCACCTTTCTTTCCCGACCCCCTGGACACTATGACTGCCCCAGAGGAGTGTCTTCCAATTCTGCCCTGGGCAGACGTAGACTCAGACAACAACTCTACCTGTGACTTGCCTGACGAAGTGGGGCCATCTAAGCTCTGGTGCCATTCCCCGGGGCCCTCTGTGCCCCCTTAGGATCTTCAGGAAAATTCAGACATGTTGGATCCGGAGGAGCTGGTCCATCCCCGCTCCTCGGAGTGGTACCTCTCTGAGAAAGTGAGTGCTTATGTTGCTCAGCGCCTCAGGAAACCATTAGACAAGGATGTCCATGCCAAACTGTGGGACGAATGACCTCGTCCGTCCTTACCAAGGAAGGTGTCCTCTACCCCGAAGATAGGCCCTAGGGTGGCCACTTTTCTGCTAAGTTTGTGAGTGACCCCTAAAAAGGTATATATAGGTCCTGGAGGTCATGCAATGACAAACTCCTAGACATTGCGGGCCCGTCAAAAATATCCTTGACCTAGCTGAACAGATCATAGCTCGGATCAGAGCAAACCCCTCTCTCTCTCGAGAGAGAGAACATTATAGGGTGGGCCCAAAGGGCAGTGATTTTTCTGGGGAACACTATTTGCGCACTAAGAGGCGACGGTTGTGGCTGATTAAAGTGGATCCCAAGCTTGGGGACCTTGCTTCCACAGAGGCAGGGGCTGTGGTGCAAGGGGGACTGTTCAGCGATCCAGTTATCAAGGAATTGTCTAAATTAATGGCTACATTTACTTGCCTTGATAAGGCCCAGTCCTCAAACAAACAGGTCTTCCACCCACACCTTTTCATTAGGCCCGGTCGTGGCAAAGGGTGTGTGACCTGACGTTTCTACAAGTAAGCCCCCGCCAGAGGACAAGATCTCCGTAAGAGGACAATACCACCCCGTGCAGCCAAATTCTTCCCCACCAGAAGAGGCCACAGGGTACGGGGCTCTAGAGGAGCTCCCAGGGGTCCCATTCAAGCATTTCAACCCGGTAAGTGACCTTTCAGATCCCTTTTTTCCAGTGGGAGGGAGGTTAGTATGGTTCTTCCACAATTGGCAGGCACTCACCTCAGATGCTTGGGTGTTACAAACTGTCTGCGGGTTCCAGGTCGAATTTTATGGTTCACCAATCCAGCCCAACAGTCCTCAGCCACTGTTTTTTTTCTCTGGACCGAAGTGCTTTGGTGGAGCAGGAGATACAGAATCTACTAAACAAAGAGGCAATAGTTCCTTACTCCTTACAACCAAGAGGTTTCCTTGGCAATTTATTCATTGTCGACAAAAGAGATTTCGAACAACACCTGGTCATCAATCTACGAGAGTTCAATGGCTGGTTAGTCATAATGTAATTTCATGATGGAGGGGATCCATCTTCTTCGCGACTTGCTCCGCCTGGACGATTGGATGGCAGGTCTCGATCGGCAGGATGCTTATCGGATGATACCCATTTTCCCACCTCACCGCTGCTTCATTCAATTTCAATGGAACGGTTTCGTCAACGAATTCAAGGTCCTGCCTTTCAGGCTCTCTTCAGCCCCTTGGTGTTTGACCAATGTTCTAAAACTGGTGGTGGAGCATCTTCAGGCTCGCGGATATCATCTGATCATTTATCTTGACAACTTGATTCTTACAGACCAGTGCCATTTCGGGCTAAGTGATCACGTACAATATAGGATTTCCCTCCTGGAAAACCTGGGATTCATCATCAACACAAATAAATCACTTTTCACTCCATCCAGACTTCTCATCTTCCTGGGTTCGTATTAGACCTGGCATCCTTGGCGTGGTCTCCCCTAACTTTTTGCCTCTGCTTCCCAGGTTGTTGACTGCGCTGGATTCTGTTTTTGTTGTTTTTGTTACTCTAGGCCAGGGCTCTTCAAACTGGGGGGGCCTCAAGTGATCCCGGGGGGGGGTGCCAGACTCTGGCCAAAAGAAGCATTTCACAGATAACAGTGTTTTGTTTTAAGCAGAAACATGTTATTGCATTTTTAATATGGCAACAGTAATTAACTACAATGTTTAAATACATCTAAACATATTTAAACATTGCCATCTTTATAAAATATTTGTGAAAAATTCTGAAGTGGGGCCCAATGTTTTTTTTTTTCAACTGGGAGGGCACGGCATTAAAACGTTTGGAGACCACTGCTCTAGGCACTTTACCACTGCTGACCAGTTCTAAAGTGCAAGTGCGCCCTATGTGAAATTGTATGTAATTGGCTATTCCCTGCTTGGCATATTTGATTTACTAGTAAGTCCCTAGTAAAGTACACTAGAGGTGCCTAGGGCCTGTAAATCAAATGCTACTAGTGGGCCTGCCGCACTGATTGTGCCACCCACACGGGTAGCCCTGCAAACATGTCTCAGACCTACCACTGCAGTGTCTGTGTGTGCAGTTTTGCACTGCCAATTTGACCTTGAAAGTGTACCCACTTGCCAAGCCAAACCTTCCCTTTTTTTACATGTAAGGCACCCCTAAGGTATGCCCTAAGTAGCACCATGGGCAGGGTGCAGTGTATGTTAAAGGTGGGACATGTTCTGATGTGTTTTACATGTCCTAACAGTGAAATACTGCCAAATTTTGTTTTCACTTTTGCAAGGCCTGTCTCTCTCTTAGGTTACCATGGGGACTCTCTTTAAATATTCTTAAAGTGCAGCTCCCATTTGAGAGCAGATAGAAATATGGAGTTTGGTGTCTCTGAACTCACAATTTAAAAATACACCTTTTGTTAAAGTTGGTTTTTGAATTGTCAGTTTCAAAATGCCACTTTTAGAAAGTGGGCATTTTCTTGCTTAAACCATTCTGTGACACTGCCAGTTTGTGGATTCCCTGTCTAGGTCAGATTGACAGTTGGGCTGTTTGTGAATCTCCTCTAGACAGTGACACAAAAGGAGCTTAGGGGTTGCCTGCATATCCTGATGAGCCATCTGGGCTGGAATGGAGGGAGGAGTGGTCACTTCACCTGAATGGGCTGTGCATGCCCTCACACAATGCATTCTCCAACCCCTGGCGTGTGTCTGGGGCCTGGCCTGGCAAAGGCAGGATCCTGTAAACAACATAGACTTTCCTTTTGAAGTTTGCCTACTTAAAAGGCAGAAAGGAGTATAAGTAGTGGACCCAAAACCCCAGACACTAGGTTTCTTCAAGATCACTTCTGGAACCAAGAGGAACCTCTGCCAAGGAGAAGAGCTGAAGAGCTGGAGGAGGAGTACTGCCTCTTTGACTGTGACTGTGCTTTGCTGGGTTGGCTTACAGTTGCTGCTTCTGCCTGAAAGAGGACAAAGACTGGACATTGTGGTATATTCCTGCAGGTGATGAACCTCCAAGGGCTTGGACTGAGCTCGCATCCTGTTTTGAAGTCCCAGAGCCATCAAAAACTTCCTGTCAGCTCCTGGACTCTCTGCTGAGACTCCTTCCCTGCCAAGTGGTGCCCTACCCAGTCCCAAGGAATCAACACATCGCTGACTTTTCCAACACACGCTCGCCGTGCTGCTTTATTTTTTACGTAAACCAGGCACTTTGTGTAACATCAACGTTTCCATTGTTTTCTATGGAGTAAGACTCTTGTTCTTTTGAAAATTCACATTTTCACTTGTGTATGTTGGGATTTTTTTCGTTTTGGTCTTGTTTCATTTAGATAAATATTGCCTATTTTTGCAAACAGGCGTGTTGTCCATTTTGTAGTTTTTTCACTGTATTACTGTGTGTGTTGGTAGAAATACCAGAAAGAACAGGAGCCACTGCCCACCTGGAAGAAGGTGCAAAAGTAGATTCTCCAGTTGGAAGAAAAGTACAGAAATGCACCAAAGAAGATAAATGCAGGTTCATGCTTGGTGCAAGAGATGTCCCACATCGAGTTGTTGGATGCAGCTGCCCGGACCTAGGAGGGACCTGGGGGTCTCAACTTGGACTGAGGAGACAGAGATGCTCTCAGCACTTGAGAGCCCTCAGAAGATCAGGCTGTACCCATGGGAGTCCCAGGACACAGGGACAAAGGAGCTGCAAAGTGCAGTCGCTGCAGCACTACACAGGAGTATCCCAGGCCGCGAAGAACAACTCAGAGAGCTGTGCTTCGCAGGATGGAGTGCTGGGGACCTGGGCTATGCTGTGCAAAAATAACTTTCGGAAGAAGTGCACAGAAGTCCAAGGAGCTGCAGAAGACGCGGTGCACAGGGGTACACATTCGGAGTTACCATTGTGAAGCTACATACATGTATTGACATATATGTAGTGCACTCTTATAAAGGCGTCCCCGTACTCACAAAGTCCGGGGAATTGGCCCTGGACAACGTGGGGGCACCTTTGCTAGTGCAAGAGTGCCCTCACACACAGTAACTTTGCACCTAGCTTTCAGTAATTAAAGGTTAGACATATAGGTGACTTATAAGTCAACAGGTGCAGTGAAAAAGGCTGTAAAATAGTGTGTGAACTATTTCACTCAGGCTGCAGTGGCAGCCCTGAAGAAAGGTTTGTATGAGCTCCTTATTGGTGGCAAAAGAATTGCTGCAGCCCATAAGGATCTCCTGGAACCCCAATGCGTGGGGACCTAGGTACCATATACTAGGGACTTATAAGAGGGGGTCCAGTGTGCCAATCAGAATTGAAATCTGGAGTCACTAAACTATAGTGACAAATTTGGTACACAGAGAGAGCATAAGCACTGGAGTTCTGGTTAGCAGAACTCCAGTGACACAGTCAAGAATACTGACAACACATATAGGCCACAAACTATGAGCACTGGGGTCCTGGCTAGCAGGATCCCTGTGAGACAGTAAAAGCACACTTACAAACAGGCCAAAATTGAGGGTAACCATGCTAGAAAGAGGCTACTTTCTCACAGTGCCAAGCTACCAAGGGGGTAAGCTGGGGTTAACTAGGTTTATTTCTCCTTTGCCCTGACTAGATTGGACAGGCGGTAACCTGACGGCCAACCAAAGATCCCATTTCTAGCAGTTCCCTCATCAATTTGGTGCTCTGCCACCTCCAAAGATAGCCAAGATACGTGGAAGACTGTATTGTGGTGTTCGATTACGCTTCGGCAGGTGGCTAGGATAGTAGAGCCCCTTGCCTCTTCTATTCAAGCTTTTCGGGCCCTCTACACAACAGGGCCCAGAAGAGACTCAAGGCCTTCCACCTTTGCATGTGCTTTCACTATTCAGAGCAGGTCAGAGGCGAGATGATTTGGTGCTTATCCCACATGGAGGCCTGGAACAGTTGGGTCATTTTCGGATCCGTACGGGCCTGGCTATTGAGTCAGATGCCAGCACCTCAGGTTGGGGAGCATGCTGCGGGGATTCCATCGAAGAAGGAAAATGGTCTGCTCATGAACAATCTCTACAAATAAACTTTCTAAAGTTGATGGCGGGCTTGTTCGCAGGTGGCTGTTGGACCAAGGACTAGGCAAACATTTGTGTTCTTCTGAACAGTGACAATCAGTCAGCAGTCTGATACATAAATCATTTGGCGGCCACAGGTCCGAAAACCTAGCGGAGTTGGCCAAGGAGTTTTGGGAGTACTGTCTGGCCAACAATATTTCCGTCACAGTGGAGTACCTCCCTGGGTCCTCCAACTACATAGCAGACTGGTGTTCGAGGAAGTGGCCCATCACGAGTACATGGCTACTCAGTACTCGTATTTTCAAGTCACTGAATTCTCGCTGGGGATCTTTCACGGTGGACCTCTTTGCTTCCTGTCTGGACCACCAGCTCCTTCGATGCTTCAGCTGAAAGCCGGACCCACAGGCAACGGCAACAGATGCATTCCTTCAAGACTGGTTGAAGGAGAAGGGGTATGCGTTCCTGATGTTCTCAATGATCATGCAGTTGACAACGCAACTTCGGAGACAAAGAGCTCAGGTGGTCGGCATTACTCCATTCTGGAGGTCTCAAGCATGGTTTCCAGTTCTTCTGGAACTTTCTTGAGATTATCCAATCCTTCTTCCCAGCGAACCAGATATTCTTCAAGATCCAGCAGGTCAGAGACATCCCTTAGTCCTCCAAGGCCGTCTACCTCTAATGGCTTGGAGGGTGAGATGGAGAATACCGGGATTATCACAAGACGCTGAACACCCATTGTCCTCGGCTTGGGCCGAAGGAACACCAAACAATACTGATCAGCATGGATCAAGTGGGTACGCTGGTGTGTTCAACGCAAGGAGCATCCCATGGGTATCCCCATCCTAAATTTTCTAGCGTCTATGGACGCGCAAGGCATATCGTGTGGTCAATTCTTATCGGTCTGCCATTCCCACAAGTCACTTCCCAACTCAGGGATCTTCAGGTGGGGAACACCCTTTGGTTTGCAAACTCTTGTGGAGTGTCTGCCTCTCATTACCTCCGGAACCCAAATATTCCAATTAATGGGATGTAAATCTTGTTCTAAACCTTTGTCTATCCTGGCAAAGAAATTAATATCTATCATGCAAAGAATTGTCTGCAAATTGTCAATGTTGTTATGTCTGATTTACTGCCGGAGGATTTCTGACGTGAGGGCTTTGGACATTTCTAATGGCGTTTTTCTCCCTAGAGGGTCACCTTTTATATTTCATGGAGAACAAAGACAGATTTATCCAGCTTTTGACAAGGTGTAATGATATTTGTGTTTTGGCCACTGACTCCACATTGCATTTAGCTTAGATGCCCACCGTCACATTAGCGGTCAGCAGCTACAGACTCCATTTTGTACTCAGCTTAGCATTTGCTTCACCGCCATTTTTAAAGCTGCACGTATTTTTCCATGCACAATATGTTATGCAACATTTTTTTACTCTACGTGTGTGCGTTTTCTTTCTCATCAACAGCTAAGGCATAACATGGGGGAGTTAAGCTGATAAGAATGTGCTAGGATGATGTTTATGGTACGGCAGGGAACGGTTTGGTTTTGAGAAAGCACCTTGGGAGCCTGGCCAGTTCCGTGTTCCTTTCAAAACTGACCTGAAGTAGCCAGCATTTTTTACTAGCAATTTGTGGAGCGGGAGGTATTTTTTTTAGCAATCTCCTCTCTGGCCTGTTTAAGGTATATAAGAGACCAAAAACCAGACTGACGGTGAAGTGATTCAGAGATCTCTGGAAGGGTCGGGACGCTGATGCGTGTCATCGTTCCCATGAGGATAGAGCTCTTTCTGTTCACAGTCGATCTGGGGTCGACGACTTGTAGCTGACAAGAGAAAGATAAAGGAAGCTAAACTGTGCCTCATGGTGATTAATTTTTACTAATTATTTGATATATATATATATATATATATATATATATATATATATATATAGATATCTGTATCTTTGCATATATATTTGCTGTTCATAGATTGAAGATTCTTTGTACATGTTCTCACTTCATTATTATGCACACTTTTAAACATGCACTTTTGGTTGTACTGACCTTTCTTTACGAACCTTGCAGAGTGGTTTAATAAATGTATTTCTCGGACTAAGAGTTGCATTCCAGAAATTCCTTTCCTTGTGTGTGTGTTTTATCTTGCTCTGTAGGTAAGCAAAACACAAGGTCCCAAGCTGTGTGTAGTCCAATGTCTTACAGCATATGAGTGCATGACAGAAGAAGTCCGTCCTCCGGGAAAATGACAACTACTCATTTCCATTAGAAAACATTTCAAAGCAGTGTCCTCTCCCACCACTGCTTGTTGGGTTTGTTGGGTCATGCAGGAAGCAGGTATCAGTGTGACCATGTTCAGAGCCCACTCTGTTAGGGGGGCTATGGCCTTAAAAGCTTTTATCCTGGTAGCTAGGCTAGAGGCTGATTGGTAATAGACTCCATGTTTAAGAGGTTTTATTTTAAACCAGTAGTAGACATTGCATCTTTGGTTGTCAATAAGCTTTAAACAACCATAATAATCACTTCTGGTCCTTACTTAGAATCTAACATTTCCTAGCTATTGTGAAGGAAAGTTTTAATTCAATTAGGGACATGGAGGCGAGGATTATTCCCACCCACTGAATCTTTCATCCCTCCCACCCTTGGAGAACGATTCACTCAGTAGAGAGATAGGGAGTTAGTATGGTTTGTTCTCATCTCGATTTATTGTTCTTTCATGATGGGAAGTTACTATGAAGGAAGTCTTCCTTATGCTGTTGGCTGCAACCTAATATTATGTGAAATTATCGCTGGAGTTTCTACTTGCTTTTCTTTGGAAGCTTGAACAGGAGAGGGTAAGGGATCTCTATGTGTCTTACTTTATTCTTAGGTACTGATTCCAACAAGGGAGAGTAATGCACAAGGAAGTTCTCTGATGTGTAAAGAAAGAGAAAGTTTGGTCACGCAGAAAACGTTATATGGACATTGTTGGAGACTTTTTATCGGTTCTTAAGTTTTGTAGTTGTTTCCCAGGAAGTTTTGGAAAAGGTAGTCTTATACTTTGAATGCTGCTGTTGAATGAAGGAAAGAACGTCGAGCATATTCTTCACCTACTTGTCCTTAATAGAATTGAAACTTTCCTTCACAATAACTAGGAAATTATATATTCTATGTGCAGATGTAGTTAACTCAAAATATGTTAATCCCATGTCCGACACGCATGCTTGATTAGCAGCTAAATTAAACCCTTAGGCAGATGTACTCAGTAGTGTGGAAGTTCCTCTTCTAATCAACCACTTTACCAACATTTCTCTTTCCAACCTGCGCCATCACTGTATATGATGATATAAAATCCCCCAACTCAACTGTAACAAATCCAAATAGGTTTAGCAAAACATGCCTATTCTCCTTTGGGGATGGGGAGACACCTGTATTCACAAGGGACTTGGCTGCTAAAGATAAAGAAAGCTGTCAGGTGGTGACTGAATTAGAGCCCACAAACTGAAGTAACATGTGGATACTTCTAACTCAGGGTCCAAGAGGTATTTTCAATACATTAGTGTACAGGCCAAAGGGAAATATGACTACAGAATGAGTTTAAGTGAAATGCATACTTTTGATTTCAGTTGTAATAAATAAATTACTGTGTATAACAATTTATAATTCCAAAGGTTCTTATGGCATTTTTTATGAAGATAATAGCCTGTGTCCATTTGAAGGGGCAGGCTGACCTCCGGCATCTGGACTTCAGGCATTTCTTAGTACGTGGGTCAGCTTCTCTCTGGATAAAGGGCAAGATGACATCTCTGGTGTATGCTCGAAGCTCCAAAGCACATTGACAAGATTCTGATAAAAAGTTATTTCTTTGGGGTATTGTGGTTTAGAGACCAACTGTGAAGCGCTATGAAACTATTTTGTTGCCAGATTCAGTTATGTGTTTTATTTCCCTGGGAATAGCATCAATCCAGTTTTAAGAACAGCTAAAGGATTTCTAGTTTGCCACCAAAATGATAAATAACTAATTCTGCCAATCGTACAGAAAGAGTTGGTCAATCCTATTCTTTTACCACAGGAAGAAATGTGGTGGATATAGCAGATTGGTTGTGGTTAGTTTCTATTTTATCACCCAGTAATCAGAGTACATCTAATCTCAAACAGAATGAGAGACCCTAGTTGGCCTCATAAGAATTTTCATTTATCTAGCATTTTGCCCAAAGAACATGGGTGATTTGTGGTAACTTCAATCAGATATCAATGTACTAAATATAATAAATGAATATATCATTTGTTTACATGAGATTGGTTGATTTAAACCATTCACCTTGATTGAGTATAACATCTATCCAGTACCTGCAGGGAAATCATTGAAAAAAGGAAGGCCTGCGGGATAGTTAGCTATTTATTTCTATAATAATAAGTATAACTTTAAACTCCAGTTCCAGTTTAAAAACAAGCTTTATTAGGCTGAGGTCCTAAAACATAGCGCAAGGCAATTAAAATCACAATTAAAACATTACTTAAAACACAATATACTCAAAATATACAAATAGAAGCATCATCATCTCATGATTCTAATAAATCATACAGGACAGCATTATACAGTACAACAGCGATCCTCGCAACACCCAAAGATGCAACGAATTGCATTTTTGGGGGTACAGGCTTCCTAATCCTAATTACATATTAGATAACACTTGCATATTCCTTAACCTTTAATTAATAATTAAAAACACTTTGGGCCAGATGTACCATCACGGCCCATTGCGATTCGGTAATAGCGATTTTTAAGAAATGGCTATTACCGACTCGCAAAGGGCCATGTATCACATTTGCGAATCGGTAATAGCGATTTCTTAAAATTCGCAAATGCTATTACAGAATCGCAAATTGCGATACCGGCCCCATTCGCAGCTATGGGCCTGTTGGCCCATAGCTGCGAATATTTTGCATTTCCAAAATTGCGATTTCTGAACCAGAAATCGCAATTTTGGAAATGCAAAAGGCCAGGGTGCTGGGGGCCTAAGGCCCCCTCTCCTGCACCCCCAAATTTTTTTTTCAACATGTAAGGTACGCACATGCCAAAAGGGCATGTGTGCTTTACATGTTTAATTTAAAAATGCAGTTTAACTGCATTTTTGAATTTTGCACCAGGTTACCACCTGGTTGCAAAGCATGGTATTTTGCAAGTGCAAAATGCCATTTTTGTAAAAATCGCAATTTAAGATTTTTTCCAGCATAGCCTTGCAACCTGGAGATTGCGAATCGCAAATTGAGACTCGCAATTTCCAGGTCGCAACGCAAGAAATCGCAATTTTAGCGATTTCTTATTTGTGGTCTGCGAATGCATTTCATGCATCGCGCACCACTGTTTTGCACTCGCAAACGGACGATTTTACTGATTCGCACCGTTTGCGAGTGCAAAACTTTTTAATACATCTGCCCTTTTGATCCTTGTAAAACTACCTTTCATTAGTTAAACATCACATACCAGCTCTCACACCCCTTCCAAGGCTTTAGAGAGTCCCACTAACAAACCCTATATTTCATTTAAAAATTGGCCTAAAGCATGTCACGTTCAAAAATCTCATATCTACTAGCAGGTTGAGAGCTTGATCCTGGTTAATAACATTATATTCCCTACAAATTGGCTTTAAAAACTTTTTCTGTTCATCTGAAAACCACAAGCAATCCACTAAAATATGTTTGGCACTATATAAGACTGCATGTACATAGGCCCAGATCATTCTGCATTATGGCTCTTGTTTTCAAATCCATATAGCATGGGTTTAGCCCAACCCTGAATTTTAACACTGCGTTCCTTAACTTGGGATTAGGCAAAGCCTCTTTATAGGGAAACATATCCTCATTTCTCTACCCACACACCATGAACTGGCTAGGTATTTTACCCTCCAAATAACATAAATCCTCGTCTCTGCCACTTTTATTTACCATGGCACGCAGCTTCTGCTTAGGAATTTGTTCTCTGTGCCCCTTATTAGCAGCTAAACCCAAAGTACCACAGATCTTCTCTAGCCGACCTCTCACTTGGAAGGCCCAATTCAAATCACTTATCCTTATTTCCTTTTTACATAGGCACACAATTTTGGGGATACCCTCTTCAGCCAGACTCAACCAAAATTTCAATGCAGCTTGCATTACCAAGTAACTCCACGGCGTCATTTGTTTTTCAGCCCTTATAGTCTGGATCATACTTGAGGGGGAAGCGTAAGCAGTCGTTTCAGACATTTACCCTCCTCCGCATCCCAATTTGACTTCCCGGTGAGAGTTAAAACATCCACCCCATATTAAAATTGAGGTCGCACCATGGCATTAAAGGCAGAGAGTACGGGATGAAGAGACGGACCTCCATACTTCCGACTAAACTGCTTAAATCCCCAAACAGATGTTAATGCAGTTGATTTTAGTGACTCAGTATGTTCTCGCCATCTTAATTCAGAGTCAAACCACAAACCCAGATATTTATATTTATCAACCATTTCTACTTTTTCACCACCCAGGTACCAGGAGAATGCCCTCTTCCTTTTTCCCCAACACCATTATTTTCGTCTTATCCACGTTAACTGTAAGCTTTTTAATGTGACAGTAGTTATGAAAGACATCTACTTTTCTTTGTAGTCCCAACTCCGTCATGTCAACTATCACTATGTTATCAGCATATAAAAAACAAGAGATATGGGTCACATCCAATTTTGGGCATAAACCCCTAGCCTCATTTAATAAGTTTTTCAAATCAGACAGAAATATGGCAAACAATAGGGGTGCCAAGACACAGCCTTGTCGCAACCCAATCTTTATTGGGGTGTTCTTTGATAAAGACCTATAGGTATCTAAAATCACTTGGGGCCAATTTTACATATGTAATCCCTGGAGGAGAAAAAGTAGTTCTGAGACAATCCCAAACCTCCTCAACATATCCCACAACAAACTCTGATCTACCAAATCAAAAGCAGCTCGAAAATACACAAAGCAATAAAATAGATGACCTTGTACCTCTATTGACTTTTTTGCAGTGTCCAAAGAATAAACTAATCCTCAATTGTGGAACGACCTTCCTTGAAGCCACCTTGCTCTACTGGAATCACATTATTTAACTCAACCCAGGACTTCATTAGACCGAGCAATAATTTAGCAGAGACTTTTCCCCAACATCCAACAGGCTAATTAGGCGATAATTGTCCGGTTGTGTTGCATCATCCTTCTTATAAATTGCCTAATTATTTTACCTTTCCAACTCTCAGGGACGCAGCCAGAAGCAAACATTTTATGAAAGGTAACATAAAAGAGTCTTGCCCACCAATCAACATTATTTTTTATTATTACCGCTGGAAGGTTATCTGGGCCAGCTGCTTTAGTTAACTTAAGAGCCACAATTATTTTTTTTTGTCTTGTGAAGGGAAAAATATGACCTTATGTCCCCACCTACCTCAACTTTATTCTCCAGATCTAACCTGACATCCGTCCCCCTGTATAGGTTGCCCAAATGCGTATTCCAATCATCTTCTCCAACTAGCCACCGCATATTCCCAGGGGCCATCCCCACCTCACCAACTGCCAAACCTCCTAATATTGTGAGTTCCTATCACATCTAACATAACTTTCCAGTTCGTATTTATGTACTCCCTTTTCCTTTTTCTCAAGATATTTTTCTAATCTTGTTTGGCTATACGGAGCTTGTGTTCAGTTCTTTTATCGCGCCTTTTTCTTAATTCCCTTTCCAATTTCCGCACCTTCAACTTCTGGATCCTACACTCGTGATTGAACCAGGTATTTTTATAATCCCTTCTAGCTTGTCCCTGATCTTTATTCGCATGCATTATTTTTAATTTTACTTTCAGACAATCAACCACTTGTTCAATTACTATTTCATATCCCATAAACACATCATTTGGATCTTCAGCCAAGCTAAGACCCCTATAATTTATCATCAGGTCATTGAGTGCTTTTAAGATATTCTTTGTGATACAGGTAGTAATCTGACGCAAGAACTCTACCTGCAGTGCAACCACTCTTTCTCTAAGATCTTTATTACCTACCCTAAATGTTAACAATAAGGGCCAGTGATCCCTACCCTCTAGGTGCAGGACTTAAATCCCACCACCTCCTTAAAATGCCAAACATTTACGAAGCAACATAAACAGTTGAGCAGGCTGGCTACCTACTCAGAAGGTCTTCTTTGCAGGGCGGTCTGCATTCCTACGTCCATTGACACAAAACAATCCTAGAGAGCCTAAAATTATTTCTGAGGCTCTGTGACAGGCCGTAACCTCTGATCGAGGGAAAATAGCTCGCAGTACAAGTGCAGAGGCCAACAACTCTTTATACAATTTGTCACAAAATGTTGGATCTAGTTTATGATTAAAATCTCCTAAGACCAATGCCAGCTGCTCCATATTATTCATACATATTGCCTCCAGATCTTCCTCTAACAGACCCAGCTGGGTATTATAATCTGTTGTCATCCCTGGCTGGATATATACATTAATCACAATGAGCTGCCTCAACCCTCCAATATCATTACAGAGGTCGACCCGACCAGCTAATAGCCAACAACTTTTTATTTTTATCTTTAGAAATCTGTTAGCTATTTTTCTCGAGGTCAAAGTGATTAGGCCACTCGAAGGTCATCCTGGGCCTAGACCGGTAGAAACCTTAAAGAGTCTTAGAAAGCCATCTACTGGTTCAGGTTCTTCGCACAGCCAAGTTTCCTGGAAACACTCAATTTCAAACTTTTCTAACATCTATTTAAATGTATCTCGTTTTAAAGGTTTCTTATACCCTCCTAAATTCCAGGAAGGAACCAAAAGGCTGTGTGAAGCATCTAATACCTAATCCAAATCACTCAACTACCCCCCCACTATAATCTTCAAGGGAGTTTGAAATGGGCTCAAAATAGTTCCTCGACACAGGGCCTTTAGGGTCGGCTACTATGGTCACACTGCACTTGCTTCTATCCACACACATTCTTGGATTTTGAGTTCCTACTAAACTATATTGTACTTGATCTGGGAGCAGCCCTGCGTGACAATTGAGGGCTCTATGACTTCTCTCTACGTTCTCCAACTCCCTCAACTGTACCAATCTTATACCCTCCTTCTCTAATTCCTTCTCTGCCCTCAATACCAATTGTCTAATGCATCCTGAATAAAAAAGGGCTTTTGTCACCTCACTCCCTACAAGATTTGTCGTGAACCCTATTTGCCTTAAATCCTCTGGCCCAATCCCACATAAACTGGGACATTTACCCATAACTTTTAATAGGCGCAAGCGATTCAAGGGCTTGAGCTTCTTCTGCCGCTTCCTCCCAATCTCCCTATCCCAGGGTTCCCAGGGTTCCAAATATACCCACAGACTCTCACTTTCATTATGGCCCTCTATCTTCATGTTTCCATGATCTCTAGATGGTAGTGAGGGACACCCTTCTCCTGTTGTTCTATACATACTTCCTCCTCGTTTTTTACACTAATTACCTTTCTCTTGATACCTGCAGCTTTCTTACTTTCCTCCATTACGACCACTTAGTGGTACCTATTCTCCTATACTAACCGTATGTATTCTGTGTCTACTACTCTAGGTCCCCTTTGAGTGACACTCCCCCTCTTGGAGATGCCCACTTCATGCCTCTGTTGTGGGGCTACTCCTAAGATCTTATGCCGATCTAACCTCCCCCCTCTTTTCATGGGTCTTTTCCTTTTAATGTTCCTCTGTTTACCTCTTAATATTTTAAAATAGGGGATATAGCCCCTAATTTCCCAACCTCAACCCCTTTTTATCACCAGCATAGGCTGTTTTGAGATATATTGCGATGGTAAATTCGATAGGCCCGCCTTCTCCACTTTATGTGGGCGTGCCCACCTCCTGGTCCCTTTTCTCTGGTGCTGGCCGCACAAGTACTGGCATACAGCTGTTTATTTGTTTCAGCTCTTCAATAATCCCCTATAGTCGTTTTTTAAGTTACTTACCCAGTCCATTATTCACGGTCAATACTTCTAAAATGGCCTGTAAGGTTTTCTGCATTAGGAACATTACCTCCAACAGAAATGCTGCTGGAGCTGCAGTAGTATCTATACCTAATGCAGACTGCCTAGAGACAGGAGAGGAAGAATCCATTCAGGGGGCATCTCTACCTTCTTCTAACCTCTCCTTCTCGATTGTAGTACAAAACCGAGATCTTTCATCCGTCATATAATTATTCACCACAAGGGGGGAGAGGCAGTGAGATGAAGATAACCTAGGCTCCGGTAAGAGCAACCCCCCTATATTCCTTCCTATCCCTTCCACTGAGGATAGACCCCCCATTCTGTAAAAAATCCAAAATAATACAGTCACTTGCTACAATCCATCCATCCGCTCTCTGACCAACTTTTGAGGGTTTTGTCCTTTCAGTATACTGGGATATATCGGCATTCCTTTTAAAATACTTCCCCACATATTATTTGATTGATAAACCCAAAGGCGTTACACGAGTTTCTTCCCTGATGCCTGTCAGGGCATCCTCATATTGCAAAATAGGAGATATATTTCCTCCTGCAGAGGTAATACCAATATCTCCTAAGGGTTGACACTCCTTAGACTTTCCCTTTTTCCCAGTGATGTCTTTCAGTCCCTTCTTCAGGCCACACACCCCATGTGCCCGTGTTTTGCTCCAGGGCATTATTTATTTCTGTTTTCCCAGGAGACGACTGAGCTGAATGAATAAAAGAAACTTGCATCCACCTCTAGATTCTAAATTGCTACTACCACCGCCTCCACATACCACGTTACTTATCCACCGACAGACTGACTCCATGAGAAAGAACAGCGAGGCCAGTCTCTAATACTCTGCTCCAACACGGTTCAAGCACTAGTCCACAGTTTCAACTCCTGCTACTCCGCAACGTCTGTGATTTCCGTGGCACTTGTGACTTTCGCCGGGATACAGGAACTCGGAGCCCAGGATCATGATGCAAGCACACAGAGGCTCGAGAGAAACAAAGACTCTGGCAGTGGGCAAGAGCACGGTAGCAGCAGAGGTGGGATGGGCGTTTAATCAGTTGGCCTCAGCTCGTCTCTTATGATGAGGCAAAAAAGTCTCTGTAACTCTCAGATCGACTGCAGAAGAGTCTGCTTCAACCAGATAAAAGAGGGGTGAGTTGCTTTTCCCCAATGTAGAGTGCAGTTCTTACTCAGGATGTGCGATGGATACCTTCACTCTACAATCACTGGCAGGCATCCCAGGATGGTTGATAGAAGGTGCTCAGTTGCCTCACCACCCCAGTTTCTTTTCTTGGCACTTCTTGGTCAGGGGCCCGGGTTCCATGACGCGGGCGGGGATGGCAGCTGAACTCCGGCACGTGGTGCTGACAATGACCAGTGTCTGCAGGACACAGAGCACACTTGTGTGTGTCACAGAGGCATGCTAAATGCGCCGTCGTGGAGCTCCCGCAGGCTCTCTCTATTGTTTTACCACACCTTCAGGGGCCCCGGGGAGCACCGGTGCAGCAGGCCCCCGCCGTGGAGGCTGCCACCAGGGTAGGCACTGAGGCTTGCACTACGTGTCGGCCCCTGCCGCTTATTGTTGTGCTAATAAGGGCTTAGCTTCCGATAAACAGAGTCTCTTAAGCATACAGTTGGCTCAATTGAAACAGAACGAAGACCACAGCACCCAGAATCCACCACCCTCAATCATTCTTGATTGGTAAGCCAAGTGGTGAGTTGCTTAAGTTTATAAGTTCAGTGCTTGGGTGGTGGGGGTTACCCACAGCTGATTGGAATCAAATGGGATTGTTGAGCAATCCCTAAATTAGAGAGGTGGTTTTCAACCTCATGCACAACGAACTCAAAAATAGCCTGAGTAATAACAAGGAAAATGTTTTGTGTGCTGT
This sequence comes from Pleurodeles waltl, assembly GCF_031143425.1. Taxonomy (NCBI): domain Eukaryota; kingdom Metazoa; phylum Chordata; class Amphibia; order Caudata; family Salamandridae; genus Pleurodeles; species Pleurodeles waltl. The sequence goes on from NC_090448.1 coordinate 644,098,918, forward strand.
AGCAGGGTTTAATAGTATAATAGTATAATGAGTCTGGCAGAAACACTCTGTAATGATAATGGTCCTATTAAAAAAAAGTTCTCATAGGATTACTTCCAACTGCTACAGCAAGTCTTTAAAAACACAAAAAAGGCAATAGGAGGGGGCAAAGAAATAGATCTCCATCCATAAAACGTAGAAAAGATCGAGAAATTAAAGCACAACTACAAAAAAAGCTCTACGAGAAGCTGAAGGGCAAACAAAGGCCAAAAAATATGAAATATATTTAATAACAGCACCATAAAGAGTCAAAGAAGTGTTTGTCATATGTTCATACCTGTCAAGGTTTTATATTGCTGTCTGACATTTTCTTAATTTCAGAGTAATTGTGAGTGACTTTTGAAGGACTATGAGTGACACTTTCTCACAAGCAAAATCAAGTAACGAAGACAAGAGAAACACTGACTTACCATAGCTGCCAAGTTTTCAAGCTGCTTAGGAGTGACATTTCCAAGGTTGGAGCGCGCCTACGTGTGACATCTGTATGCCTTACGCGTGACGCTTTGCGTGAGGCTTTGTCAGGAGCAGGTAAAATGACATACATGTCTAAACTTTCAATCTTATAGTCTACGAAGGACTTTAAAACAGTTGTAGCATTCCTGAAATACTTAGTTAAGCTATAGAATCGACGGAGCTCATATGGAACAGAGCACAACTTCAGTCAGGCCATACAGCCTGGCACAGTTGAGTGTAGGTAATGGGTATACCAACTACTAGGTTAACTACTTGTAAAGTGAAAACATTTGCTTCCTTTCTGAAAGTGCACCATTTACCAGAGAGGCTAAAACACCACCATGCTGTTTTAAGTACTCCAGGCAATGCATGACAGGAGAACACTTCTTTCACCCGCCTCAAACCTTGCAATCACACTCGGCAGGCAGCAAGCCTGCCCACTGGTGCTGGGCAGTCGATTTTACGGTCAGTGCCAGCAGGGCAGGCCAGACTGCGCAGTAAGCAATACTCATAGCTCTGCAACTCTGCCAGTGCTGCTGCTGTTCTGTTACCTCAAATCCAGTGCTGGTAAAGATATTTACTTTTTGACTGCTGGTTTAAACATTTTTTACATTAAAATATCACAATCTTGCAAGAGATCCTTCCATCTGGTATATGACTGGTGGGCGCAGAGCATCGAATTACGACTCTTGAACGAGTGTGCGATTCTTTCAACTGGGGAAATAAATGATTCTTGAAATAAAACTTGGCAACCGTGCTACACACTGATCAACTGTGCTGGGGTCTGCAGCAAACGTGTCTGCAATATATGTAGTTGTGTCTGTACCCGCTCATAGGGATTGTGCAGCCCAATTGTAAATAAAATATACCCATTTAAGTTTGAAACCCGAAATTATTTCAGGCAAGGATAGAAATAGCCCATCGCCCATTATCAATTTTCCTGCAACAAAACTTCACACAGCGTTCTTACCGTCACACACGAGGCCAGGGGTGCCGCTGGTCTCAGGCACCACCTGCCCAACTCCGCTTGCCTGAGGCTGCAGGGGCACAATAACCAAAAGAAACAAAGTTTTGCCCGCCAGTTGCCAGGACAATTGCTCAATAACCTAATTACTGACTTCTTGGTATTCTGGACACAATGGCAGTGCTGTGTGAGATAACAAATCAAGGCACCACCCTAGCAATGGATCGTCACTCAGCTTGGACAGCCGCACTGATCATTGCTCAGGAGAAGACTCACTCTCCGGAGGATATTGTCAGAGAGTATGTTGCATGTCACGTGGTACCTGAGGCCACTACGGCCGGGCTGAGTCCGGAGTTGGTGGCAATTTACAGTATAGAGTATTTGTAAGTAAAGAAACCCTGACAGTGAGACAGAGAGCGACGTCATATCCAGGCTGTGTAGCAGCGGCACTGTGTGCACAGCTCTCTTCTAGCAGTGCTCGGCTCGCGCTGCGAACGCGGTCTTGGTGTCAGAGGCGCTATAAATGCGTGACTAAACATTGTGGTGCGGTGATGCCAATCACCACACTAACATGTGTTAGTCTTATCCCTGATGCGTGGTACTTGGAAGGGCCTTCCAAGGCATGCTTCAGGCCAAATGCAACCTTAATGCCCTTTGTACCTCCTGAGCTCAAATAGCACTGTTTTGCCTTCAGCGGTTCCAGTATGAGGGTGGGAAGAAGGCTAGCAGTCTGTTGGCTTTGCAGTTATGCCAGCAAGACACCTCTCACACCTTCCCAGCCATTTGTTGGGTGGCTAAACAACTCTTTACTCACCCCCTTGATATCTTGGAGTCCTCTGGGTCCTACTATGAGACCGTGTACCCCTGCAGAGATTCAGGCTTTCCTGTCCCACAACACGCCCCACCCTCACGGGGCACCAGAGCCAGGTCTTAGAGGCTGATGTCACTCACCCCCCACCCCCCACCCCCCCCCCCCCCCCCCCAAAAAATGGGAGTCATGTGATGGTCTGCCCTACCGCAGGGTCCCAGGGCTGGATGGTTATTCTTCAGAATACTATAAAATCAACAAGGAAATGTTGGTTCCCCCTGTAGGAGGCTGGCCTGGCATGTAGTGGGTACCAGAGGTACTTACACCTTGTACCAGGTCCAGTTATCCCTTATTAGTGTAGAAGAGGTGTTTCTAGCAGCTTAGGCTGATAGAAGGTAGCTATGGCAAAGCAGCTTAGGCTGAACTAGAAGACATGCAAAGCTCCTATTATACCACTGGTGTCATATGCACAATATCATAAGAAAACACAATACACAGTAGTACTAAAAATAAAGGTACTTTATTTTTATGACAATATGCCAAAAGTATCTCAGTGAGTACCCTCAGTATGAGGATAAGATATATACACAAGATACATGTACACAAACCAAAATTATGCCGATAATAGCAAAAGGAAGTAATGCAAGCAATGTAAAATAATAATAGATTGCAATAGGAGCACATAGGTATAGGGGGCAACACAAACCATATACTCCAAAAGTGGAATGCGAATCACAAATGGACCCCAAACCTATGTGAGCTTTTAGAGGGTCGCTGGGACTGTAAGCAAACAGTGAGGGTTAGAAAAACAGCCCACCCCAAGACCCTGTAAGGTAGGTGTAAAGTGCGCCTACTACCCCCAGAGAGCACAGAAGTCGTGATAGGGGGATTCTGCAGGAAGAACAAACACCAGCAATGCAACAACAGTGGATTTCCAGACCTGGGTACCTGTAAGACAAGGGGAAAAGTCCAATAGTCGCAACAGTGTCGAGAGTGGGCAGGAGCCCAGGAAGTGCCAGCTGAGGGTGCAAGGAAGCTGCCACCGGATGGAAAAAGCTTGGAGTTCTGCAAGAAAAAAGAGAGCTAGGGACTTCTCCTTTGGAAGACGGATGTCCCACGTCACGATGAAGCTTGCAGAGGTGTCCCCACGCAGAAAGACCGCAAACAAGCCTTGCTACCTGCAAGTGTCGCAGTAGAGGTTTTTGGGTGCTGCTGTGGCCCAGGAGGGACCAGGATGTTGCCACTTGGAGGAGGAGACAGAGGGGGCGCCCAGCAACTCAGGGAGCCCTCACAGAAGCAGGCAGCACCCGCAAAAGTACCTGAACAGGCACTTGGAAGGAAAGTGAACCGGAGTCCACGTGAAGTCACAAAAGGGAGTCCCACGATGCCGGAGGACAACTCAGAAGGTTGTGCACTGCAGGATAGAGTGTCGGGGACCCAGGCTGGCTGTGCACAAAGGAAATCCTGTAAGAGTGCACAGGAGCCAGAGCAGCTGCAAATCACGCAGTACCCAGCAATGCAGTCTAGCGTGGGGAGGCAAGGAAATACCTCCACCAAACTTGGACTGAAAAGTCACTGGACTGTGGGAGTCACTTGGACAGAGTTGCTGAGTTCCAGGGACCACGTTCGCCAGGATGAGAGGGGACCCAGAGGACCAGTGTTTCAGTCTTTTGGTGCCTGCGTTAGCAGGGGGAAGATTCCGTCGACCCACAGGAGATTTCTTCAGAAATTCTGGTGCAGGGTGAAGGCAGGCTACCCCCAGAGCATGCACCACCTGGAAACATTCGATAAAGCCGGCAGAATGGTATTGTGGTGACAATTCCATGATCTTAGACATGTTAGATGGCCATGTTCAGAGTTACCATGGTGACGCTATACATAGGTAGTGACATATGTATAGTGCACGCGTGTAATGGTATCCCCGCACTCACAAAGTCCGGGGAATTTGCCCTGAACGATGTGGGGGCACCTTGGCTAGTGCCAGGGTGCCCACACACTAAGTAACTTTGCACCCAACCTTCACCAGGTGAAGGTTAGACATATAGGTGACTTATAAGTTACTTAAGTGCAGTGGTAAATGGCTGTGAAATAACGTGGACGGTATTTCACGCAGGCTGCAGTGGCAGGCCTGTGTAAGAATTCTCAGAGATCCCTATGGGTGGCAAAAGAAATGCTGCAGCCCATGGGGATCTCCTGGAACCCCAATACCCTGGGTACCTCAGTACCATATACTAGGGAATTATATGGGTGTACCAGTATGCCAATGTGAATTGGTAAATTTAGTCACTAGCCTGTTAGTGACAAATTTGGAAAGCAGAGAGGGCATAACCACTGAGGTTCTGGTTAGCCGAGCCTCAGTGAGACAGTTAGGCATCACACAGGAAACACATACAGGGCACATACTCATGAGCACTGGGGCCCTGCCTGGCAGGGTCCCAGTGACACATAGACTAAAACAACATATATACAGTGAAATATGGGGGTAACATGCCAGGCAAGATGGTACTTTCCTACACAACCCCCCCTCCCCCCCACCCCCCCAAACGAAGGACAATAAGACTAGCCATGAAATGTTGAGTCTTCATTGTCTAAGTGGAAATATCTGGAGAGTCCATCTGCATTGGAGTGGGTACTCCCAGGTCTATGTTCCACTGTATACTCCATTCCCTGTAGAGATATGGACCACCTCAACAATTTAGGATTTTCACCTTTCATTTGTTTTAGCCAAAGTAGAGGTTTGTGGTCTGTCTGAACAATAAAGTGAGGGCCAAACAGTTATGGCCTCAACTTTTTCAGTGCCCAGACCACAGCAAAGGCCTCCCTCTCTATGGCAGACCAACGCTTTTCTCTAGGGGTCAACCTTCTGCTGATAAAAGCAACTGGTTGATCCTGGCCCTCAGAATTCAGTTGTGATAAGACTGCCCCTACCCCTAATTCAGATGCATCAGTTTGAACAATTAATTTCTTGGAGCAACATGGGCTTTTCAGGACAGGTGCAGAGCACATGGCTTGTTTGAACCCCTCAAAAGCTTTCTGACAGCTAGCTGTCCATAATACCTTTTTAGGCATCTTCTTACTTGTGAGATCATTAAGAGGAGCTGCTATGGAGCCATAGGTTTTAATGAATCTCCTGTAATACCCAGTGAGGCCTAAGAAGGCTCTCACCTGGGTCTGTGTTGTAGGGGGAACCCAATCCATGATTGTCTGGATATTTCCCTGAAGTGGTGCAATCTGTTCTCCACCTACCAGGTGTCCCAGATAAACCACCTTTCCCTGCCCTATCTGGCACTTTGAGGCCTTGATAGTGAGGCCTGCATTTTGCAGGGCCTCCAAAACTTTCCAAAGGTGGAACAGGTGCTCATCCCAGGTGGAGCTAAAGACAGCTATATCATCAAGATATGCTGCACTAAAAGCCTCCATCCCTTGCAGGACTGTGTTCACCAACCTCTGAAAAGTGTCAGGTGCATTTTTTAAACCAAAGGGCATCACTGTAAATTGGTAGTGCCCTCCTATAGTTGAAAATGCAGTTTTAGGTTTAGCATCCTCAGCCACTTTGATCTGCCAATACCTTGCAGTCAAATCAAAGGTGCTTAGATACTTGGCAGATGCCAGTGTATCTATGAGCTCATCTGCCCTGGGTATAGGGTGAGCATCAGTTTTTGTTACCTGATTGAGACCTCTGTAGTCTACACAAAACCTCATCTTACCATCTTTTGAGTGAGGCTTTGGTACCAGCACCACAGGACTCGCCCATGGGCTTTCAGAAGGTTCAAGCACTCATAGATCAAACATTTTCTGAACCTCTTGTTTTATGCAGTTCCTGACATGGTCAGGCTGCCTATAGATCTTATTTTTGGCAGGCAAGCTGTCTCCAGTATCAGTTGTGTGTTCACACCAGGATGTGGTGCCTGGCACAATTGAAAAGAGTTCAGAAAAAGTCAGACAATCTGCCAAAACTACTCCCTCCACTAAAGCATCATTTTCAGTGGTGGAAAAGAGATCAGGGAGAGGGTCACTCTCTTCTTCCTGTCCCTCATCTGTTGCCATGAGCAGGGTGAGATCAGCCCTGTCATAGTAGGGTTTTAGGCGGTTGACATGATTCACCCTAAGGGGACTCCTGGCAGTGCCCAGGTCTACCAAATAGGTGACCTCACCCTTTTTCTCAACAATTAGATGGGGTCCACTCCATTAGTCCTGGAGTGCTCTTGGGGCCACATGCTCCAATATCCACACCTTCTGTCCTGGTTGGTACTGGATCAGAACAGCCTTCTGGTCTTGCCATTGCTTCTGGAGCTCTTGGCGGCTGGCCTGAAGGTTTTTACTGGCCTTTTTCAGGTACTCGGCCATTCTGGATCTTATGCCAAGTACATAGTCTACTATGTCCTATTTAGGAGCTTTTAAAGGTTGTTCCCAACCCTCCTTCACAGGTGTTAGTGGACCTCTTACAGGGTGTCCAAAGAGGAGTTCAAAGGGACAGAAGCCCATTCCTTTTTGGGGTACCTCCCTGTAAGCAAAAAGGAGGCAAGGTAACAGGACATCCCATCTCCTCCTGAGTTTTTCAGGGCGTCCCATTATCATACCTTTGAGAGTTTTATTAAACCTCTCTACCAGTCCATTAGTCTGTGGATGATAAGGAGTGGTGAATTTCTAGGTTACACCACATTCCTTCCACATTGCTTTCAAGTATGCTGACATGCAGTTGCTACCCCTGTCTGATACAACCTCTTTAGGGAAACCCACCCTGGAAAAGATTCCCAGGAGGGCTTTTGCCACTGCAGGAGCTGTAGTGGTCCTTAGAGGAATTGCTTCAGGATATCTTGTGGCATGGTCCACAACCACCAAGATAAACCTATTGCCTGAAGCAGTAGGAAGGTCAAGGGGGCCAACTATGTCAACCCCTACCATTTCAAAGGGGACCCCAACCACAGGTAGTGGAATAAGGGGAGCCTTTGGTGTGCCACCAGTCTTGCCACTGGCTTGGCAGGTCACACAAGACGTGCAAAAATCTTTTGTGTCCTCTGACATCCTAGGCCAGTGAAACAGGGGGACAAGCCTTTCCCATGTTTTGATCTGGCCCAAATGCCCAGCCAAAGGAATGTCATGTGCAAGAGTTAGGAGGAACTCTCTGCACTGCAGGGGACTGACCAATCTCCTGGCTGCTCCAGGTTTTGGGTCCCTTGCCTCGGTGTACAAGAGGTTGTCCTCCCAGTAAACTCTATGTGAGTCACTGACATCCCCATTTGGCTGCTTGTATGAGACCCTCTAATGTGGGTGAGGTTTGCTGTACCACATTCAGCTCTTCCCTGACAGGCCCCCCTCTACCCAAAAGCTCAGCAGTGTCTGCTGCCAGCTCATCTGGTGAATGTTCTGCACAGGGAGGAAATTCTTCTTCCTCAGAAGGAGAATCATCTGTAGAGGGAGGGATAGCGGGTAGGGATTTACCCTTTCTATCCCTAACTTTAGGGAGCACTTGGTCCATTGTTCCAGGATCCAAGTTACCCTGTCCTTTTTGCTTTTTGGCCTGAGCCCTTGTCAAAGCAAAAATATGCCCAGGAATGCCCAGCATTGCTGCATGAGCCTCCAACTCCACTTCTGCCCAAGCTGATGTCTCTAAATCGTTCCCTAGTAGACAGTCTACAGGTAAATCTGAGGCAAGCACAACTTTCTTTGGACCAGTAACCCCCCCAGTTGAGATTCACAACAGCCATGGGGTGGCTAAGAGTGTTGTTATGAGCGTCTGTCACTTGGTACTGCTGACCAAGTAGGTGTTGTTCAGGGTGGACCAGTTTCTCTATCACCATGGTAACACTGGCACCGGTGTCCCTGTAGGCCTGAACCTCAACACCATTTATTAGGGGAAGTTGCTTGTACTTATCCATATTAAGGGGACAAGCAACCAAGGTGGCCAAATCAATGGCACCTTCAGAGACTAACACAGCCTCTGTGGCCTCCCTAACAAGACCAACCCCAACTACATTACCAATGGTGAGCCCAGCTACTCCCTTGGATTGGCTATTTGTAGGTTTGCTCCCACCACCACTGCTATTACTAGGGGCACTAGAATTTGCAGCAGGGGTTGTGGTAGTGGGAGGTTTGGTGTTTTTCTTTGGGCAACTGGCATCAGTTGTCCAATGGCCTTAGACTTTACACAAATAACACCAAGGCTTTTTAGGTTGATTATTGGAAGAGGATTTGGACCCACCGCCCCCACCAGAGGATTTTTGTGGGCCTGATGAAGACTCGGTTTTACTTTTGTACCCACTCTTGTCAGAAGACTTACCATCCTTCTTCTTGCCATCCTTGTCACCCCCTGTATGAACTTTTCTGTTCACTCTTGTTCTGACCCATTTGTCTGCCTTCTTTCCCAATTCTTGGGGAGAGGTCAGATCTGAGTCCACTAGATATTGGTGTAACAAGTCAGACACACAGTTATTCAGAATATGCTCTCTCAGAATAAGATTATACAGGCTTTCATAGTCAGAAACTCTACTGCCATGTAATCATCCTACAAGGCTTTCACTGGATAGACTACAAAGTCTGTCCAGTCTTGTGAGGACTCTTTTCTGGTGTCTCTGAACTTAATCCTGTATTGTTCAGTGGTTAAGCCAAATCCATCCAAGAGTGCATCCTTCAAAACTGCAAAATTGTTAGCATCACTTTCTCTAACCGTAAGGAGCCTATTCCTACCCTTTCTAGTGAAAGATAGCCACAATACAGCAGCCCACTGCCTATGAGGGACCCCTGTACCATACAGGCCCTCTCAAGTGCAGCAAACCACTTGTTGATGTCATCCCCCTCCTTGTAAGGGGGGACTATCTTGTGCAGATTCCTGGAATCATGTTCTCTAACAGGATTACTATCAGGAATACTGCTGCTGCCACCATGGGGTCCAAACCCCAACCTCTGTCTCTCCTTCTCAATGTCTAGGGATTCCCTATCTAAGGCCAGCTGTTGCTGTTTAAGCTTCAGTCTGATCTCTTCAACCCTCAACTTTTTGAGTTACCTTTCTAACAAGTTATCCTCAGATTGGTGGGTTGGGAATGCTTGGACACAGAAGACAAGTTTGAAACAAGGGAGGGGTCTGTCCCTAACTGACTGGACCCTAGCAACTTGGCCTCTAGGAATAAAGACTTCCCTACTGTGATGGGAACCTCCATTACTACCAACATTACTGGGTGTCCTGCTAGGGGGCAGATCCTGATCAGAACCCACCCTACCTTCCTCAAGGATGTCCATGAGCCAGATTGGGAACCTTCTATTAACCTCTCATTTGATGTGCCTGCTTGGGACTCATCATTCACAATAAGCATGTTCAATAGAAATTCTTTGGTAGGGTTCTTTCCTATCACTAAACCTCTCGCTAAGCAGAGACTCCTTAAGCTCTTGTAATTCAAATTGTCATAAGTTGTGTTGACCATTTTAAGAGCTGACTACCTCAGACATGATAGTAAAAGGTTTAGAGACAGTGAGAAGGAAGAAAAAGTTTCAGGACTTTTTAAAGAACAGAGAAAAAAACTTTTTCTAACTTTTTGGAAACTTTTAGAAGTTTTAGGATACTTTTCAGCACTTTGTAAAAAGTTTAAGAGGAGAAAAGCAAAACTTTTTGGTTAGGTGTACATACACTGAACTGTTTTGATTATTAGTCTCTTATTAAAAGTACACAATGACAAAGTGGTAAGTAGTTACAAGTACTTATCCCACCGCTGCACAACCAATGTAGGAGGCTGGCCTGGCTTGTAGTGGGTACCAGAGGTACTTACACCTTGTGCCAGGTCCAGCTATCCCTTATTAGTGTAGAAGAGGTGTTTCTAGCAGCTTAGGCTGATAGAAGGTAGCTATGGCAAAGCAGCTTAGGCTGAACTAGGAGAAATGTAAAGCTCCTACTATACCACTGCTGTCATATGCACAATATCATAAGAAAACACAATACACAGAAGTACTAAAAATAAAGGTACTTTATTTTTATGACAATATGCCAAAAGTATCTCAATGAGTACCCTCAGTATGAGGATAAGTTATATACACAAGATATATGTACACAAACCAAAATTAGGTAAGTAATAGCAAGAAAAGTAATGCAAACTCAGTAGAATTACAATAGATTGCAATAGGAGCACATAGGTATAGGGGCAACACAAACCATATACTCCAAAAGTGGAATGCGAATCACGAATGGACCCCAAACCTATGTGAGCTTGTAGAGGGTCGCTGGGACTGTAAGAAAACAGTGAGGGTTAGAATAATAGGCCACCCCAAGACCCTGTAAGGTATGTGTAAAGTGCACCTACTACCCCCAGAGAGCACAGAAGTCGTGATAGGGGGATTCTGCAGGAAGAACAAACACCAGCAATGCAACAACAGTGCATTTCCGGACCTGACTACCTGTAAGACAAGGGGACCAAGTCCAATTGTCGCGACAGTGTCGAGAGTGGACAGGAGCCCAGGAAATGCCAGCTGAGGGTGCAAGGAAGCTGCCACCGGATGGAAGAAGCTTGGAGTTCTGCAAGAAAGAAGAGAGCTAGGGACTTCTTTTTTAAGACGCATGTCCCACGTCACGATGAAGCTTGCAGAGGTGTTCCCACGCAGAAAGACCACAAACAAGCCTTGCTACCTGCAAGGGTCGCGGTAGAGGTTTGTGGGTGCTGCGGTGGCCCAGGCGGGACCAGGATATCGCCACTTGGAGGAGGAGACAGAGGGGGCGCCCAGCAACTCAGGGAGCCCTCACAGAAGCAGGCAGGACCCGCAAAAGTACCTGAACAGGCACTTGGAAGGAAAGTGAACCGCCGTCCACGCGAAGTCACAAAAGGGAGTCCCGCGACGCCGGAGGACAACTCAGAAGGTTGTGCACTGCAGGATGGAGTGTCGGGGACCCAGGCTTGGCTGTACACGAAGGAAATCCTGGAAAAGTGCACAGGAGCCAGAGCAGCTGCAAATCACGCAGTACCCAGCAATGCAGTCTAGCGTGGGGAGGCAAGGACTTACCTCCACCAAACTTGGACTGAAAAGTCACTGGACTGTGGGAGTCACTTGGACAGAGTTGCTGAGTTCCAGGGACCACGCTCGTCAGGCTGGGAGGGGACCCAGAGGACCAGTGTTGCAGTCTTTTGGTGCCTGCGTTAGCAGGGGGAAGATTCCATCGACCCACGGGAGATTTCTTCGGAGCTTCTGGTGCAGGGTGAAGGCAGGCTACCCCCAGAGCATGCACCACCTGGAAACATTTGAGAAAGCCGGCAGGATGAGGCACTACAATGTTGCTAGTAGCCGTCTGGTTACTTTGTTGCGGTTTTGCAGGCATCCTGAGCAGTCAGCGGCCGATCCTTCGGTAGAAGGTGAAGAGGGAGAGGCAGAGGAACTCTGGTGAGCTCTTGCATTCGTTATCTAAAGAATTCCCCAAAGCAGAGACCCTAAATAGCCAGAAAAGGAGGTTTGGCTACCAAGGAAGGAGGATTGGCTACCAAGAGAGGTAAGAGCCTATCAGAAGGAGCCTCTGACGTCACCTGATGGCACTGGCCACTCAGAGCAGTCCAGTGTGCCCCCAACACCTCCGTTTCCAAGTTGGCCGAGGTCTGGGACACACTGGAGGAGCTCTGGGCACCTCCCCTGGGAGGTGCAGGTCAGGGGAGTGGTCACTCCCCTTTCCTTTGTCAAGTTTCGCGCCAGAGCAGGGCTGGGGGATCCCTAAACCGGTATAGACTGGCTTATTCAGAGATGGGCACCACCTGTGCCCATCAAAGCATTTCCAGAGGCTGGGGGAGGCTACTCCTCCCCAGCCTTCACACCTATTTTCAAAGGGAGAGGGTGTAACACCCTCTCTCAGAGGAAACCCTTTGTTCTGCCTTCCGGGGCCAGGGCTGCCTGGACCCCAGGAGGGCAAAAACCTGTCTGATGGGTTGGCAGCAGCAGCAGCTGCAGTGGAGACCCCGGAAAGGCACTTTGGCAGTACCCGGGTGCTGTGCTAGAGACCCGGGGATCATGGAATTGTCTCCCCCAATACCAGAATGGTATTGGGGGGACAATTCCATGATCTTAGACATGTTACATGGCCATGTTCGGAGTTACCATTGTGACGCCATACATAGGTAGTGACATATGTATAGTGCACGCGTGTAATGGTGTCCCCGCACTCACAAAGTCCGGGGAATTTGCCCTGAACGATGTGGGGGCACCTTGGCTAGTGCCAGGGTGCCCACACACTAAGTAACATTGCGACCAACCTTCACCAGGTGAAGGTTAGACATATAGGTGACTTATAAGTTACTTAAGTGCAGTGGTAAATGGCTGTGAAATAACGTGGATGTTATTTCACGCAGGCTGCAGTGGCAGGCCTGTGTAAGAATTGTCAGAGATCCCTATGGGTGGCAAAAGAAATGCTGCAGCCCATAGGGATCTCCTGGAACCCCAATACCCTGGGTACCTCAGTACCATATACTAGGGAATTATATGGGTGTACCACTATGCCAATGTTAATTGGTAAATTTAGTCACTAGCCTGTTAGTGACAAATTTGGAAAGCAGAGAGAGCATAACCACTGAGGTTCTGGTTAGCAGAGCCTCAGTGAGACAGTTAGGCATCACACAGGGAACACATACAGGGCACATACTTATGAGTACTGGGGTCCTGGCTGGCAGGGTCCCAGTGACACATACACTAAAACAACATATATACAGTGAAATATGGGGGTAACATGCCAGGCAAGATGGTACTTTCCTACACCGCCCAGTTATGGAAAGTAAACTCAGAGGGGGCCCTGTCTCGTTTACTTTCTCTAAAGCTAATAGAGCAGCTATTATTCTGATCCCCAAACCAGGCAGGGACCCGCTGGCTTACTCTAGTGAACACCTGAACTCTTTGTTGAAAATAAACACAAAGGTGTGCACTGAGGTGTTGGGCAATTTACTCAAAAGGGTGATCCCTTCCTTGGTCCACAGGGACAACAATCAGTTGGTACCTCACTGCACCTCAATGTCTCACCTTCTACTCTCACACATTCTCTGGATGGTTAGGTTCAACAAGGATGATTATCAGCTGGTTTCTCTCGATGCCGAGAAAGCCTTCGACAGATTTAGTGGGGCTACCTTTTCTGGGAGCTACAGCACTGTGGGCGGAGCCCAGTGTTTATAACTGGACTCCGATGCTGCACGATTGCCCCTCAGCTATTGTCACCTACAAGGTCACATCTCCGCCCCTTCTGACATCCGTAGTGGCAAACACAGGGTTGCCCTCTGCCCCCTTTTCATCCAAGCCTTAAAACCAATGGCTATTGCTATTTGCATGCCCACTGACATTCACGGTATCCCCATCCTAAGCTGGGAACAGAAACGTACCTAGTATGCTGTCATCCTGGCCACACACCCTACCACATATTTGCCAGCTCTTATCACTCTGATCTAACACTTCTCTTCCCTTTCGGTGTAGCAGATCATTTGGAGCAAGAGTGAAGCCCTACCTCTAACAAAACACGTGGGGCCATATTTATACTTTTTTAACGGCGCATTTGCGGCATTTTTTTTTTTTTAAGCAAAATCGGCGCAAACTTACAAAATACAGTTGTATTTTGTAAGTTTATGCTGTTTTGGCATCAAAAAATGAGACAAATGTGGCGCTAAAAAAATATAAATATGGGCCATGGTTCGGACAGTCCTGGCCGACCTACCTTTTAAATGGTATTCCTCCCCTATCCACCACCTTGGCATAGAGGTCACGCCAAGTCTCCTACATGGCAGAATGCAACCTCATGCGAGCATTCAAGTGGACATGGCTCACTGGTCGCAAACGAGCCTCTCCCATTGGGAGGCCACTTAAGTCCAGAAAATGTGGTACTCTTACTGAACAGTCTCTCTCATACACTCCCACTTGCCTGATGGATGCTCTGGAAAAAACCCTGTAAACCTATCTATGGGGTAGCCAGGAGCCATGGCTGAAATTTGACAAAATATAAGCTGCCACTCACCACGGTGCCCTGTGTCTGCCAAACCTCGTGTTAATGTTGGCATCTCAGCTGGCCGTTCTCAGATATGTTCTTCACACCGCCCTGGATAACCCCAGGTGGATGTGTCTCCAATCTGCTTTTTTTGGGCTGTATCCAGGGGTTGCACCTGCTCCAATCGGGAGCCATGCCCAGTCCACTTGCATCCCACTGTGTTCTGGTGACCACACTTCAGGCCTGGCAAAAGGCACACCTGCTGCTTATGATTCACCAGTTTATGTGCATGCCCCTTTGTGGTGCAATGACTCCCTTCGAACTGGAGGTTCTTAACCTCATTGGCCGGAGTTTGCATCGAAGGGGCTGCATCAGCTTTCTGACTTGGTTGTGACTGGAGACAAGTCGTTTGTAGAATCCCAGGAACAAAATGGTCTCATGGCGGGGAAATTATAGAATTACCAACGCTTGCAGCACTGACTTCGCCAGGTCCTGGGCCAGCTCCTTTGGAGTTCTCCTCCTCGCCTCTAATTGAATACTGGTGGAAATGGGACACCTACAAGAGGGCTATACCCAGGTTACATCGAATTCTGGTGGACAGCCTTTACTTCTCTCGGCTCCCTCTTCCTGGGGGTGTGGTGGTCGGGCAGACCACAGCACCTATTCTCAGATACTAATTAGGGTGACATGCTTGCAGACCATGATCGATACCTCAGGAAAGCTTGCCTCAAATTCAGTTACTTTAAGAGCCTACACTGTTGGCATTGGTCACCACACCGGCTCAGTAGGAAGACTTCTGCCATGAGTCGGAGATGTGGGCCCAAGGCAGTAGACATTTTTCACCTTCTTTGGGATTACACTGCTCTGGTAGCGTATTGGTCCTCCATCACTGTCACCATCAGGCAGACAGTGCTGCTCATTAGAGCGTTGAAACCTCAGACTGTCCTGCTACATGACTTTTCCCTCTGTCCAGCCATTATGAACCAGCAGTCTAGGTGGCTGGTCTCTGCCCTGGCCACAGGCAAGATCCACATCCTGAGGCTTTGGATTATGCCCTTCCTCGCCCCAGGGGTCTGGTTACATGAGTTGCTCTGGACGGCCACTTATGAGTGGATTGTTGCCAGACTTCCCGACCATTATGATCATTTCCTGGACACTTGGCGTTGACCTAGACTACCCCCTCCCCCCAACTCCAGGGAGGGGACTGATATCCTTCTCCTCCGCTGCCCCTCCCCAGCGGACCACACCTATTCCCTAGTATTTCTAGGATCCAGCAGGTCCTTTAAGGATTTTAGCAGATCTCGTACCTCCCCTAGTTATGAGGAGGCTCCCTGCTGGCTAAATCCTCCCAGCCAACCCCCCCCCCCCCGTCATGCGCCTAACACTGACTTTCACATTGTTCTGTCATGACTTGTGGTTATCTTTGTTTTGGTCACGCTTAATTTTCAGGCACGGGGGTTAACTGTACTTAATCATGCATCATTCATGTTTCCCTCAACAAAGAGTGTTTTCAACTTGAAAAGAAAATGGTGAAAATCTATGACTTTGGTTGTTAACCCCAGCACTTCTCACAATCTAATCAGGAACTTTAAACATGCATCCATCTCTATGTTTACCTTGACTAGATTCTAGGACTGCTAAGAATCAAGATGAAATCAACTCTTATTTTCATCAAATCGGAGTATTCTCTCGACCTTTGCTTCCCATTCCCCCAAATTCCTCACAGTCACTGCACTCGTCAACCATTCTATTTCACAGTCCAGGTGCCGAATTACTGGAAGCACACACAGGTGTTCTCATTGCTCCAGTGTTCTACCAAATCACAGAAAAGATCCTTAACAAACAATAGGTATCCTACTTGGTATCTAAAGCTCTATTGGACACTGATCAATCAGGCTTTATAGCCAACCACAGCATTGAAAACTATTTAGTGTACGCTACTAGCAGTCTACGTTACATTATGAATCAGGCCAACTCTGGTGTCCTGATCCTTATGGATTTGTCTGCTACATTCAATACTTTGGATCATGCTACCTTATTAAAAACACTAGGGAGTATAGGTATTCGTGATGTTGCTCTTACGTGCATCATATCTTATCTGACACACTGCATGCAATCAGTGTGCTCCATCTCTTTCAGTTCAGCAGACAAATCAATTAAATAAGATGTTCTCAAGGGTCCACACTGAGCCCTACTCTGTTTAATGTGTACATGCTCCCTCCAGCGGCCCTCATCAGGTCTTTTGGATTCAAGATTCTATTATATGTGGACGATAAACAGATAATCGTGATTCCTAAAGATCAGGGAATCTCAAACCCAAGTTTCAGAAACGCAGGTAACCTGTGGCAAGCTGGAAGCATATTAACTACCTTAAAGTGAACTACAATAACAAGGAAGTATTACTTCTTGGCTCTCCAAACTATGCTTGGTCCAATAAATAGTGGTCCCATAGCCTAGGCAGAGCTCAGTCATAAACCTGAGCATTATCTTTGACAAGGATGTATCTATGTGTCGAAACGGTAATCATATTACTACTTCCTGTTTTATCAAATGCAAAATGATTAGAAAGATCTTCAAATGTGTACCTGAGAAGTCCCATAAAACAGTCAAAAATGTTGTTGCTTTCAAAATTGGACTATGGCAATGTCCAACTTCATTGAATTAAAAATGCTTCTGCTATAATCTTCCTTGATCTACATTACCGTGTTAATTTGGCCTCCTCATCTTGAAGCCCAGCACTGGCTTACGTAAGGAAAACAGCAACTTTCATAACCATCTGTCTGACTCACAAACCACTCCATTGGCTTGGCCCGACACACAACAGAATATTTGTCCAGAGGGATGCTCCTAATCACCCAATGAGTTCAACAACAGCTAACCCTTTTGGGGGACCCTGCATTCAAAGATCATGCTGTGTTTGCTGTGCTTTCTACTACCAGAAGAAGGAACGAGCTCCCCATGCATCTCAGACTACGACACTATTTTTCTGCCATTTAAAAAGAACGCAAAAACAAGGCTGTTCAAGCTGTCTAAATGAGGTCTGCATAACCTTAGTTTCACACTGCTATCAAACCCAGCAAAGCTATACCTCATATTCCTTAGCTTTACTACACATACACACACACACACACACACCAATGTCATTTATTCAACAGGGGTTTTTCTTTCCTTCATCAATATTCTTCTCAATAAGTAAAGTGCATACAGTATCTAACAATCAGAAGAACAAGAGTAGAGTGAACAGAATTACGAAGGTGATTGAAAAGCAATTACGAAGTTCATCCAAAAAAAGTTAATAGATTCAAGAAATAATACTGAAAGAAGTCTTGCAAACGAGCAAAGAAACAAATTACTTATTGTGTTAATCTCCTGTTGCGCATTAAAGAACCACAAAAAGCAGTGCAAACAACTATTTTATTTAGAAAAAAACAAAAACAATTCACTCCAGTAATACACAATGACCAGTGGTGCAGGGGACTTTTGTGTTTGGAAAGAGAAACAAATGTCAATCGTCCAAATGAGGGTGGCACTTATTGGGGAAACTCTTGTCTTTCCGTCCGGCTGAAAAGGCAAATACAAATTGGGGGGAGAAATACAAAGTATGAAACCAAGGATATTGGCAGCCTTGACTCATGTCTGCAATCAAATTTATCATAAGAAGGCTTAGTCAATGCTCTGGATGGATAATGGCTTAAATGAGTCCTTTATTTTCCAGCTAGTAGAGGGTTTCGCAATACCACTATGACAGAATCACCGCGAAGGAACATTTTAGAGATGTAGCGATCTTTATTGACAGGCTTTGACTTCTTCTTGCCTTTCCCACTCTTTGGCACTTCTGTCCACATCTCCTTCACATTCTCGAGCACCATGTTACAGTGTCTGCAGGAAAAGACAAAAGTGTCACTGAACTGCGAAACAGGTATGCAAGGCTACACATATCCTGACCATACACACATCTGTACTGTATTTGTTTAATAACACCCATTATTTATTCTACAAATACATCCACTTGCAAGTACAAACCTGGAACTAGAGAAACTCCCATTCGAATTGCAAGTGTGTATTTGCAACAACAAGTCAGACACTTTCCTTTGAAAGGTACAAGGGACAACCAACACTGGAGCAGAATGGTCCTTGAAGAAACAGAGTCTACTATACTTAAGAAAAAGTTCTTCTCAACTGCCAGCTGTAGTCACCCTTCCAGCAATGATACAACTTGCTAGTAGATCAGCTATGAAAACCCTTGTCTATGATCCATTCACTCGAAGAGTGACCAAAAAACATCTGCCAGTACTGACGTACAGTGTCACGTAGAAACACCTTGGGTAGACTCCTCCAATGCCCTACCTAAGATCTCCATTATAAGAAAGAACCAACATCATTGGAAAGGCACATATGTCCTCGCAGCCGAGATGCTTTAACACTCATACTATGTATTACTCAGAAACCTTGCATGCAGAGCTGAAACGCTCTACCCCCCAGAGATAAAAGTTTAATTTCATGTGAGCAAAAATTTAGCCAGTGGATTGATGCATTCCCCTTGGAATGCTATCCATATAAATTAGAGTCTAGTCAAAATTATTCCTTCAGCTTTGCACAGCATGCTACAGCGTGGCAAGAAAAAGTCTCAATGTAATTTCATTAAATTCATTATTTTAAGTTTGATTTGCACCAGTTTCAGTGATATTTCTGATGTGCAGAAAACATGCTAGTTATCCACCAATGCAGTCAGAGCATTATTTCGTTGTTCCTTCAACCCAGGATCTCTTTATGGTCCGCAAGTGCCAACAGAAAGTTAGTATATATGAGGGTGGTTACGCAAACTGCTCCATATTTTTCCTCTTCATTTACAATCCAATTTTAGATCAACATGACATCACAGAGGAGACGCCATCACCATTATACTTGGGGCAGTTTCAAAGCAAAACAGAACAAACGGGGTGCACTCTCTTTCTGCGTCTGTCATGCACTTATTCACCAACACAGGAAGTGGCCGACAGCTAGAGGTGCTTCTGAATTATGTTCCAATAGCGCACTTTGCAACCCTTTTATTTTGTTTTTACAAATACGTTACATGCTTCTATAGAGTTCGGCCCTGAAGGGCAAAAGTTTTTGATCAAGGTGTTCTCTATCATTCAAGAGAACATCGGGCCAATGATAAAACCAAACTGTTTTAAGTCACAAACCCTATCACGCTGACATCAGTGGAGATTATAACAGTAGACAAGTAGTATAACAGTACAAGAGCAAACAATAACGAGCATACTCCCTCAGGGCAATAAAATGAAAAGACCCAGAAAAGGCGTAAGTCAAAGTGCAGTAGGAAACGATAGCTCTCGCTGTGAAAAAAGCGATAAAGCTAAGAAAACATGTAGTAAAGCCCTAGTAAGCAAGAAAAACTATATAAGGAACACCAACTTCTATCGAACAGCCAAGCCTTACTACAAGAATGTGCTTCATATAAAGGGATATAAACTGGCAAGTAACCTTTAGACAACCAGCAGCCACTACGCAAAGGCCATAACTGACTATCCTCATTTAACACTCCACAGAACAAGAGGGTGCACAAACCACATACAAGTCGGTTCTATCAATTAATAATGAAGAGGATAAGAGAGTTCCAACAAAGGATTAGCGAACGCTAAAAAAATACGAAGGTTTACTGTAGAAGAGGTTTATCAAACGGTAAAAAACAGACTTCATGAATTAGGAAAGCTGATCAAGTCAACGAAGCTCCAACGGTCTATTGATAATGACATCACAGAAAAGACTACTCTGGCAAAAAAAATAGGCAGGGCCACTGGTTTATGAAATCCTGCAACTGCAGTTTTTCTACCATAATTGACACACTTTTCACGTAACCCACATTCTGCGACAAAATTTCCAGATTTCAACAACAAAATGTTCATAACTCGGATGGATCAAAGGTTCCTAAAATAAAGTGCTAATGATGCTTCACAGTGACTGAGCGTTTGCGAGCATCTACCTAGCTTCAATTACCTAATTTTCTCCTACTCGTCCTTTTATTCTGCGTGTATTAATAAAGTTAAGAGTAACCACTTGCATCTTGCTGCAATTTTCGCAATTCATTTTGGAGACCTTTCATTTCGTTCACCTTCACATTCTCAAATATGAAAAAGGTTCCAAGGTCTTTGGATGAACTCGTTGAAGCACCTGTTTGGTGCCCTGCCACTCCCCCCCCCCCCACGATTAAGAATGCCACACCTAGGGTGAAGGGATGCATCCTTTAAGGAAGTCCTTGCTCCTATTAACAGCACTTTATCAAATATAAATATCAGTATAGCAGCAAAAAATTCAGTAAATGCTGTGTTCACGTAAGGGTTAGAGAGTATATTTTTGTATATAATCTTTGCACATTTTACAGGTCCCCTTTTAGGTGCTGACCGCTCTATTTACCTATTACAGTGATATCAATGTGGTACAGCTGATATTAACAGGAATTAACGTTAATAAAAAGTAAAATAATCAAAAGAATGTCTTACAGAATTGACTTGCTGCATAATTCAGTGAACCCATATACAGAGTTGTTTATTTGACTGGTGCCTGGTTCCAGTTGCCCTCTCTACAGAATTCAGTACCTCAGCCAGGGAATAGTTTGCTATGATGCCCGGTTTGCTACATTTCATACACCACTTAGGACACCTCTACCACAGCATGTCAGTGTCTGTGATGGGTTATTCCTAAAGAACCTGGACGAAAGCTAAAGAGATGACAAGACCAAAGCATCGACGTTCTGCAGAGAATGCAAGGTAACATTCCAAAACTGCAATAAACGACAGTACATGTAGATATTCCTAAGGAGTCATGAACACACTAGATTGCATTAGTGACAGTTGGGGGTGCCGGAAACACCCCAGAAAATTAGAACAGTGGCTAATTTGAGTCACAACAACTGTTGCTTGCAGTGTCACCAGAGCCAGTTTTAGACAAAAAGATCAAATAATTTACCCACCTACCAGCCGTATTAACAATGTCACTTGTGCCAGTATACATGAGACTGCAACCATGGCCAGTGATATCACACTTCAAGAAGCTCAAGCTATATCCAACTATACAACTCTGACAGGTTAGGTTTCCGACAGCACAGGGATGTTTCCAGATAATCCCAAACGGTGCAATCAAGTTATAATTTCTCAGGCAACTGGCAAAATGCCTGGCCGATTATACCATAAACCGCTGTAACGATGGCCAGTAACAAAAGCATCACAAAGATTAAGCCATATATTGGGACCAGGGTATTAGTCAATATTTGTTAGCGATGACAACAAAGCCACCCTGGAAGCTTTGGTCAGATGTAGGGATGGCAGTGTGCTTGGGGTAACGTTAGTGAGAGCAGATAATACCAGGACACCTCAATGGAATCCAATGATACCCGAGGAAACATTGAGCGCAAACAATAACAATTAACCATTATCTGAGTCAGAACTAACATCACGAGTCTATCTGTAAAGCGCCTGTCCATATCTGAAGCAGAGTATTGGCACTGGTATGATTTTTTTAGGCATCTAAACCAAAGAGAATATAAAGCAACTTCGTAAAGATTAGACAACATGAACTTCTGAGTAAGTCATGGCTATTACATTCAGCACCTAAGTAATAGTTAGCCAATGGCCCACTCTTCATAGAGCCATACTCTCTAACCTCTGATAGCAACAGCTATGACAAAGAGTAGCACATCAAGTAGCTTTAGTCTCTGGCCTACAAAATTGCAGGAGAATATAGTAGCTTTATTTCTCAGAGCACCTTCTCACCTATCAAAAGCCTTCACTCGCCCAAGCAGCTTTTTATTGTTGCGACAGTTGATCAGAACTTGTGTGTTGTTCTTAACAGACTGTGTTAATACAGAAAGGGGGCCAGTATTGAACTCCTCCTCCTCGCGTTTCTGCAGCTCTTCTGGGGTCATCTCACTCTTGGGCTTGTTTAAGAGACTCCTGGATTGTGCAAAAAGAAACAATGTCAAACATGTCAATGAGGACAACCAATGCCCACATACTTGATGGCATATAAAAGCGCATGTGTAGGGTGGATAAGGACTGAAGGAGGCAGTACATATGCTAAAGTGTGACGCAGCATGCTAATAATGGGGAGTCAATGAAGCCAATCAGAGGCAAATACCTGGGGATATGGGGTGTATAACAATGAGATCGTTAAAACACACGGAGGAAATAATCAATAATCAATTGCCAAAATCTTTGATGGGGACTTTGTCCGAATACTACTATGCTTAAGAAACAGGTAGACTATATCTCACATACTTTTAGGGTTTCAAGCTTAGACATCTGTGAAGCTATTAACTGATGTGAAATCTCTGCAACTACTCGTGCGATTGGTTTAACAATCACATTGATTTAACTGCCGCTATAGGAGACATGCTGTTTCACAAGAAAGGGCCCAAGCCCATTCCTTCCCACTTTCACGTCTGCTCTGTCTGACTGTAATGTTAAAATATTCATAATTAATTCTGAAACATTTTAATATGAATTGCATTGAGGTGTTAGATCTGTTGTAAGCAACATCTAGGTCCCAACCATGTACTAATGACAACAGCATTGCTTTAACTTGTTTGGCAGCAAAAATAATCGATCTAGACAATAATTTACATTGTCTAGTGGAATTAATCGTGGCCGAGGTTTAATAATAGTAATAACTGCGATTCGGTCCATCAGGGTAAATCAGACCATGTAGTTACTCCAAATTGTTTTTAATAGGAGTGTGTGATGGCACCAACCTTCTTTAATCTATTCTTAAATTATATATTTTCTTTGCCTTGATAAAGCAGCCACAGTTGTCGCCGTTTTAGGGGGATTCCAGTTATCATCGCCGATATACGGAGAGGATCTGAGTGTAATAGTTCAAACCTCTTTTAGACATTGAATAATAGTTTGCCGATTAACAGTACATTTACCTACCTTACAATTAACGTACTCAGAAAAAAAAATCAGAACTTTTGGCAGAAAAAAATATTTTGAGTAGTATCAAGGAATATTGACTGAGCAAGTGAAAACGTACAGTTGAAGAGGATCCTAATACCCACACATCATTGAAGGGAGAGGTGCATTATGTCTGCGATGAAAAAGGTGCAATCACCCACTTCTAGTATGCACAAAGCTATTAGAAAGATATGTTTATTTATTTACGTTTCAATAATAATTGTTGTTGGACCTGGCCTTTTTTACAGGGTCATTCTCCAGACTTTTTGCCTCCTTATTTTTCTGACCTTTGTTGGCTGACGTTTTGACTCAGAGCACTTTTTCACTGCTAACCAGTGAAGTGCATGTGCTCTCCTTTACAAAACAGGTATGATTGGCTTATACCTAATAGGCATGTTTAATTTACCTATAAGTCCTTTGTAAAGTGGTATCCCTTTACCCAGGGCCTGTAAATTAAATGCTACTAGTGAGCCTGCAGCGTTGCTTGCCCCACCCACTGAAGTAGCCTGTCAAACCTATCTCAGGCCTGCTAGCGCAAGGCCTTTGTGTGCAGTTTCCTGGCACAGGGACCTGGCATCTAAATTTACTTGCCAGGCGCAGAACTCCCCTTTTACTACATGTAAGTCACCCCTAAGGTACGCCTAGCTAGCCATATGGGCAGGGTGCCATGTATGTAGAAGACAGGACATGTGCCAGGTTACATGACCTGTCCTGGTAATGACAAACAGCCTAACCTGGTGTCTCACTGGTGTGAGTGCTGCCTTCTCATAGGATTGCATTAGAAATGCCCTGCCTTATGTGTAAGGGGTATTGTCTGATTTGTGAGGGGTAGCGTAGGCATGTTTGGTATGGTTGTGAGTGATAAGAAATGCTGCTTACTGGTGTAGGTGTATTTTTTATTACTATCACAGAAATGCCACTTCTAGAAAGTGCACATTTATCTGTGCTTATGACTGGTGTTTTGCAGCTTGCCTCCAATCCATGTCTGGGCAGACTGACAGTTGGGGCTTTGTGCATACTTTTCAGACAGCCTGAACACAGGGAGGGAGGAGGTGACACAGAGGTGCATCTACATATTGTATAGCCTTCCTGGGCTGAGAGAAGGGAGAGGTGGGGCACACCTGTGTTTGTAAAGGCTATGCCTGGCCTTGCACAATAGGGTCGTTTACCCCCACTGATGTTTGGAGCCTGTACTGGAGGAAAGAAAAGGCACTCCCAGAACAAGTTGTAATTGGTTAGAACCCCCTCTCCTCCCCATTGCAAAACACACTGTAAACTTAGTGTAAGTAGAGGGATATTTCCCCCATAATTTAGACATTCTTGGGACTCCTGGAGCTGGACGCAGGAGAGAGGACTCACCAGGACCACCCTGGACTGCTGCTGCTGTGCTGACCTGTGACATACCTGGTCACTAGGAGGAATTGCCACTGCTTGCACCCCCTTGTTGTGCTGGCGTGCTGCTGGGTTCACCAGCCCTGTGCCCCTTTCTTCATTTTTTGTCTCCAGAGGCAGGGTGCTGTGGCCCCTGACCTCTGTAACTCACCCCAGCATGAGGAGTGCTGCTTACACTGTCTAAGCACTTTTGGATTGCCCCTGCGTGACTTTTAGGTGATTTTCAAATCGCTCCCCGAAATCACCGCCGCAGCCCGGGGTCACTGTGGTGCCCCTTGCGCTTTTTGGAAGCACCCTCCGTACTCAACCTTCACTGCCGAAGTACAAGGCCTTTGCGCTCTGAAAAGCGCTTCTCAGTTGCCTCAGAATCACCGCCGCAACCTGGGCGGCCTATTATCATCATCAAGTGCGAGGATCGCGCATCTTCTAGTGCCCCCGGGACACTGGAAAAAGGAAGACGGAGCAAGCATGCTTCTATTGGCGCCCCCAGGGCACGGTCTGCTCCTTGGCTCTACTTTCTCTGGATCACTGCGGCAGCCCGGAAACCAGTTAAAACCACATGCGCACCACATCGGGTGCAGGCGAGTGTCTTCACAGGCCCCAGGAGGGGTACAGTTGCCAAATCGGAACAGCAGGACTCGTGGGAAGGCGAGGGGAACACCCCCTTCCCCCGGTCTCTGCCGTAGGCACAGGACGCTCCTTTCTTTTTAAACCAGGCACATTTTCTTTAGAAACTGGGAAGGGAGACCTCAACAGAGGCCCCTTCCTCTCGCTCCATAACTGCTTGTTGGGCCTTGCCTGGCACCCACCCCGCGTGCAAGGTGTGAGGAGGCCGAGAAAGGTCACACCAAGACCGGCCCTCTCCCCCAGGAGCAATGCGTGCCCCCCCCGTAGTCCTCTTCTAGGCACTAGGAGTGCCCTTTTCTTCAGGAAAACAGGTACTCTTTAGGAAATAATTGCTGTGAGACTAGTATGGACCTTGATGTTCCTTTTATGGGCATGACATGCTGATATGTATTTTTTTTATGACTTGTGATATGTTCTCTAATGTTCTTTTTATGGGTAATTACGATGTATTCATGACAAGTGCATAGACTTTTTACTGTAATTCCTGACTACTGCTTATGTTGCAGAATCCCGAGTACTTACATGTTCTAATGTGACAACTGCGTATTCTTGCAGAGTATTATTAACATGTGTAACGTTCTGACAACTGCTAAGGTAGCAGGGTATTTATTACGTGTAAAGTTGGTCTAATTATGTTAGACAGTTTATTTTTACATAGCTCAGTGTTGTGTTTACTTTGTGGTGTACATTTTGCGTCACATGTGTTGTGCAAACACTTTACACATTGCCTCTGGGTTAGGCCTGACTGCTCGTGCCAAGCTACCAAGGGGGTGAGTAGGGGTTATCTTGGACGTGTAACTCCCTTGCCCTGACTAGAGTGGGTGGGTTCTGACTGGCTTAGGTTCATACCCTAGCCAACCAGAAACCCCATTTCTAACAATTGTTAATCTATGGCTTTCCTAAAATCTTGTCAGACTAAGTAGGTGTTATGTACAACTTATTCCACAAGGGTCTATGGTTTAACATCTAACTGATCGAGTCAGAGAGTTCTTTATCCCATTTTACTTTCGGAATCTGATCGATCGTTTCACCTTGGTTGATTGCAGCTGGCACACAATGCTGCACATCTTACAAGAGGTGGATCAAGATTTTGTATCCCCAATGTTATTAGCTGTCCAATTCAATCAAATGTCTTAGCACACTCCGTCAAAAAAGACATATGTATCCTAGTAATTATGCATTAGACTATTTCGATTCTGTTGTGAAGGCCCGTTGCCACTTAACTGTTTCCTCGATCAGTTTGTTTTTTTCAAGCTTATCCATAAAGAATGCTGATAATTTTTATCTAGACACAATCTGATAACATACTACGACTATTACACTAACATAAGAGTAAATTTAACAACGAAAACGTGACATGATGTTCGGGTTTTGCAAAGGACGAATGATTCCCTAAATATTAAAAACAGCTGTACATCAATGGAATTTCTAATGTTTGACAGATGCGCCCATTAATAACCAAGTCAACATTACAATGAACATATGGCTTATCCTGGAACCTTGGCGCTCAAAGGTGGGTGTAATAACCAGGAGCACAAAATGGCATCACCCGCCTAACTGTTACTCGAATAAGAAGCAATATCCGCCACCTCTCCCTTCGCACATACACAGATGCGGAGGGAGTGAGTTCATGAGCACATTTTTCTAAAGCTGTAATCACACGATGACTTTTGGCGGTATGGAAGACGCGGAGCGACACTCCTTTGTCCTGGCATCGCTAAAACCGCTCCCTTCTATACCTCTGGAAAAGAGACAATTAAAGCAGCGATGCACCCCTTTACTACATTCCCCACTCCTCCCAGAGCCCACTCTTACATGATTGCTCTTTTCACCGGCGATGTCCGTTCTCAAGCACACCACAACTTCACGTTTGCTCGACGGTAGCGCCCACGGAATAACTTCCGGTTCCGGGTCGTATAGAGCATAAGAGTAGTACTAGATTGGGCATGGAGTGGGAAAGAGTAGGGCTTGCTCGCCACCATTTTGAAACGTCCTTTTGGCGATAGGCTTGTCTTTCTGTGAAGCAGTAGTATATTCGAGTTGTTGTGTGAAAATTCGTTATTCATTTTTTTACAACCAAAAGTCACATGCTTATTTATGTTGGGCAAATATTTATATCTTCCATACCAACAGAAGCAACATTATTAATTTTAAATGTTACCAGGTTTAAATGAGAGAATAATGTAGTCTAAACATTGAAAATGTTTTAGATTAATCTGCCGTGTCTCAGCCGGTTCACTAGTTGTTGTCGCCTTTCGGCTCATGTTATACCACATAAAATATTAGTCTGTCCTTGCGTTCCATATGCCGCTGAGCAAGATGGTGTCGTAAAACCGGAAATACGACATAGGAGTGAATAGGTTTGGGTGAAAGTAATGAAGGTAGAAAAGGGACATCATCCGGTGACTTGAAATGTATTGTGTGCGTTTTTGTATAGAGCAGACATTATTATCCTGGAGTGTGAGAGCGCTTTACAATAGAACAAAGGAGTACAACCTGAGAATTGTGGTGGCCTAGCCAACCCCAGGGCTCCCTGACAGATTCCATTTTGCAGTTTAAGGATATCTATACAGCAGAACAATTTTAGATGAATGCGAACCAGCTCAGGCCCCAAAGCTTTTTGTGTAGTTCAGCTACGGGACTTTGCCAACACGTACGTTTACTGCCAAATGGGGTGCCCCCCACTCTCCCCGAGGCTC
Organism: Pleurodeles waltl; assembly: GCF_031143425.1. Lineage (NCBI taxonomy): Eukaryota > Metazoa > Chordata > Amphibia > Caudata > Salamandridae > Pleurodeles > Pleurodeles waltl. The sequence continues at coordinate 644,126,771 of NC_090448.1, forward strand.
AGAGCGGGCTTGCCTGTCCTGGGGGTCAACCGTGGAAATAGTAACACAAATGCTTTTTTTGTTGCCAAAATACAAAATAAGAAAATGATAATCCTCGTTTCCAGGAACATGGGAACCACCCAGTATATGGATGCCTTTTGAATCCTCAATCTGATAACAAACATTGTATGGTATTTGCTGTTTCCAGGTATCTACTATCAATGTGGCTGGTGATAGAGCGGTCCGTACTAATAATTTTACCTGTTTCGGACGCTCTTTAGGCCGATGAATCTTTTGACTTAGTGGGAACTCTCTGTACTCCTAATCGATCAATTGCATCAAATCAGTAATCAATAACGAACATAAGCAATACCTTGTTCGACATAACACTTGACAATTAATCCAGAATACATTTCGGCGAACCCTGACCTTTCAGTCAGGAATAACCACACCAGTTTATTCAAAGTTAGTGAATTTTATTTCCCTATATTAACAAAGCTAGCACAATATAGATGTGTCTCAACACCAAATGATAAACATATATGAACATTAATAGCTGTCCATAACGGCGAAACAAGTGCAATCTATGTAGCATTTGAATCACAAGGCATTCGATAATAGCAATGCAAATCACTAATACGATAATCTGTAATGAACTAATTGCATACATTTAGTCAGCATAACAAGATCTCAAATTGCATCGTGCGACATATGGAATCCTCATCTAACCTCAGATTAGCATCTGCATGTGGGACTTCATGCAAAAACAATTTAACAACATTAATTTAGAAAAACTCCTAACTAGGGCTCTTGTCAAAATCAGCAGTTGGTTACCTAAAAGAACCACAATGCAATTGTACAATTTCCTTTCATATTTACCAATTACGATCAGCATACAAGGAAGTCTTCGTCTCACAGGTACCGTTCTTCGGTCGTCATGGGTACCGTTTCGATCAGCATGGGACAGGGCAAAGGGGCAGGGGTGGACGGGGCAATTGCCTCACGGCGGCAAGGTAAAACTACTACTTCATGCAAAGGGACAAATCAAAGTTAAAGTCTCTAGGGCCAGAATCATTAAAAGTCTCTTTCTCTCGATTAGAGAAAGCATCAAAGTCTCTCAAAATGGCGTCGCAGCAAAGTGGGCCATAATAGCTACGAAGTCAAAATGGCGGGATGTCCGATGATAGAGAGAGAGTTTCCTCTCGTGCACCTGGGTTTTATAGACAACAGTTCAAGTCCAGTAGGGTCTTCCATTGGAGGGTTCATAGGTTAGCCTCAAATTGACCAATCAAAAACGACAGTTCTCAAGCTTTTACTTAAGCATACATTATCCTTGGAGATGGGTACGCAAGTTGCAACATTGTCTACCAATTAGCTCACTTTCAGAGCCTCCATTGTCCGCACCTGCAAATCGACCTTGAAGTAAGGAGAAAATATGCCAGGCTGGCACGAAACCTTAAGATAAGCATGTGAACAGTTTCTGTGGAAAAGTACAGCTTCAAGCAAAAATACACGTTTATTAGCACAGTGGAAAAATACGAGCACCTAAACCGTGAGACCGGGCAACTAGGCCAAAGCCTCCGCTAAAGTCATGGTAAGCTAAAGCAATTCAAACAAGCAAATCGTAGCACACGTTTATGATTATGTCGGATTAGTGCAATTCTAATACACCACGTTATATAGAGCTCGCGTATAAATGATGGCAAACTACTCGGAGGGCACATTTTGTCCCCGTACAATCTTTATTAGTTCGGTTAAAGTCACACATGATTATTTCAGCACTGCGTTTAAGCGTTAATAAATCAAAACCTTCACTTTCTGCTTCATCAATCCCTCCTCTGATGACTACTTGTCATCACATAAATCATGCCCACAAATTTTATTCCATTAAAATTCTGTCAGTTCTCTTTTCCTTTTAGTTCCCCTAGTTTGCGCTTTGTATTCTTCTGCCATTCTTTTCATAATTTTCTCTTCTTTTCTTCTTTTAATTCTTTCCATAATCATTATTATTCCCCTTTTTATTCCCCAAATTCCAAACACACAAATTATTACTATTAATATTCCTTCTATTATTTTCAATAATATTCCATTCCAAATTCCCCCAATCCAATGTCCCACTGAAGCAAGCCCTTTTCCAACCTTCTCCCACACTCCTGGTTCTTTCAGTTCCTTCAAATCTGCACTCTCTTTTGTTAGATTAGCAAGCATAGTTTTAATTTTCACACTATTGTCAGGTATATAGGTACAACAGTGTCGTGCACCAAGCATTTTGCAAACGCCTCCATCCTTTGCTAAAAGAATGTCTAAAGCAAGCCTGTTTTGAAGAGTCATAGCTTTCTGCTGCAAGTTCAGCATCCATCAGGATTATAGCACCTGAAAACTTTGTCAACATGTTATCCACTATAGTAGACAACTTTCTTATTTTGATGGAATTCAACACAACTCCCAATGAAGGAATCATGGCTCCAAATATATCTCCTACCACAGCAGCTGCGATCTCTCTTTTCTGGATACGATGGGATCCAGATGTCTTTTGAATCATTGATACGTCATCCAGTTGATAAACCTTTGGGAATACTATACCCAAATAACATCTCCCCCACCATCCCTTTGGAAGACGATAATAGGCATTATACCCACAAATGTAATATACACCTGGAATGACAGGGTCAAGTCCGTTCATCATGAATGTCCATTTGGCCTTAAAAATAAACGTATGTTTACACTCACTCGCTCCTACAAAAATATTGTCGTAATAAGATTCACCTCGATATATACAAAATTTCCCTACATGCCAAGCATCTAAAGCTATTTTCCCTTGTGTCTTTATAGCAGCAAAATCATAATTATCTACTGAAGTCCTCTTATGCAGCTCTTTTTCTAATTTCGCCTTCATTTGTGCCCTTCTATCATCTGTGCGATCTAAAAAGCTTATTTCTACTGCAGAGACTGAGCAAGTAAGGTTCTCCCTATGAGCATGAGCCGTTTCAAAAGGTTGCATTGGCTCGAAAAATTCCCTCATTATTTTAGCATCCCAATCTTTAGCAGTCTGGCTAAGCTGCGCTATTATAGGAACATAAGCAAAGGTAACATCATAATTCGAATAAAAATACTGTATGTTAGTTTGACCATAAAACCTAGACATTACTATACTACATGTAATCCCATATGTAAGAGGCATGTGGTGATAAGTCACCCCTTCCTTTACTGATGTCGGTATCTGTGTACACACATAACAATCTTTCGCATCCATAGTCTCAACATACTCTGTTAGCAAGCGATAGAAAACGTTATACGAAAGCTCTTTCTTATCGTGCAAGAGCCTCTCATCCAATGCTAGTCTTTTCAATGGAGTTAGTTCAGTGACAGTAACAGGAGCAAAAGTAGAAGCCTCAATATTCTCACTCTCACCCTTTCCATGCATTCCAAGCACAATTGCCATTATTATTAGTACACATGTAATTACCAAGCCTATACACACATATTTACAATATTTCTTTCTATTATTTTGCGTAGTGTACCTAGTCATGATCTGTATAGAATCAGAGAGCTAGAAGCACCTATAAATGAAACTATTTAGCAACTCAGTTACAAAGCTGAGCGAGCACAATGTTCACACCGTCTTCTTCAAAAGGCCGGTCACTTATCGGTTAGCAGCATTCGTCTCAATTCGGCAATAACTCAGTCTTTATCTGTTTAGCAAGTCTCATCCGGTTTAGCAATGTCTCAGCTGATTGTTTCTTTCACGTTAGATTGTAGCAAGCAATATCATTTACTACTCTTTCAATCGACAGAGTCTATGAAACTTTTCTTTTCTATTGGTATCTCTTCTTCTTCTTCGTTCTCGATGCTTAGAGATACGAACTCGTCAGTCCAATCGTCATTGACTGCATATGCCCATTCAGGACCGGAATATCTCCTGTTTGGTATCCTTTTCCTTTTCAATTTTGCTTCTCTTTTCGACTCTGCCTCGCTGGCACTTTCCTCTTTTGTCAAGTCTTTTTCCTCACTTGACGATTGTTCCACGACAGTCACTTCCTTTCTTTTCTCTTTCACTTTTGGCCTTCCTCCTTCGTTCAAATTTTCTTTACCCCTTTCTTTTATTGGTGAGATACTTAGGGGGTGATTCTAACCCTGGCGGTCGGTGTTAAAGTGGCAGCCAACCCGCCAACAGGCTGGCGGTCCAAAAAATGGAATTCTGACCCTGGCGGGAACCGCCAACACAGCCCGCCAACTTAACACTCCGACCGCCGCGGCGGTACAGACAAACAGCGCGGCGGTCACCGCCAACAGGCAGGCGGCAGACAATGTACCGCCCACACTATCATAACTCACCAATCCGCCACCATTTCCGGGGCGGGAGCACCGCCGATAAAAACACGGCGGAAACAGACTACGAACGGGAAAACGCTCACCAAAACACACTCCACGAGTACGGAGGACAGCATGGAACCCGAATTAAACATCCTACCTGCTCTCGTCTACCTTCTCATCTACCACGAGTACGAAGTCCGGCGCAGACGACAACGGTGAGTACTGCACCTACAACACACGGGAGGGGGAGGACGAAAGGTTACGGGCACACACATATGCGACCCCCCCCCCCCCCAATCATGTACTCACCAATGCAGAGCACCAAGTCACAGTGACACCACCCAAACACCCCTGAAAAATGCTAGGACATAATCATATTTGGAATAAATATTTATGTACCAAAAAGCTCCAGAAAATTAGCGTACAACCATGAAAGATATCCACAACAAAACAAATGACATACACATCAGTGTATAACTGAAGTACCAAGTCCTGCACATCCTACGAATTCAGCATGTCCGTGGGCCAAAGTCTTGAGAAACAAGGGCAAAGCCCACACAGGAGACCTGAGTCCTTTGGAGAGAACACTGCAGGGGCATCAGATGTAAAAACTACAGGCACCTCAGGGGGAAGGGAAGGGGGGGGCACCACAGCCACATGAGTCCACGACGCCAGATCCACGAGGAGCCACCATGCCCACGGGACCATCCTGGGGAGTGCAAAGCCACAGTCTCTCAAGTCTCTGCAGTGGGTGGATTGCCCACTGGACCATCCTGGGGAGTGCAAAGCCACAGTCTCTCAATGTCTCTACAGTGGGTGGGCTGCCCACTGGGCCATCCTGGGGAGTGCAAAGCCACAGTCTCTCAAGTCTCTGCAGTGGGTGGATTGCCCACTGGACCATCCTGGGGAGTGCAAAGCCACAGTCCATCAGGTGGATGACAGTCTCCACTGGTCAAGGAGGAGGCATGGTGGGCACAATGAACCATCAACGGTGCTTGAGACGGCGGTGCCCTGTTCAGCGGTGCTTGAGACGGCGGGGCCCAGCGGAGCGGTGCTTGAGAGGAAGGGCCCAGCGGAGCGGTGCTTGAGAGGAAGGGCCCAGCGGAGCGGTGCTTGAGACGGCGGGGCCCAGCGGAGCGGTGCTTGACAGGAAGGGCCCAGCGGAGCGGTGCTTGACAGGAAGGGCCCAGCGGAGCGGTGCTTGAGAGGAAGGGCCCAGCGGAGCGGTGCTTGAGAGGAAGGGCCCAGCGGAGCGGTGCTTGAGAGGAAGGGCCCAGCGGAGCGGTGCTTGAGAGAAAGGGCCCAGCGGAGCGGTGCTTGAGACGGCGGGGCCCAGCGGAGCGGTGCTTGAGAGGAAGGGCCCAGCGGAGCGGTGCTTGAAATGAAGGGCCCAGCGGAGCGGTGCTTGAGACGGCGGGGCCCAGCGGAGCGGTGCTTGACAGGAAGGGCCCAGCGGAGCGGTGCTTGAAATGAAGGGCCCAGCGGAGCGGTGCTTGAGACGGCGGGGCCCTGTTCAGCGGTACTCTTCTGCACCGCGGGCCCTGTTCAGCGGTGCCTATCTCCACGGCGGGGCCCTGTTCAGCGGTGCTCTTCTGCACCGCGGGCCCTGTTCAGCGGTGCCTATCTCCACGGCGGGGCCCTGTTCAGCGGTGCTCTTCTGCACCGCGGGCCCTGTTCAGCGGTGCCTATCTCCACGGCGGGGCCCTGTTCAGCGGTACTCTTCTGCACCGCGGGCCCTGTTCAGCGGTGCCCATCTCCACGGCGGGGCCCTCTTCAGCGGTACTCTTCTGCACCGCGGGCCCTGTTCAGCGGTGCCCATCTCCACGGCGGGGCCCTGTTCAGCGGTACTCTTCTGCACCGCGGGCCCTGTTCAGCGGTGCCTATCTCCACGGCGGGGCCCTGTTCAGCGGTGCTCTTCTGCACCGCGGGCCCTGTTCAGCGGTGCCTATCTCCACGGCGGGGCCCTGTTCAGCGGTGCTCTTCTGCACCGCGGGCCCTGTTCAGCGGTGCCTATCTCCACGGCGGGGCCCTGTTCAGCGGTGCTCTTCTGCACCGCGGGCCCTGTTCAGCGGTGCCCATCCAGCAGGTCAAGGGAGCCAGACCTGGCCTGAACTCCCTGTTCAGTCGCCCTCGGACCGTGACGTTTCTGGACCCTTCGGGGACGGACTCCTGGCCTCCTTAGTGTCCTCCTTCCCAGCTGGGATGTGGCATGTGGGGTCCACCTTCTCCGCGCTCCTGCTGCCCTTCCGCTCCTTTGATGGGGCTCGCGGGCCCTTGCCTCCCCCAGATGGTGTGGGTGGTGAAGTGGCCGCACATTGCTCCTTGGGGGCAGCCCTGTCGGTCCTCGCACGGCGGTCCTTGGTTTTGCGGGTCCTCTTGCCGGGGGGGGGGCTGGACGTGTCCTTGCTGCTGATCGATGTGTCACTGCTGGCAAAGGGTGGGCTCCAGAACCCAGGCACAACAGTGACACCCGAAGCTGGGCTGGTGGTGGCTGCGGTGCTCTTGGGACTCTTTGAAGATGGATGGGGGAGGTCATCGGGGGGAAAGAGGTTAAGGTTAGCCAGGAAAAGTTTTTTAGGGCCAAGGTAAAGGGTAGGAGAAGTGGAGATGGAAGTGGAGGTAGAGGAGGTGGTTGTAGGAGAGTCAGGTGTGCTGTCATTGGGTGAAGGTGCTGGTGCTGTAGGCTGTCGTGAGGTGGATGGCTGTTGGGTGGGTGGCTGCCTGCGTTTGTGTGTCTTGGAAGAGGGGGTGACAGACACAGTGGGAGAGGACACAGGGGACGTGTACATGGCAGTGGGGGTGGTGACTGCACGAGTGTGGACTGTACTGGAGGGTGAGGTGGTGATGGAAGCACTGGCTGATGTTGGGGTGCATGCAGGTGTGAGTGTAGACGTCACAGGGAGGGAGGAGGGAGACGAGGAGGAGGGGGACACAGGGGTGGCAGTGGCTGTTGGCATGTCTGCATCTGGGTGTTGCTCGGGTGAGTGTTTGCGGGATCTGTGGTGCTTGTGTTTGGATGAGCTGCTCTTGGGTGTTGAGGTGTGTGCAGGCTGGTCTGATGGTGTGGATGGGATAGGCTGAGGAACAGGAGACAGAGACAGGCTGGAGGCAGTCAGAAGAGGGAGGCTGGAAACAGGGACAATGGCTGCCGTCAGTGCTGAGGCCAGAGCAGTGAACGCTCGTTGATGGGCAGCCTGACCCGAATGAATGCCCTCCAGGTACGCATTGCTCTGTTGTACCTCCCTTTGCACACCCTGGATGGCATTCAGAAGGGTCGTCTGCCCAACAATGAGCGTCCTTACCAGGTCAATGAGCTCCGCACTGAGGGCAGCAGGGGCAACAGGGGCAGGGGCTGAGGTGCCTGGGGCGAAGGAGACGCGCGCCTTCCTGGGCGAACCGGCACGGAGCGAAGACTGAGGGGCTGCTGGGAGGGCGGGGCTGGTGCGCTGGGTGGCGGCTGTACCTGTAGAGGCGGGGGGCACGGATGTTGCCGCCACCCCTAGGGAGCTCCCATCCGAGGACGTGTCGCTTTCGCTGCTCTCACCAGCGGTCCCCGTCGTGGTGCTCCCCTCGCCCTCCGGATCACTGGTGCCCTCGGTGTCTGTTCCTGGGCCCACCGGGGCCTTGTGTCCTGCAGCTCCCTCGTGCTCCGATGCCATATCTCCTCCGCCTGATGATGCTAATGCACACATGCACAAGAAGATGAAAAGAAAGGGTGGGGGGAGAAAAAAGAAGACCAGGTTGAGTGCATGCAATGTCAACACCGTTGGCGGAGAGGACAGACACAGGTGCCTAATGCACTAAGCCGCGCATTCGGGGTACACTACTCAGTACTACTGACTAAGACAACAGGCCAAGAGACGTCAAACGCGCACATGGGAGATGCTGGACCTTCAATGGCTGTACTTGTCACCCTACAGAGGTGGGGGCCGGGGGCAGGGGGCACAGGGCCATGCCCAAGGGAGAGGACTACACTACAGAAAGCGCCCTGGCCTAATGTCACCCACAGCCCTCCTCCCCCACCCAGACGCCTCCACTGCGCAGAAAGATAGGAGAATGTGCTGATACTCACCCCCTTGTGTCTGCTGTGATGTCTTAAAGCGCCCATCCAATTCAGGGTAGGCCACCGCCAGGATCCGGGACATCAGGGGGGTCATGGTGCGACTGGCACCCCTCCTAGGTTGGGAGGCCATCCCCAGCAGTGTTTCTGCGGTCTTCCTTGTTCCGCGGCAGATGTCCTCCCACCTCTTGCGGCAGTGGGTGCCCCGTCTGTTGTGGACCCCCAAGGTCCGGACTTCCTTGGCGATGGCACGCCAAATCTCGATCTTCTGATGGGCGCTGACCTATTAGACATGTACAGGGGGGAAAGGAGGAAATCATCAATGGCCTGCATGTTAGATGTAATTGGCCCCCCCCCACCCACTTTGCCATATGGCACATGCTCTCATCTGTCGGGCGTTGCACTCCTCATTCGCCCCCCACCCCACCAACTTACATCCACCCCAATCCACACAGGCATAGCCCATTCCATTAGCACCCGGGGTACTCACTTGTTGGTCTGGAGGACCGTAGAGTAGCGCATACTGGGGGAGGACCCCATCCACGAGCTTGTCCAATTCTTCAGACGTGAAGGCAGGGGCCCTTTCCCCAGTCACAGCAGCCATTGTATCTTCCAGACCGAGGTCACAGCAGCACTTGCAGTATAGGTCCTCTCCTGTGGATGATCAGGTCTCGAGTGATTAAGCAGATAGAAAATGGCGGTCACGTCCGCGGCGGTGCGTACCGCGGCGGTGCGTACCGCGACCGCCGGCGCACTTCGTTATTGGCTCCTGAAACCCATAGGCTTCAATGTTAACCAATGCGGCTTTGCGCCGCGGTCTTCGACCGCCTACCGCCACGGTCTGCCCCGCCAGCGCAGTGACCTCACATCCCATTGTCCCACTTCACAGGTCAGGCAGCCGCCATTTCAAGGGCCCACATGGCTTAATTTTGACTGCGACACACAGGCCTAGGCCTTGCATTGCCACACATACACGCCTTTCAACCCATTGCCATTCTTTAACTGTGCAAGCTGTCTGTACGTACCTGTGGTTTGGCTGACTCTGTGCTCCATGTTGTCCTTCCTAGGCACCGTCCGCTGGGACTTGGGATGAGAAGGAGGAATCCTCGCGTGTACCGACCGCTGGTGGACCTGCCGACAATGGAAGAACGCCATATAATCCTTCGATACCGACTTGACCGTGCCACTATCCATGAACTGTGTGCCCAGCTGGAGCCAGCCCTGATGTCCCCCATCCGCCAACCCACAGGGATTCCCCCTCTGGTGCAGGTTTTGTCAGTCCTCCATTTTTTGGCCAGTGGGTCATTCCAGACCACAGTGGCCATGTCATCTGGAATGTCTCAGCCTATGTTTTCAAAGATTTTGAGCAGAGTGTTGTCTGCCCTGATGAAACTCATGCGGAGCTACATCATTTTCCCCGAGGAGGGTGACTTGCCCACAGTGAAGGGTGATTTCTATGCCCTTGGACATATCCCCAACATCATTGGTGCCATTGATGGGACCCATGTGGCTTTGGTACCCCCAAAAGACGATGAGCAGGTGTACCGAAACAGAAAGAATTATCATTCGATGAATGTCCATGTGGTCTGTTTGGCTGACCAGTACATCTCCCATGTAAATGCCAAGTTCCCAGGGTCAGTGCATGACGCGTATGTGATGCGAAATAGCAGCATCCCCTATGTGATGGAGCAGCTACAGAGACAACGTGTGTGGCTAATAGGTGACTCTGGTTACCCCAACCTGCCGTGGCTACTGACCCCAGTAAGGAATCCCCGGACAAGGGCAGAGGAACGCTACAATGAGGCCCATGGGCGTACAAGGAGGGTGATTGAGCGAACCTTTGGCCTCCTGAAGGCCAGGTTTAGGTGCCTGCATATGACTGGTGGATCCCTAATGTACTCACCAAAGAAGGTGTGCCATATCATCGTGGCGTGCTTTATGCTTCACAACCTGGCTTTGCGACGCCAGGTGCCTTTCCTGCAGGAGGATGGTCCAGATGGTGGTGTTGTAGAAGCCGTGGAGCCTGTGGAGAGTGAAGAGGAGGAAGACTCTGAGGACGACACAGACAATAGGGACAGAGTGATACAACAGTATTTCCAGTAACACCCAGGTAAGAATCACCCACGCCATTTCACAATTGCTTCTAGCCTCCTGCATCTGTACTTTCTGTAGTTCCCCACAGATGTTTTTTATTAATTTATGCCTTTCCCTTCCCTTCTCAGTGCTGTCTGACTCAGTACCTGACTTCTGCTTGGTTCGCCCATGAAATACAGCGTATTGACATTGGTATGTTGTCATGACTAATTGACAGAACAGAAATTGAACAGTAATATGTTATCCCTTTGTTAATAATACAGCATGACTCAAAACAGGTTTGTGTGCAAAATGTGATTTATTTACAGTGCTAGATACCGGTACATGTGATTCTAAGGGTGATGGGTGGGGGTGGAGGAATATCCATGGCAGAGTCCAGTTCTCAGTCTCACAGGTGCATTGTTCTTTTGCCTGTGGAAGGATGGAGCATAGGCAGTTCATGGTTGGACAGGGTGGCAATGTGGGACAGTGGGAAGACTTGAGGGGGTATGTCCTGCTGGCGGGGGTCTTGACATCCTACTCTGTCTTTTTCTTTGGTCTCAGGCTCCTCTTACGGGGTGGTTGTTCTTCAGCAGGAGGTGGGGTTCTGGGGGGCTGTCGAGGTGTTGGGACCTCCTGTCCACTAGCGCCGGCGGAGGTGGTAGGCTGTTCCTGGTCCGGCCTAGTGACAGGGGCCCTGTGTGGTGCACCATGGTCCCGCAACGCGTCCTCTATCCTGTGGAGGGCCAGGACGATGGTCCCCATTGCGGTCCCGATGATTCTCAGCTCCTCCCTGAACCCCATGTAGCGTTCCTCCTGCTGTGCCTGGATCTCAGTGAACCTGGCCAGTACCGTCGCCATCGTTTCTTGGGAGTGGTGGTAGGCCCCCATGAGGGTGGTGAGGGCCTCTTGGAGAGTGGGTTCCCTGGGCCTCTCCTCGCCCCCCTGTCGCACAGCAGCCCTCCGAGCTGCCCGGTTTCCCCCGGCCTCTGTCCCCTGGCCGGTGTGCCCGCTCCCACTGCCCCCAGGTCCCTGTTGTTGTTGGGGTGTCGGGTTAGCCTGTGTGCCCTGTAGTGGCAGACACACCGCTGATTGAGCTGTCCTAGAGACAGAGGCATGGGCCCGCTGGGTGGGAGCTGTGCTGGTGTCGGCAGAGGGGGTCGGGTCTGGTGTGGCCTGTGTCTGGGTGAGGGGAACCGACTGCCCAGAGGTCCCCGATGGTCCGGGCTGGTCATCAGGTTCACTGTCGACAGAGCTGCTATCCTCAGTGTGGGCCTGTTCCGGTGGTGGGATGGACACTTCTGGACCCTCCTGGCTGGTGTGTTGTCGTTCGGGTCCTGCATGGGGTAAGAGAGTTTGGTTATTGTTTCTGTGTGTGCAATAGCATGCGTGTTGTGGGTGCCCTTGTCCCCCAGTGCAGGCATTCCCTGGAGGGAGGTGTTGTGAGGGTATTTAGTGGGGGGGAGGGGTTAGTGCAGTGGTCATGCTTAGGTGATGGGTGCCCATGGTTTGTGTTGGCATGCAGGAGTTGGTGTTGGGATGGGTGGGTTGTGCTGGTGAGACATTGTCAGGAAGGATGTGTGCTGGAGGGTTGGGGGTGAGGGTGGGGGTGTGGGTTGGCATGCTGGTGGGGTGTGGGGGATATAGTAGTTGAGATGGGACTTACCAGAGTCCATTCCTCCGGCTACTCCTGCGAGGCCCTGAGGATGCAGGATGGTCAAGACCTCTTGCTCCCACGATGTAAATTCGGGAGGGGTGGGAGGGGGTCCGCCGCCAGTCTTCTGGACCGCGATGTTGTGCCTGGAGACCATCGACCGGACCTTCCCCCGTAGGTCGTTCCATCTTTTGCGGATGTCCTCCCTATTCCTGGGATGCTGTCCCACCGCGTTGACCCTGTCCACGATCCGCTGCCATAGCTCCGCCTTCCTGGCTATACTGGTGTGCTGCACCTGCGAGCCGAAGAGCTGGGGTTCCACTCTTAGGATTTCCTCCACCATGACCCGGAGTTCTTGGTCCGAAAATCGTGGATGCCTTTGGGGTGCCATGGGGTGGTGTGGGTGAGGTGTGGGGTGGTGTATGTGATGAGGAGTGTGTTGGTGAGTGGTGCTTTGTGCTACTATGTGGTGTGTGTGATGGTGTAGTGTGCCTCAGTGTGTCTTGCTTTGGATTGTCTGCTGTGTCTCTCTCTCCTTCTCTCAGTAATTGGGGTCGCAGGGGTTTGTGGGTGATGTGGGTGTGTGTTTTATAGTTGGTTGATTGTGTGGGAGTGGTGTGTGTATGTGTATCAGGTGTGTGTTTTTCAAATTGTCCAATGTGGCTGTGTTTTGGTGATGTGTGTGTATTCTGACCGCGGCGGTGTGTAGCGCCAATGGAATACCGCGTTTGAATGACCGCCGTGTGGATTCGTGGGTCGTAATGGCATGGGCGTATTTCTGTTGGCGTGACGGTGGAGGTTTGGTCATCTCCAGTTTATCGCTGCCCGCCGATGTGGCGGGCTGCAGTGGAGGACGGATTTTTGGAGGTTTGGCCGTTGTGGGTCAGAATGACCGTGGCGGTTGACCGCGGCCGCGGCGGTGTTATGGCGGTCTTCTGACCGGCGGTAAGGGCATTTTACCGCCGAGGTCAGAATCACCCCCTTAGTCTTCTCTTTGCACCGTGTCCATTTGATGGACCTGCTGTCTTTTCTGTGGGAGCTTGAACCTTTTCGTTCTGTTCTGCCTCGTTCCCTCCTTCTGGGGAATCAATCACGTTCTCTTTTTCCTTTTCTGTATCGTCTGCTTCTGGGAAAGCCCTCCTCTGATCAGGCTCTCCTGCCTTTTCACCTTTTTCGAGCCCTTCGTCACCGTTACTTTCTTCAGGCTCTTTATCACTTTCAGCTGCTTCAGGTTCTTTGTCACCTTCAGCTGCTTCAGGCTCTTTGCTACCCTCCGCTGCTTCAGATTGTTTGTCACCTTCAGCTTCTGCGTCGCTGTCTGAACTTTCTCCTTGGTCTTCCCCAAGCGAGTTGGTGTCTTCGTCATCAGAGAATATCTCTTTTTCTCCAGTTTCTGCCTGTTCGCTTTCAGTTCGGTTCTGTTCTGTCTCAGCGCTCAGCACTGCTTTGTCAGGCACTGGTAGTTTCAGCGCTTCAACTTCCTCATCTGTGGGACACAACACCTTCTTTGTGTGACTGGCGTGAATCCAGTTGGGAACCCCCGCACACTTCACAGCGGTAGTTGTCGTCAGGATCACTTGAAAAGGGCCTTTCCAACGGGGTTCCAGACACGACTTTCTCACGTGCTTCTTTACCACGACCCAGTCACCTGCTTTCAGTGCGTGTCCTGGACCTTGGATCGGTGGCAAGGTGGTCGCTTCCACCTGGTGAGAGAAAGAGCAAACCACGTCAGCCAGACCTTTGCAGTAGTCTAACACCATATCATCTGTAATATTCAAAAGCGCGTTTGCAGGAACTGCAGGAAGTCTCATAGCCCTGCCCATGAGAATTTCATGCGGAGACAATCCAGTTTTTCTATCAGGAGTGTTTCTCATTGACATTAGCACTAAGGGCAACGCGTCAGGCCATTTCAAATTTGTCGATGCACATATTTTCGCCATTCTTGATTTCAGCGTACCATTCATTTGCTCCACCAGTCCTGATGCTTCGGGGCGATAGCTACAGTGCAGCTTTTGCTCAATGTTCAGCGCTTCGCAAAGTAACTTTATCACCTCGTTATTGAAGTGACTTCCCCTATCTGATTCTAAAGAGATCGGGAATCCGAAACGTGGTATCAACTCCCTCAACAATAGCTTCGCAACTGTAAGGCTGTCATTTCTACGTGTGGGGTATGCCTCAATCCAGTGACTAAAAATGCACACAATCACCAACACATATTTCAAGCCTCCATGCACAGGCATCTCAATGAAGTCCATCTGCATACGACTAAAAGGCCCGCTTGCCCTACCAATGTGACTCGCGTTCACAACCGTTCCCTTCCCTGGGTTCATCTGCTGGCAAGTGACACATCGATGGCAAACCGCTTCTGCAGCTTGATGAAATCTTGGGTTAAACCAATCAGTTTTGAACAATCTTATCATGGCATCTCTCCCTAGGTGAGCCTGCCCATGATAGAACCGCGCAAGCTGTGATAAGAGACTGTTTGGCAAAACAAATTTTCCCTCATTTGAAACCCATAACTCGTCTTGTCTCTTTATACATTGTGATTTAATCCAGGAATCTCTTTCATCCTCCCTGACATTATTTTGTAATGCTTTTAGTTCATCTATTGTATCTACGACCTTCAAGGCAAATGCTTCAGCTGGTTCCAGTTCTGGCTCATTTATCGTATTCCAATCATCCCTGAGTAATATACAGTTCAAGGCACAAAATCTTGCGACTTGATCCGCATATGCATTTCCCAGAGAGACATAGTCCTGTCCTTTCGTATGAGCACTACACTTTACCACTGCAACTTCGGCTGGCACTTGAATGGCGTGTAACAATTCCCTTATCCTCTCCCCGTTCTTCACTGGGGATCCTGAAGAAGTCAGGAACCCTCTCTGTGACCATAATTGTCCAAAGTCATGCACAATCCCAAACCCATATTGACTATCAGTGTAAATGGTGACTTTCATCAATGCAGACAGTTGACACGCTCTTGTAAGGGCTACAAGTTCTGCTACTTGTGCAGAATAGACTCCTTGAAGCCATCCTGCTTCTAAGACCCCTGTTACAGTACATACAGCATATCCTGCTTTCAAAATCCCCATCCCATCTCTTAGACATGAACCATCAACAAAAAGAATTTGGTCATTTTCATAAAGTTTAGTATCTTTGATGTCCGGTCGAGGTTTTGTGCAAAATTCAGTCACCTGAAGGCAGTCATGCTCAACGTCTTCAGCGTTCTCAATTTCGGCATTTTCTCCAGGAAGCAAGGTTGCTGGATTCAACGTAGTGCACCTTTTCAGCTGCACATTCGGTTAGCCCAGAATTATCGTTTCATACCTTGTGAGTCTTGCTCTAGTCATGTGTTGCGTTCGGGAGCGGGTCAAAAGTATCTCAACTGAGTGAGGGACCATGACTGTTACTGGGTGTCCCATCACTATTCCTTCACTCTGAGTGAGGCTGATACCAACTGCTGCTACGGCGCGCAAACACCCTGGGAGTGCTGCTGCGACCGGATCCAAAGTAGCTGAAAAATACGCTACTGGTCTGTTTACGCCACCATGGGCTTGAGTCAAGACAGACAGAGAACATGCATCACGTTCGTGACAAAACAATGTGAAAGGCTTTGTGTAATCAGGCATACCTAAAGCTGGAGCCCTGCACATGCACTCTTTCAATTCAACAAAAGCATCCATCTCATCTCCTTTCAGCTCAATTTGGTCCAAAGCATCCTTCTGGGTCAATTTCAGTAAAGGCTTTGCTAGAGTCGAGAAGTTGGGAATCCACTGGCGACAGTACCCCACCATTCCCAAAAACTTCCTCACCTCCTTCCTTGTCTTTGGTGGACTCATTTGAAGTACACTTGTAATTCTTTCCTTCATTATTCTCCGTGACCCTTTCTCTATTTGGTGACCCAAGTACTTCACTTTCTTCTGACAGAACTGTAATTTGGAAGGAGACACCTTATGTCCATTCCTTCCCAAATGATTCAACAGAGCAATGGTATCGGCTGTGCAGCCACTTTCTGTCTTTGATGCAACCAGTAAGTCATCGATGTACTGTACTAGGGTTGACTCGAATGGCAATTCTAATTCTTCCAAATCTTTCTTTAGAATCTGATTGAAGATTGGCGGTGACTCAGAAAACCCTTGAGGAATTCGACACCAACTGTATACTCTGTCTAGGAATTTAAAACAAAAGAGGAATTGGCTGTCCTCATGAAGAGGCACGGAAAAGAATGCTTGTGACAAATCGATGACTGAGAACCATTCGGCATCACAAGGAATTTGAAACATTATCACAGCTGGATTCGGTACGACAGGGCAGCACTTGACTATGATGTCATTTATTTTCCTCAAATCCTGCACGAGTCGGACCTTTCCACTCGGCTTTATTAGTCCCATTATTGGCGAATTACATGGACTGCTTAACACTTCCTTCAGTACCCCCTGTTTTACAAATTCGTCAATAAGTTGAGCAACTTTCATGAGGGTATCTTGTGGCACGTGGTACTGTGGGGTCTGGGGAAAGATTGCATTGGGCTTTACAGCCACTTTCACTGGTTCCACTCCTTTCATCAATCCCACCTCTTTCCCTGTCATATCCCACACTTCCTTTCCGACTGTTTCCGGGAATTCTTCAGTTATCATCGGGAAAAGGCAAATCAGAGGATACTCTTCATCGACAGTTTCCACCTCATCCCCCTCTACGCTGTCCTCTTCTTCCCCATCACTGCTCGTTTGGATTGTTATCCCTTCGTTTGAACACATGATCGAACAACCCAATTTGCACAATAGGTCTCTCCCTAACAGTGCTATCGGGCTTGAGTCACATACCACAAACTGATGTACCCCTTGATAGTTACCAATGCTGACTGGTACCGGATCTGTTATTGGGTTCGTCAGGTGCCTGTTCGCTACTCCCACCACTTGAACTGTCCTCCCTGAGAGTGGCAAATTTGGTACTTCACTGTTCTTAACTGTTGAACGTGTGGCTCCCGTGTCAACCAAGAACGAGACACGATGACCCATTACTCTTCCTTCTACGTACGGACCCCTTTGATCAACTTCCAAGGATGCCGCAAGCACACAATCTCCTTCTTCTCCTGAACTTTCACTCTCCCATACGTTGTTTATTCCACTCTCACTATGTAACGGGAACTGTTGTACGGTACCATTTGTGCTCATTACCTGACCCGAGACCTGTGGAGGAACCATCACTTGCTGCTGACTCATTGGTGCCAAGGGTATTTGCATTTGCTGATTAGGTACCATAGGTAACTGCTGTTGCATTGGCTGCATTTGCGTCATCTGCATACGAGGCATCTGCATCTGCTGCGGCTGCATAGGTTGTAATCCCTGCAATTGATTTACGGTCTGGAAATTTGGGCTTGGACCTCTCAGTTTCGGTCCCCTCATCGTCTGAAATGCATTGACATCATTGTTTTGCTGACCAACACCTGCACCTGCACCTGCACCTTCCTGCACCACCATCGGGCACTCGCGTTTCCAATGACCTACAATTCCGCACACGTGACACGGCATCACCTTCTTCATTGCCTGCACACCCGTCACAACAGTGTTCAAATCCGGACCATTATTCACAAAACCTCCTCTACCTCTGCCTCTCGCCTGTGGCTGAAACGCCATGTTTCCCTGCAACTGCGGCTGTTGTTGCGGTACCTGCTGTTGGAACCCTTGCATCCCTTGCAAACCCTGCAAACCTTGTAAACCTGTTTGAGCTGCCTTAAGCTGCATCATCATCACCTTCTCTTTCAGCTTTTTCTGTTTCACTTCAATCTCGTCGCTACAGTATTTCGCATAATTCAACACCTCGTCAATCGGTTTCGACTGCCAGCAAATCAAATGCGACTTTATCATCTGACCTATCTCTGGTCTCAGCCCTTCCACAAATCTGAAGACAAAATGGAGCATGTCCTTCGCCTCAATTGTTTCCGTGCCACTGTAATTCTTGAACGCCTACAACAACCTCTCATAGTAACTATGAATCGATTCTTTAGTCTCTTGGGCAGTTCGATCAATCTTCTGCCAGTCCACGTTTTTTGCGGGTACCTTCGTTTTCAAATGCTCAATCACCTTATAGTACAAGCCCATCACTATAGGTGATGGTGCACCCGTCTCCCTGTCTCTCTCTGGTTCACTCGTCGGCCAACCTACAGCTCTTTTACAATCCTCCCACAAATCTGCCGGAACCACAATCTTAAACAGAGTGTTCAGGTCTTCCCAGAGACACTTTGCAAGCTTCACAAACCTGTCAGTCTGTTGATACCATTCAATCGGCTTCTCTCTCAATTTGGGAAAATCATCCGTAAAGGACTGGATGTCACTTCTGTGCCATGGTACATGTACTAATTTTCCCCCTGCTGTCTCCCTCATTGGTAACATTGTTACTGTATCACTACTCAGCGGTCTTTTCTCATTGTGCTCTGTAGCACTGTCCCTCCTCTTTTCCTTCCTCTTTACCCACCTGCTTTCCCACTTGTCTAGACACCTCCACACCTGTGCACTCTGCAGCAATTCTCTAAGGTGTGTCTTCATGCCTGCTGACCTCATGTGTTCAAAATCTGTGGGCCCAAAATCCAACCTGTAGCTCCTGCTCCAATGTTTCATCTTGTCTATGTCAACCCCGTTTCTATCAGCTGCTTCTTGCAGACTCTTATGTACCTTGTTCACTTCCTTCATAATCCTGGGACATGGATACCTCAGCTCTTCTTCTGTGTAGGACTCTAACCTGTTCACACCCATAGTCCCTTCCACCAATTCTTGTGCTTCCATGTTCAACCTGACCCTATTCATATAGTCTTCTCCTTTCCCACTGGCTGAATTTTGTGTGGAATTTAAACTGTTGAACCATTGTGTCAACTGTTGCGCATTCACCCCCATCAGCGTGGCGTTCACATCGACTGCCATCGATGGTTGAGGCAACTTTTCAGTGTTCGATGTTAGAGGTATTATCAGTGGGGGGCTTGACCTCACCAGCGTTGACTGCGCACATACGGGGCTAAACTCCATCAAGGACCCAGATCCATTTGGCTGAGCCGCTATAGGAGTTATCCCTGGAGTGTTTTCTATGCACCTTCTTTCTGTCCCACTCTGCAGCATTGGTCCCTGACCGCTCATACCTAAGTTAGGCTGACTATACAAAGGTACCGGTGGACCTACAGTAATGGGTAGTGATATCGCATCTGGATTCTGTCCATTCCCCATGTTCTGAGGCATGTTCATTCCCACACCATGGGTCATCATTGTCGGCATGCCCATCTGACTCCCCGTCATCTGAGCATGTGCGTTTCCCCCCTGCATCTGCTTTTGGGGCATCAAAAACTGGGTTGATTCAGCTTGTGTCATTGTCTGGTTGTGACCATTCTGTACTCCCCTTACTGTTTGTTCTAGAATCACTCCTCCACTGTTGTCACTGCTGTAGTACCCTGGCATCTGCGGCTGATAATTTTCTGCTGGTTTCAACATGGGCACATCTGGATATATTCTCCTAACCTGTGGTATCTGCGGGGTGAACAATAGACTCGGGTCCTTAGATCCCGATGACGCTCCTGAACTCTGGTTTTCACTGTTCTGTACCGGTGCCGGAGGGGCAGAACTGGTACTTGGACCTTGTCCATTCTCCGCATAAGGCGGTGGACGGTCATTCAGCAATTGCATTATTAACTCCTCATCCTCTAACTCCTCTTCTCTTCTCAACTTTTCCTCGTCCTCTCTGCCCTTGGAACACTTCCTGTCTGTCTTACAGGTAGCTTTCTTACCTGTCTCCTCTTTTTCCTTAGTAATTGCTGGAAACAGTTTTATCCCCTGCAATACATCTGACCTCCACACCTTCTGTGCATTGTCCCACCTAGCGTCCGCTAGTGTCTTTTCTACCTTTCTCATCCTGGTCTCAAACTTCTTCTGCTGTTGCTGTCTAGCCATTAGTTCCCAAATTGCTAGAGCCTCAAACTGTGCTGGCCTTGGAGGCACCTTCATGTCGTACATCGTGAATCTCAAATTCTCTAGAATCCTTATATTGAATGTCCCATGTATCGGGAACACTACGCTCCCATGTTTCTCTGTCAGTTTGTGCCATTGCTTTAGCCAAAGGCACGGAGCTACCCCCTTCTCTTCCATTACAATGTAAGCTGGTGTACCCTCGGGCGGCGTCTCCTCTCCTACGCTCGCTTTAATGTAAGACTCCCCCTTCATCGCACTCCTGAATGCTTTAAAGAATTTCATTTTCTCGTCCTTTTATTTCACAAAGTTTGTAATCAATAAGTGACTTTAATTCCCGGAATACTCTTCACTTGCCTTTCCCCTTCCAATCGAGTCCCACGGACTGCGTCCAATCCGTGCGCGACCCTTCTCTGCAACCAACCTATCCCAGCGCGGCTCCTAGTGACGTCACACTCACACACACTGCGGCTGACAAAGCCTCGCGGCTAGTCCTCCTTCACTCACCTCTTCTCGTAACAACCTTTGCATGTATCGCGAGCTACTAAAAAATAAAACAGATCTGTCGGTTTACTACAGGACGGGTAACACAATCGCTTCAGGACCTTAGGGACCTTTCACTAGCCTCGGCCGCTATTCCGTCTTTCTCAGTCCCCACATTCGCAAGCAAATCTGACCCGCAGACCTACTCTCAACTTGTCAATGATCTGTTCTAGTGCACTTAGAATCTTGTCAAAGCCCGAAGTCGAAGTTTCTTTCACTCCCTAACACACGTACCGACTCGTTGACCACGCCCGATCAACCTACTAAACCGCCCAGACCACAACATAGATCAACATACTCCGGAGTCTCTTGACCTCGCAGGGCCCGTCTCAACAACAACAACCACGTGGACCTTTTTATGCACAAAGCGCCACACGCACATGAAGTTCGACGACTTCCCTACTCTCACACTCGGAGTCGCACCTCCGCTGTTTCTATGAAGTTCGACGACTTCACTACTTCTACACTCGGAGTCGCACCTCCGCTATCCTCTAAAAGAAAAAAAAAAAGAAAAAATCCTCGCAACCTTTTCACGCACCCTGCGGCAATAAGCTGTGCAAGCGCAAAACCCTAACTTCACTCATACCATCACTAGTACCGCCAACGCTGATTCCACACCTCCGTTCTCTCCATTCGCAAGCTCCGAGATCCCGGGAAAGTCGCGGTGGACCTAGCCCATCATCATTCTGTCAATCTGTTTTACCCAAGAAAAATCTAATTCAACTTCTGGAGTGGGGTCTCAAAATGCGTGCTCGTTAATTCAACACCATGTACTCTAAGAGTACAGGGTCCCAAAAGACGAAACCGTCCTCTGCTACCATCTACTGATAGAGCGGTCCGTACTAATAATTTTACCTGTTTCGGACGCTCTTTAGGCCGATGAATCTTTTGACTTAGTGGGAACTCTCTGTACTCCTAATCGATCAATTGCATCAAATCAGTAATCAATAACGAACATAAGCAATACCTTGTTCGACATAACACTTGACAATTAATCCAGAATACATTTCGGCGAACCCTGACCTTTCAGTCAGGAATAACCACACCAGTTTATTCAAAGTTAGTGAATTTTATTTCCCTATATTAACAAAGCTAGCACAATATAGATGTGTCTCAACACCAAATGATAAACATATATGAACATTAATAGCTGTCCATAACGGCGAAACAAGTGCAATCTATGTAGCATTTGAATCACAAGGCATTCGATAATAGCAATGCAAATCACTAATACGATAATCTGTAATGAACTAATTGCATACATTTAGTCAGCATAACAAGATCTCAAATTGCATCGTGCGACATATGGAATCCTCATCTAACCTCAGATTAGCATCTGCATGTGGGACTTCATGCAAAAACAATTTAACAACATTAATTTAGAAAAACTCCTAACTAGGGCTCTTGTCAAAATCAGCAGTTGGTTACCTAAAAGAACCACAATGCAATTGTACAATTTCCTTTCATATTTACCAATTACGATCAGCATACAAGGAAGTCTTCGTCTCACAGGTACCGTTCTTCGGTCATCATGGGTACCGTTTCGATCAGCATGGGACAGGGCAAAGGGGCAGGGGTGGACGGGGCAATTGCCTCACGGCGGCAAGGTAAAACTACTACTTCATGCAAAGGGACTAATCAAAGTTAAAGTCTCTAGGGCCAGAATCATTAAAAGTCTCTTTCTCTCGATTAGAGAAAGCATCAAAGTCTCTCAAAATGGCGTTGCAGCAAAGTGGGCCATAATAGCTACGAAGTCAAAATGGCGGGATGTCCGATGATAGAGAGAGAGTTTCCTCTCGTGCACCTGGGTTTTATAGACAACAGTTCAAGTCCAGTAGGGTCTTCCATTGGAGGGTTCATAGGTTAGCCTTAAATTGACCAATCAAAAACGACAGTTCTCAAGCTTTTACTTAAGCATACATTATCCTTGGAGATGGGTACGCAAGTTGCAACATTGTCTACCAATTAACTCACTTTCAGAGCCTCCATTGTCCGCACCTGCAAATCGACCTTGAAGTAAGGAGAAAATATGCCAGGCTGGCACGAAACCTTAAGATAAGCATGTGAACAGTTTCTGTGGAAAAGTACAGCTTCAAGCAAAAATACACGTTTATTAGCACAGTGGAAAAATACGAGCACCTAAACCGTGAGACCGGGCAACTAGGCCAAAGCCTCCGCTAAAGTCATGCTAAGCTAAAGCAATTCAAACAAGCAAATCGTAGCACACGTTTATGATTATGTCGGATTAGTGCAATTCTAATACACCACGTTATATAGAGCTCGCGTATAAATGATGGCAAACTACTCTGAGGGCACATTTTGTCCCCGTACAATCTTTATTAGTTCGGTTAAAGTCACACATGATTATTTCAGCACTGCGTTTAAGCGTTAATAAATCAAAACCTTCACTTTCTGCTTCATCAATGGTCACTGCCACTTCAACTTGGCATTTAAAAGTACTTGCCAAGCCTGACACCCCTTTTTCTACATATAAGTCACCCCTAAGGTAGGCCCTGGGTAACCCATAGGGCAGGGTGCTATGTAGGTAAAAGGCAGAGCATATACCTGTGTGTATTATGTGTCCGGGTAGTGGAAAACTCCTAAATTTGTTTTCCACTTCTCTGAGGCCTGCTCCTTTCATAGGGTAACATTAGGGCTAGAGTGGAAGGTTCTGATCAAAAAAGGGGTAGACAGGTCATATTTTGTATGGCCAGAATGGTAACATAAAATCCTGCTGACTGGTGAGGTTAGATTTTATATAGGTATTTTAGAAATGCCACTTTTAGAAAGTGAGCATTTCTGCACTTAAAATCCTTCTGTGCCTTACAGCCTATCTCCAAGCCATATCTGGGCTGGGCTGGTTGACAGCTCCCTTGTGCATTTCACCCAGACAACCACAAACACAGGATGATCAGTCACACCTGCACACATCTGCTAACTGGATGGGTCTTCCTGGGCAGAAAGGATGGAGGGCCTGACACTTACATTTCAAAGGACAGTGGCCTGCCCTCACACAATGCACTGCCAAACCCCCTACTGGGACCCTGGCAGACAGAGTTGTACTGGAAGGGGACCTTGTGCACTTCAAAACCACTCTTTGAAGTCTCCCCCACTTCAAAGGCACTTTTGGGTATATAAACTGGATCCTTGACCCTACCAATTCAGACACTTCCTGGGACAGATACTGTGAACCAGACCCTGCAACCTGCCAAGAAGAGCTGCCTGGCTGCCCAAAGGACTCAACTGTACTGCTTTACTGTGAAGGACTGCTGTCTTGCTGTGGTCCTGCTGCCACCAAATCAACATAGCACCTGCAACTTCGTCCTGCATGCCCCAGGATTTCCACATATCATCCCAGGGCATCAAAGGACCCCGCAACACGAAGAGGATTCAAGCCTGCGCGCTGGAATTCGGTGCAAAGTCCTTGCCGCATGGAAAATAATCGACGCATCGTCTGTGTGCGCCCAGAAATCCGACACCCACCCTTCGTTTTCCTCGCATACCCTCCTCTGCGGTCTCCGTGCGTGTAATTTTGACACAAACCCGATACTTTGTTCTTGCAAGAGATACTTGTTGCTTTTTAAAGACTTAGGACTCTTCTTATCCTTACTAAAGTGATATTTCAACATGTACTTATCAAATGTTGATTGCTTTGACCTTAATTCACTCAGATAAATATCTTATATTTTTCTAAACCTGTGTGGTGTATTTTTGTGGAGATTTCACTGTGTTATTGCATGCTTTATTTCACAAATACTTTACACATTGCCTTCCAAGTTAAGCCTGACTGCTCAGTGCCAAGCTACCAGAGGGCAAGCACAGGATAATGTGTGACTTACCTTGACTAGGATTGTGGTCCCTACTTGGACAAGGGTATATACCTCTGACAACTAAAGACCCCATTTCTAACAAAGGGCATATGCCTGGTGAAGGACACTGACAGGAGTGCTATTGAGAAAATGTCTTTGGAACGCAAGTGTTTTAAGGTGCTTTTGAAGATCCGAAAGAGGTGGTGGTGCGAAGGTTTGAGGGTAGAGAATATCAAATTCTAGTTGCGTTGCCTGAAAAAGATTGCGCCATGAGTCTTTCCCTTTTGAAGGTTGGAGGTTCGAACAGCAGATTTTCAGCATTTCGTGACAGTGTTTGGTGAGTTGCTCTGCTACGCATCCTTCAGTGATTTTGGTGAGGAAAGGGAGATTGGCGATAGGGCAAAAGTTCTTTAGGTCATTCATATCAGCAGAGGGTTTCTTTAATAGTGGAGTCACCTGACCAGTTTTGATGACATCAGGAAAGGATTTGTGGCTGAGAAAGAGTTAAACTGAATTTGTCCAATAAGGGAAATTCTAATACAAACAAATATGTTTGGAATTAAAAAAAGTAAACAAAAGATGACTAACATCAACATTTGGCAAATATTTATGGACTCCAATACCTCTCTGAATTAGGGATGAAATGGAGAGCCTGTGAGACAACCTCCTACTTAAAATATGTCCCAAATAGCTGTGAGCAAGCGGCTGAGGCAAGCGAACCCGACAGTAGTTCAGCCAATTGGTCCCCTTCAGCGAAATCTGAAATGCTTTCATTTCCTACATTTTCTCAATCCTTCTTTCAATTTTTTTCTCTTCCTTCTCTCTATTCTTTCTATCATTTTTATCTTGCTTTCCTTCCTTCTTTCTGTTTTTTTCTGTACCCTTTTCCACCCATCTATCCATTCATGCCACTGTTTTCAAACAGGGAAGTGGACCATATTGGAAAACAAGCATTTGGAATGCAGTGGGTCTCGCATTTGCTCGAATTAGTGCTATTAGAGTTGTAAACGCCTAACCTGACTTTTCTTGCCACATAACTTGAAAATCAAAAGTAAAACAGTTTCACATAAGCGAGCTGATTCAAAGCACCATGGCCGCCATGAGCATCAGGGATAAGGAGAGACCCAAAAAGAAAAAGAAGTTAGCTCACAGTCAGACTTATCGGCAAAAATGCAATTAGCCATGTAACAGGGGCAATGGCTGTTTTGCTTCACTAATGACTGAGCTGAAACACTCATGCACTGACGAAAAAAACTCTGGAATGCGCTTCTTAGTCCAACGAAGATATTTATTATTTATTATTTCACTATGCAAGGTTTCTAAAAGGAGATTAGCTTGCTTAAAGCACACATTTAAAAATGGTCACAGCAATGAATTGAAATAATGTACAAATGATTCTCCACTGCAATAAACACAGCAAATATATGTATCTATATTTTATGCAATGAAATAATGAATTAAAAAATATGCATCACCATGAGAAAAGGGCATTACTGCTTCATCTCCCTCCTATTCAGCATCAGATCGCCAGATCCCAGAATCGATTGAGGAGAGAGAGAGATCAATTATCCTCACTGGAAGGATGGCACACTCCAGCGTCCTGGATGTAGCTGAGATTTGCAAACACTCTCTTTCCCCGGTCCATCTGGTCTCGGCCTCTTATACTTTGAACAAACAAGAAAGGAAAAATCAAGCCCTTTCTTCTCCCTGCAGACGTTTATTCAAAAAAATGCTTTGAAAATAACACATCGGGACGTGGCCACAATCCCAAGGTGATAATCCAAAACAAGTAAATTCCCTGCCGTCTGAGTACATTCTTATCAGCCAATGCCCTTGGTGGGGAAAAGCAAGAAGAATAAAAACGTGCACATTGTACAATGTGGAAAACTACTTGCAGCTTTTAACGTAGCAGTGTCTAATGCTAAGATAAAGTCAATCGGCAGAATGAAGCTGGTGGTCACTAAAGTGACAGTGTAGTGCTGGGCTAAGTGCAACATGGAATAAGTGGTCAAAACTTACATATCATTACAAGGCCAAGGCGGTAACAAAACCTCCCCAAGGAGGGACTAAAGTAAACCATTTACCAATGTCATCAAAGGATTTTTGAACGGCAAGCCCACGAACGAGTGATAGTGATGGGCGTGAGGTGGGCCTTTTTAAAAGCCCAGATACATACCAACGCATCGGAAAAGCAGCGCATGCGTGCTGCTATGCTCAACCTAAAAATGGGAGTGGACTGGCTCTCAAAATATCTTGCTACAAAACACCTAAAATGGAAGGTCAATAACCTACAAATCCTTACAGTCTCAAAACATGAATTGCTGCCTGGTGTGCTTGGTTGAAAACAAAATGGCAAGCCTTGCAGCCACACATGAATAAGCCGAGCTCATCTTTGGAGTCAGGTGAAGCTTTGTGGTGACAAACTTTATTCTTTTTGATAGGTTATGTATGTGCCCAGGCGCTTTCCTCCCCCTCCCCTGATGACACCAGTGACGAATCGCATTCCGCTAGGTCTGACTCAGACGATGACTCACAGCCTCAAAAACGTCGTCGCCATTCTTCTGAAGAGCAGGGACCCCCCCTCCTCCCTCTGACAATGTAGACCCAACGTCAGGCATTACTTTTGATCCCGACGCCATTATCCAGCCCCATTCTTTGGACTGGACTCCCCTTCCTGCAGTAACTGAGTACGCTCATTCACATTTACGGAAGGCCCTAGACAAGGAGGTGAGAAATCCACTTCGGTCGGAATGCCCATGACCTGATATCCCTGACAAGGTGGCCATGACTCCTAATTTAGACTCTAACCTGACGACTTTTATAAAACGCTCTACCAAGGACCCCAAGAAGGGCATCAACAGATCCTGAAGGTCCTGTCAGGACAAAGTCCTCGACATTGCAGGCCCAATATGCAAGATTTTAGATCTGGCAGTGCATGCAAAAGAATCAGACTCTTCTATAGACCCTGACACCCTTGCCGGTTGGGCCCAATGCGCTTTATGCATGCTTGGGGATGCAAACTGCACCATATCCAAGGAGCGGAGAAGGTCCATCTTGTTGAGGATAGATCCTAAATTAGTGGATCTTGCTAACGTGGAGCCAGGACCGCTAGCCAATGGTCTCCTTTTCAGAGACAAGCTTGTCAAGAACATGGGCAAGTTTGTCCACACGTTTACTGCCCTCGACAAGGCCCAGACCTCCACGAGCAAGGTGTTCCAGAACCGCTTTTTTGTGACGGTTGGCAGAAGTAGAGGGCGTCTGTCTGGCCGCTCCTCCGCTTGCAGCTCTCAACAAGGGTACTTCCCCACAGGCAGAGGATATCAGTCCCAACGCAGGGACACCTTTTACCCCACCAGAACATGGGCAAGTCGTGCCCGCAGTAGCAGGGGTAGCTACCAGAGTAACTACAACTCTACACCCAGTTTGCACGGTAAGTCTGATCTCCCCTTCACAGTACAATTGGGGGCAGAACCAGATTCTTTCTACACAATTGGGCACTACTGACATCAGACCCATGGGGCCTGGAGACAGTGGCAGGCTTTCATTTAGAATTTTTCGGGGATCCTCAGCAGTCTTCCCTACCTACGTCAATTCATTTTTCCCAGTTAGATCGGGAGTTTATCCAACAAGAGATACACCAGTTATTGATCAAGGACGCATTTGCCCTGATCCAACCAGACTCTTCAGGGTTTTGCAGCAGCATCTTCACAGTAAACAAAAGAGACGGGGGTCTCGCTTGGTAATACATTTGAAAGAGTTCAACAGCTGGATCCTCTGTTGGCACTTCAAGATGGAGAGGGTCCATCTTCTCAGAGACATTCTCAGGGAAGGCGACTGGGTGGTTAGTCTGGACCTCAAGGATGCCTACCTCACAATACCGATTTTTCTTCCCCACAGGAAGTTCCTTCAATTCTGTTGGGAGGGGCAATGGTTCCACTTCAAGGTGTTCCCTTTCGATCTTTCTTCCGCTCCTTGGTGCCTCACCAAGGGTATGCGTCCAGTGGCACAGCACCTTCATTCCAAAGGAGTTCAGATGATTCTTTATTTGGATGACATTTTGCTCATGGCCCAAGATGCCCAGACTCTAATAATTCATTTGGACTGGACAATTGGCATGCTTCAGGATCTAGGTATCCTGATCAAGTTCAAGAAATCGGCTCTAACGCTGTGTCATCAGATGTAATTTCTGGGGTTCCAGTTCGATTCTGCTTCCTCTCTCCTTTCGCTTCCAATCTGGATGTTATACTCAATCCAGAAGGAGATAAAATCCCCGCTCCTCAAGGACAAAATCTCTCTCAAGGTCCTAGGCCTGCTGTCTTCCCAGTATAGACAAGCCATCTTTCCAGCACCCCTTCATTACAGGACGCTTCAAAATTTAAAGATCCATCACCTTCGAGCTCATCGATCTCAACCAGGAGACTCGCAGCGAACTCCAATGGTGGCTGGACCACATGTCAGTGTGGAACGGCAAAGCCATTTTCAGCTCTCGTCCGGACGTCATTCTAGAGTCGGACGCCAGCAAGTGGGGATGGGGAGCAAGTTGCAACTCCCTCTCCACAAGAGGCTGCTGGTCTGTCTGCCAGGGTCCCAGTAGGGGGTTTGGCAGTGCATTGTGTGAGGGCAGGCCACTGTCCTTTGAAATGTAAGTGTCAGGCCCTCCATCCTTTCTGCCCATGAGTCTTTCCCTTTTGAAGGTTGGAGGTTCGAACAGCAGATTTTCAGCATTTCGTGACAGTGTAGAGCCACCTGATATCTTGAGTTTGTTAGCTAAGTAGTGAGGGGGTGGAAGTCTGAATGGCATTATGGGTGATACAACCAGTCTTGAATATAGTTCTGGCTTCCATAGGAAGCCAGCGAAGAGTTAGCAGCATAGATGTGACATGATTGTTTCCCCTGGCATTGTAGATGAAGCATGCAGCCAAGTGGAGGTTGGATTTGAAAGGAGATAGGAAGGTCTTGGGAAGACCTGCAGGGAGAGCATTACCTTAGTCCAGTTTGGAGAATAGCAAGGTCTGGACAAGAGTTTTTGGTTCTTGTTCGGAAATGTAACATCTAATCACCCAGAGAAAGTGCAGTTGGAATCGTGCATTCTTGGCCAGGGTGCAGAGTTGAGATTGGAGGTTGTCTTTTGTTCAAGATGAGACCAAGGCATTTAGCACTGTCAACTATGATAAGTTACAGCATCCTTGATGGGAACCAGATTGAAATTAGTCTAGAAGGTTGTTCTGGTTGATGTGTTTGGTGAGTAGCTCTGCTACGCATCCTTCAGTGATTTTGGTGAGGAAAGGGAGATTGGCGATAGGGCAAAAGTTCTTTAGGTCATTCATATCAGCAGAGGGTTTCTTTAATAGTGGAGTCACCTGACCAGTTTTGATGACATCAGGAAAGGATTCGTGGCTGAGAAAGAGTTAAACTGAATTTGTCCAATAAGGGAAATTCTAATACAAACAAATATGTTTGGAATTAAAAAAAGTAAACAAAAGATGACTAACATCAACATTTGGCAAATATTTATGGACTCCAATACCTCTCTGAATTAGGGATGAAATGGAGAGCCTGTGAGACAGCCTCCTACTTAAAATATGTCCCAAATAGCTGTAGGCAAGCGGCTGAGTCAAGCGAACCCGACAGTAGTTCAGCCAATTGGTCCCCTTCAGCGAAATCTGAAATGCTTTCATTTCCTTCATTTTCTCAATCCTTCTTTCAATTTTTTTCTCTTCCTTCTCTCTATTCTTTCTATCATTTTTATCTTGCTTTCCTTCCTTCTTTCTGTTTTTTTCTGTACCCTTTTCCACCCATCTATCCATTCATGCCACTGTTTTCAAACAGGGAAGTGGACCATATTGGAAAACAAGCATTTGGAATGCAGTGGGTCTCGCATTTGCTCGAATTAGAGCTATTAGAGTTGTAAACGCCTAACCTGACTTTTCTTGCCACATAACTTGAAAATCAAAAGTAAAACAGTTTCACATAAGCGAGCTGATTCAAAGCACCATGGCCGCCATGAGCATCAGGGATAAGGAGAGACCCAAAAAGAAAAAGAAGTTAGCTCACAGTCAGACTTATCGGCAAAAATGCAATTAGCCATGTAACAGGGGCAATGGCTGTTTTGCTTCACTAATGACTGAGCTGAAACACATGCACTGACGAAAAAAACTCTGGAATGCGCTTCTTAGTCCAACGAAGATATTTATTATTTATTATTTCACTATGCAAGGTTTCTAAAAGGAGATTAGCTTGCTTAAAGCACACATTTAAAAATGGTCACAGCAATGAATTGAAATAATGTACAAATGATTCTCCACTGCAATAAACACAGCAAATATATGTATCTATATTTTATGCAATGAAATAATGAATTAAAAAATATGCATCACCATGAGAAAAGGGCATTACTGCTTCATCTCCCTCCTATTCAGCATCAGATCGCCAGATCCCAGAATCGATTGAGGAGAGAGAGAGATCAATTATCCTCACTGGAAGGATGGCACACTCCAGCGTCCTGGATGTAGCTGAGATTTGCAAACACTCTCTTTCCCCGGTCCATCTGGTCTCGGCCTCTTATACTTTGAACAAACAAGAAAGGAAAAATCAAGCCCTTTCTTCTCCCTGCAGACGTTTATTCAAAAAAATGCTTTGAAAATAACACATCGTGACGTGGCCACAATCCCAAGGTGATAATCCAAAACAAGTAAATTCCCTGCCGTCTGAGTACATTCTTATCAGCCAATGCCCTTGGTGGGGAAAAGCAAGAAGAATAAAAACGTGCACATTGTACAATGTGGAAAACTACTTGCAGCTTTTAACGTAGCAGTGTCTAATGCTAAGATAAAATCAATCGGCAGAATGAAGCTGGTGGTCACTAAAGTGACAGTGTAGTGCTGGGCTAAGTGCAACATGGAATAAGTGGTCAAAACTTACATATCATTACAAGGCCAAGGCGGTAACAAAACCTCCCCAAGGAGGGACTAAAGTAAACCATTTACCAATGTCATCAAAGGATTTTTGAACGGCAAGCCCACGAACGAGTGATAGTGATGGGCGTGAGGTGGGCATTTTTAAAAGCCCAGATACATACCAACGCATCGGAAAAGCAGCGCATGCCTGCTGCTATGCTCAACCTAAAAATGGGAGCGGACTGGCTCTCAAAATATCTTGCTACAAAACACCTAAAATGGAAGGTCAATAACCTACAAATCCTTACAGTCTCAAAACATGAATTGCTGCCTGGTGTGCTTGGTTGAAAACAAAATGGCAAGCCTTGCAGCCACACATGAATAAGCCGAGCTCATCTTTGGAGTCAGGTGAAGCTTCGTGGTGACAAACTTTATTCTTTTTGATAGGTTATGTATGTGCCCAGGCGCTTTCCTCCCCCTCGCCTGATGACACCAGTGACGAATCGCATTCCGCTAGGTCTGACTCAGACGATGACTCACAGCCTCAAAAACGTCGTCGCCATTCTTCTGAAGAGCAGGGACCCCCCCTCCTCCCTCTGACAATGTAGACCCAACGTCAGGCATTACTTTTGATCCCGACGCCATTATCCAGCCCCATTCTTTGGACTGGACTCCCCTTCCTGCAGTAACTGAGTACGCTCATTCACATTTACGGAAGGCCCTAGACAAGGAGGTGAGAAATCCACTTCGGTCGGAATGCCCATGACCTGATATCCCTGACAAGGTGGCCATGACTCCTAATTTAGACTCTAACCTGACGACTTTTATAAAACGCTCTACCAAGGACCCCAAGAAGGGCATCAACAGATCCTGAAGGTCCTGTCAGGACAAAGTCCTCGACATTGCAGGCCCAATATGCAAGATTTTAGATCTGGCAGTGCATGCAAAAGAATCAGACTCTTCTATAGACCCTGACACCCTTGCCGGTTGGGCCCAATGCGCTTTATGCATGCTTGGGGATGCAAACTGCACCATATCCAAGGAGCGGAGAAGGTCCATCTTGTTGAGGATAGATCCTAAATTAGTGGATCTTGCTAACGTGGAGCCAGGACCGCTAGCCAATGGTCTCCTTTTCAGAGACAAGCTTGTCAAGAACATGGGCAAGTTTGTCCACACGTTTACTGCCCTCGACAAGGCCCAGACCTCCACGAGCAAGGTGTTCCAGAACCGCTTTTTTGTGACGGTTGGCAGAAGTAGAGGGCGTCTGTCTGGCCGCTCCTCCGCTTGCAGCTCTCAACAAGGGTACTTCCCCACAGGCAGAGGATATCAGTCCCAACGCAGGGACACCTTTTACCCCACCAGAACATGGGCAAGTCGTGCCCGCAGTAGCAGGGGTAGCTACCAGAGTAACTACAACTCTACTCCCAGTTTGCAAGGTAAGTCTGATCTCCCCTTCACAGTATAATTGGGGGCAGAACCAGATTCTTTCTACACAATTGGGCACTACTGACATCAGACCCATGGGGCCTGGAGACAGTGGCAGGCTTTCATTTAGAATTTTTCGGGGATCCTCAGCAGTCTTCCCTACCTACGTCAATTCATTTTTCCCAGTTAGATCGGGAGTTTATCCAACAAGAGATACACCAGTTATTGATCAAGGACGCATTTGCCCTGATCCAACCAGACTCTTCAGGGTTTTGCAGCAGCATCTTCACAGTAAACAAAAGAGACGGGGTCTCGCTTGGTAATACATTTGAAAGAGTTCAACAGCTGGATCCTCTGTTGGCACTTCAAGATGGAGAGGGTCCATCTTCTCAGAGACATTCTCAGGGAAGGCGACTGGGTGGTTAGTCTGGACCTCAAGGATGCCTACCTCACAATACCGATTTTTCTTCCCCACAGGAAGTTCCTTCAATTCTGTTGGGAGGGGCAATGGTTCCACTTCAAGGTGTTCCCTTTCGATCTTTCTTCCGCTCCTTGGTGCCTCACCAAGGGTATGCGTCCAGTGGCAGAGCACCTTCATTCCAAAGGAGTTCAGATGATTCTTTATTTGGATGACATTTTGCTCATGGCCCAAGATGCCCAGACTCTAATAATTCATTTGGACTGGACAATTGGCATGCTTCAGGATCTAGGTATCCTGATCAAGTTCAAGAAATCGGCTCTAACGCTGTGTCATCAGATGTAATTTCTGGGGTTCCAGTTCGATTCTGCTTCCTCTCTCCTTTCGCTTCCAATCTGGATGTTATACTCAATCCAGAAGGAGATAAAATCCCCGCTCCTCAAGGACAAAATCTCACTCAAGGTCCTAGGCCTGCTGTCTTCCCAGTATAGACAAGCCATCTTTCCAGCACCCCTTCATTACAGGACGCTTCAAAATTTAAAGATCCATCACCTTCGAGCTCATCGATCTCAACCCGGAGACTCGCAGCGAACTCCAATGGTGGCTGGACCACATGTCAGCGTGGAACGGCAAAGCCATTTTCAGCTCTCGTCCGGACGTCATTCTAGAGTCGGACGCCAGCAAGTGGGGATGGGGAGCAAGTTGCAACTCCCTCTCCACAAGAGGCTGCTGGTCGAGAGAAGAGTCTCTTCTTCACATAAATTGTTTGGAGTTATTAGCAGGCTCCTTCGCCATAAAAGCACTGGTGCCCCACTCAAATTGTTGCATTCCTCTACACATGGACAAAGTTTTCGCGGTCCATTATGTCAACAAGCTAGGCGGGACGAGATTGCAGGTACTAGCAGAGATAGCAGAAAGACCTGTGGCATTACTTCCTTCAGAATCAGATTTCGTTGACAGCAGAGAACCTTCCGGGTCAACTAAACAGAGTAGCAGACTGAAACTCCAGACATCTCAGGAACTCCATCATTCGGTGTTCCATACCCTTAAATTGAGATGGGGCCAATGTCAAATAGACTCATCTCTCTCACCAACTTCCTCGTTTTTTCTCCTGGAGACCGGATCTCATGGCCTTTCCTACCTTCATAATGATACCGAGGGTTGCAACTCAGACACTACATCAGAGGGCGGAGTTGATATTGATTACTTCTTGTTGGAGTGCTCAACCCTGGTTCACTATTCTTTTGGAAATGTCCAGAGACCTAGCAGTTCTGATTCCCTCATTTCCTAAACTATTGTTGGAACTGGCAGGGATGTCCCATCCTCTTCTCTATCAGGGCAGACTGCAACTCATGGCCTGGCACATTTCTGGCAATGTTGGCATCTGCTAGAGCTTTCGGACCAATCCATTGCTTTCATTTCCGCTTCATGGTTGGACTGCACTCACAAACGCTACGTTTCAGCTTGGCGTAGGTGGCTGGGTTGGTGCAACACACAAAGTCTGGATCCCTTGGGGCCCCATTGCTGGTGTAGTCAATTTCCTAGCAGAGATGGCGTCTGACGGTCTTAGCTATTTCTCTGTTAATGATTACCGGTCAGCCATTTCGGCAGGTCACACATTTTTGTACGGCAAACCAGTGGGAGAACATCCTTTGGTAAGTAGAGTAATGAGAGGTATCCGTTTGGCCAATCCTCCTCAACCAAAATACACACTATTATGAGATGTTAACATTATCCTAAATTTCTTACTACGTTGGCATTGCAATGCCGATCTATCCAGAAAGCAACTGTCTGCTAAGCTGATAATGCTTTTGTGTTTAGTATTATGTAGACGAGTATCAGATGTGAGAGCTCTAGACATTTCTGGATGCACTTTTTAACGAGAGAGTGTCACTTTTTCTATCTCCAGTAGAACAAAAACTTTTTCCAGGCAAATATCTTTTCCTAGTTTTCTGAGGACACTAAACTTTCTGTTGTTCAATGTTTAAAAGAATATGAGGATCGTACTAGAGAATTTTGACAACCTCCAGGAGGTCAGCTGTTGAGCTCATTGCAGAAACCTTTTCACCCAGTACCCTCAGCTACTTTAGCTCATTGGGTGATATGGATTATGTCTGAGGCAGGAGTTGACATTTCTAAGTTTGGCACTCACTCAGTGCGAGGGGCAATGGCATCAAAATCTTTTTCTCTGGGATCCTAGTTACAAGACATAATGAGAGGAGCTGACTGGTCATCTGATTCTACATTATTTTTTTTAATCATAAACCAATTTTGGATGAGGCTTCTGTTGTTTTCCAGCAGCTTTAAATAAGCATAATCCGAAGCCTGTGGTCCTGACATAGAATAAAATAATTTCTAGCTTACGCGTCAAGAATTTTCAATTCTATTAAGGAAACGGGGGCGAGGATTATCCCACCCAAACATTTTATATATCCCACCCTTAATAGTTTACATGCATAGGAATGACCTAAAATGTTCCATAAATGGATTAGCATTGTATTCCAACTTTATAACTACTGTATAAACACTTCCGGGTTGTTCTTTTTATTATACCTCATCATGTGCAGTTTTGGGCTGTATGACGATCTTATATGGAATGTTACTGCGTTGTTTCTTTCCTTGTTGTTCTAGTTTCCGAACAAAAGTCTGCCTGATGGACCTTCTTTTAACTCGGACCTGTCCGACTGTCAGTTTCGGGAGATGCTATTGCCTCCTTTGAATTTCCAGTCCCTGGATCTTCTCTTAAGACTGTTCTCCGTGTTATAAGACTTATTTTTTTTGCTCTTCGCAAAGAAAGAGGAAGAGTTATAAGTATCACCGTGTTTATATGACAATGTATGCCGTGATTGGTGTTGAGACTGTGATATCATATTGTTGGGAAATTGAGTTTTTCAAAAGTTTTAATTTTATTGGCTGCTGTGAGTTTTACAATCATAAACACCAGTGAAGGAGAAGCATAAGCCTCGCCTCCGTGTCCTTAATAGAATTGAAAATTCTTGACGCATAAGCTAGAAACGTTTTTAGTGTACCATGCTGCCCGGAGTTGAGGGGTCTCAGCAGGCACGGGCAGCACTGAAAAAAGAAGCTAGCAGTCTGCTGTCTAGGCCAATTTAATAGTGGCATGATGTGCCCAAAATAAACAACAAACTGCCGCTGGATCCACAAGAAGCTTGGTCCAGCATGGTTGTCCTTCTGTATTTTAGTGGTGCCCCAGGATTGTGCGGGATGCACATAGCCCGGGGAGGTCAAGCATTATCCAGGCTTGCAACTGTTTTTCAGTTTTTTTTTTTTTAAAGGAACAATTTGCTCTGTTGGCTGCTCTGACATATTCTAAGCTTGACTCTGGTGATGATATGCCTGCATGGCTCTCGGTCCGAGTTCATTCCTACATTTCATGCAAGGCAACACCCCTTGCCCGGATCCACGTGGGGCTGTCCACAATAATTAAGACCCTGACGCCGTGACGTGCTGCTGACAAATGACATAACATGGTTGGTAGCCAGGCTCAACCTCAACTTTATTCACATGTTGGTGATTTAATTATTTTTAGCCCCTTGTGCTCTGAGTTCATTTATGATAAGTGTTTACTTTTTTTTTTAAACAACACATTTATGCTGCTAATGCTCTTACTACCAGTGCACTCTCTGCATCTTCTTGTAGCACACCTTAGATGGTTCGGGGTTGCCCTATAAACGCGTGACTAATGCATTTTATTGCGGTGATGTGGACACCAGCACTAGAATGTGTTAGTCTAACTCCTGTTGCGTAGTACCTGGCAGGGCTGATTGCAGAAGAGACAATGTTAGCATACATGCCAGCAGACCTGATACAGGTGGGAGACTCGATATTTTAAGAGAAAAATAACTTTATTTTAGCAGTCTCTCTCCTAAAATTTTATTTGCTTCAATGTAAGTCAATGGCGAAAATAAAGTACCCCAATTTGTTTTTCAAAGCCTCCCTCTTTCTAATGTCAAAATGTTGCCATGTATGTGTTAGATGTGAGACAACTATAATAAAGCCATTTATGGTTTGAAAACTGGGAGTCTAATGCTTGAGTCAGGCCTGGTGGCATGTATAATCCACCCATCTATCTGCCTTTTTCATCCATCAGTCTTCCTTCTCTGGATCTTATTTGTCCATCCTTCCTTCCCTCCGTACTTTTGTCTTTTCCTTTTTCCCCTCGTCATCCACAGCCATCATTTCCTTTTTTCATTCACCCTTCTCTCCATCTATTCTACCTTCGTTTTTTCCTTTCACCCATCATCTTTTTTCTCTCTCCACTCATCCTTCTTCTCAGCCATCAGCCAACCTTTTCTCAAACCATCCCTCCAGCCTCCTCTCCATTATTCAGTTTCTGCATGTGTCTATCACATCATGCATCCCCCATCCTCTCGCAATCAATCTCACCTTCTCTTCAACCCTTCCTACTTACCTTCCTCCCTTTCTCCTAGAGCAAGAAATTATATTTATGAGGTTCTTGGAGACCAAAGTTTCCAATTAAAGGAGCCAGGAACCATAAACAACAACATAAATATTTCTGTAAAGTGACCCCTCCCCGCCCTGCTCATGATGCTAAAGTGGGGTGTTAATGATGCCCTTTCAAGTTTTCCAAAATCGTAGGCGTGAGAACTAATCATCATAGTTTATGACATCACAGGCTGCGTTTTTTAAGGTCCATGTGTGAGCAGCCTACCTAGTCCAGGATTTCTCAATGCATTCTGGGACTCAGACTCCCTCCCCGCCCCCCCCCCCCCCCCACGATATTACTGCATGGATTAGGAAATGTTACTGCACAAAAAAGGAAATTTTGCAGCACACGTGTTTTTTGCAGCATTTGTACAGCACTTTATTTTAGTGATATTCAGTAGTTATGCTATCTTTCATCCATTCATTGATGGTGGACTTCCCAGATGCTGCAGCTGGTGTTCATATTTCATTAAAAAAGGGACTGGTGTACAGCGCAAATGTGACAGAAGTTCATACATTGTATAATTATTGATAGGCTGGGAGTTGCTATACTATCATAAGCACACATGAATTGCATCCTAAATCGTATTGCACATTTTCTGGCAGCCTACCTTACACTGGGTGTAATACAATTGTGAAATTATGACTTACATACAGTATTTACAGTGCTTTCTGTCACAGCCTCTTAGCACTATAAGTACACAAGCCATTATTCCGCACTGTGCCAACCAGGATATGTTTGGTGACTCTCTGTTTAGACACAAAGATCAGTGATTGCATTAACCATTTGAGATTTCGTAATTAAAAGAGTGCACTTCCACTCATTCGTTTAATTCACATTTATTTTTCATTTAAGGTGTGTGCTTTATTTTCTATCCAGTTACAAGAATGTGAAAGACCGACAAAATAGTTACAGAATATTTTGTACCTTTTTGCCACGTCTTTGAACCCCCCCACACTGACTTGTCCCCATTCCATTCAAGATCACAGTTCCCATACTTTTTAATGTGCTCTTTTAATGTACTTCAGCCACTGACCATTAAATACATAGTATTGACCACATGTTTACATGATTCTAAAACAAAAGCAAAGTATCAGAGAGGTCGTCTTTGGATAGTCTCTAAGAACTCAGAGACAGACCTGCCTTCCTTGCTCTCCTCACACCAATGTTTTATTGCCCTTAAGTGTACAAAAGTAAAAAAAAAAAAAAACAGCAGAGTGTGCAACAGGTGTTCGCCCCTCAGAAACACTTCAGGTAACTACTGGAAAAGGCCAGATTTCCTCGCTTTCCTCACTCCCATAGAGAATCCTATCCAGAGTGGCAGAGGAGGAGGTTCGAGGGTGAGCTGTGTACCTGTCTCCTCCTACCATATGGGCATCAGGCAGGCAGTAAAAAGAGACACCTCTTTTTTGTTTCTACAACATGCTGAAGCAGTCATAACGTGCTGAATGTAGAGACAATGTCAGACTGCAAAAGACAGTGACAAAACGGGAAACAGTTTTGTGTTTTCTGTGTCACTTGGCCCTGAAATTAAAATAACTACACTTCTGGGCCAATTTTTGCGATGATTTTGTAATTCCCAAAATCTCAAAAAGCATAAAGTCTAACTTGTAGTCTTGACATTCCAATGGGAAAAGAAGGGCTGCAATTAACCAGAATAAAAAGAAATACTTTCCTTGATGATTTATTCATGCATAGAACTAGGACATGTGAGAGCCCTACACAGGAAGCATTGTTACACAATCTTAGATATCAATGACAACCATGTAAGTGATGTAAGTGAAATGATACAAAAACAAATTCATTTTATATAAATATAATAACACTAATGTAGTCCAAAGGCTTGCAAAAATTCTGGAGCAGTACTGTGAGGGGTCCCAAGCGACTTTTTCCATTAACTGAGACGGTCTATATATACCTGTCAACTCACCAGGCACGCAACAACCATAGAACCCGGAGACCACCAGACGGCCCTTGCCCCAAAATCCGCCACATGCAGACCGACATAGAATGTGTTGTTTCATTGGAAGGAATGTATTTACTACGATGGGATTAAACACACACAGTTAAATCTCAATTAAACATTACATCAATAACTTCATAACATTTAAATAAAAAATTCAATCAATTAAGTCA
Organism: Pleurodeles waltl; assembly: GCF_031143425.1. Lineage (NCBI taxonomy): Eukaryota > Metazoa > Chordata > Amphibia > Caudata > Salamandridae > Pleurodeles > Pleurodeles waltl. Next base: position 644,166,492 of record NC_090448.1, read on the forward strand.
TAAATCTTTCTAATACCCCAATCTGAAAGGATCCCTCCGTGTCCCTGACTTCTGTTGGACCACACAGGTGAACTGTACCTCATGTGTATCCCTGGGGGGGTGGTTCCCCACAAGTCACCGTTCCTTGTCCTCGTGCTCCGGGTTCCGCCCCCTCCCCAAACATCAATCCGCCGTAGGGTTTAACGGGGTGGCCAGAAGCGGGAGACCCATGCCCACCCCAGGGATCTGGGCTCCCTAACCCCCAAGCTGGTGTGTACATCTGCAGGTTGGTTCAGGACTGCAGGATCCTACCTCTGTTGTTATCCAGGGGACCCTGCCTTGGGGTCCCCTCTGTTGCTTAGGGTGACTTTAGTGTCTCAACTCTAAACCTAAACCAGGGGATGGGAGGGTGGGATTATGTTGTTCCAGGACCCCAAAAAATGCCGAGCCCTTTCTGGGGTGGAGGGGGCACTTAAGTACTCCCCCCCCATCGGATGCGGCGCCGGCAGCCGGACCCAGAAATGGCGCAGCCCACGCAACCCCTACAGCAAGCACTTCCACCTCTTCACCTCGCGAGGTGAGAGGGCGAAAGTGCCCAAGGCCAGCCAACGCACGACTAGTGCATAGGGCTCAGGCTATGGCGGTCCTGGGATCTAAGAGCTGCGTCCCCCCCATTTGGGGGAGCACTCTACCATTGGGCTGAAAGGGCATCAGCCCCCGCGTCAGGTGCCCTGGGCCGGGCTGAGGCTGCCACAGTAATCAAAGTTTATCCAGAGTCTGACTTAAAGCGCTGGTGTTCACAGTAAGCCTCTGTGTTTACCATTTTTTTACAGCTTTCTTTTTTTTAGCAACTTCCTCTGCAGGGCACTTTCTTTTTTTAATCGCTGCATTTGCATGACAACAGCGACGAGATTGGTAATGTTAAAGGGTTTACATATATGAAGTAAAGCCTGCCCTCCCTGTCCAGGAATGAACAGCACAGTTCACTGCAAATGAAAAGGAATACACCCGCATCATCACAGGCGTTTGCAGAAAATGTAGGGGAGAGGCGAATTTAAAGCGGACATATGATGTATGTATATAGGATTGCCACTTTTTCAGATCAAAAGGAAACGTAGCTGAAACTTGAATAGCAACTTATGAAAAAATCTGCTGTATGCCTTTTTTGAGATTTCAATCATGACTCAACTGTTGTGCTCAAACATTGTCATTTTATTTTAGAACGTCACCAAGGTAAAATTACAGTAGGTTACAAAATGAACACAGTAAAGTAGGTGTTACAGAAAGTATAGTAGTCCTAAAGAGTTCCCAATGCACACTCGGAACTAAAGACAGAAATAAGGCGTCATCAGAGTGACAGAAGCCAGCAGTTATTGCATTGAACAACTGAGTATCAAAGTCATTAAGTCAGAGGCCCGCAGGCGTCTTTGTGCTAACATCATAACAGGTGATGATGATGATGTTAGGAATTGTGTATATTGCTTGGAAATCATTTTGATGCAATACATGCAGGCTACTGGAACTCTGCGGCAGGGTAGAGACAAATTATGCAGCAGGATTTAGTATTTTTTGTGCAATGAAAAGGCAAATTATGTGTCACAACGCAGCACATTTTTTTATAGTATCACTTTATTAATTTGACACTTGTAGGTTGAGTGTAAGCGTACAACCTCTTGTATACTTTTGAGTATACTTCATCTCTGGGCTTCCAGCTATTTCATTTGTAAGTTTCAGTGCCATTTAAAAATCCTTGCTTGCGAGTGGTCAGTCATGCCTTTTTGTCCCTCCTTCTTCTGTGTTGGTGCAGGGACCAACTACTGTATAATTACGCTTCGTTCTGTTTATGTGGTCTGTAGGGGACTTGTGTTTTACTATGTTACCTGCTCCTGTCCATGGAAGCTTCCCTTTTGATTTGCAGAGCATTCTTCCTCTGAGCTTTGCTGTAAACAAGGCTATAAATCAAGCTGTTAACTTGGTCACATTTGGTTTTTGTGGACACTCTGCACCCTCTCTCGACTGCCTGGCTCCTGCCCTTCCTTGGCTTGGATTTCCAGTGTGCCTGCCTGTGTGCTGGGAGCAAGGGTGGAGGATTATTTGTAATTGCTTATAGCCTAGGCACCCATCTCTACCAGGGCTCTGCGGTCCTTAGAGACAGTGCCCACTTGTGCTGGATACTGGGATCCCACTCGCAGCTCTATCAGTGCACTTCCGTTGACACACTCCAAGTACTCAGCCGTGCCAGTGCCAGGAACCCCACATGCACTATCTAACAGAGCACCTCAGTTCTTGCAGTCAGTACACTCTGCTGCTCCAGTACTAGGACTTCGGGCCCAGCTCCATCAGTGCACCATTGTTCACACACTCCAAGCCCTCAGCTGTGCCACTGCCAGGAACCCCAAACGCGCTGTCTGCCAGAGCACCTCTGTTCTTGCAGAAAGTACACTCTGCTGCTCCAGTACTGGAACCTCGGGTGCAGCTCCATCACTGCACCTCCGTTCACACAGTCCAAGCCCTCAGCCATGCCAGTGCCAGGGACCCCACATGCGCTGTCAACCAGAGCACCTCAGTTCTTGCAGTCAGTATACTCTGCTGCTCTAGTACTGGGACATCGGGCGCAGCTTCATAAGTGCAACTCCATGCACACACTCTAAGCTCGTCGCCGTGCCAGTGCCAGGAACCCCACACCCGATGTGTGCCAGAGCATCTCAGTTCTTGCAGTTGGTACACTTTGCTGCTCCAGTAGTGGGACCTCGGGCGCAGCACCATCAGTGCACAGCAGTTCACCAACTGCAAGCCCTCAGCCATGTCATTGCCAGGAACCCCACACACTCTGTCTGCCAGAGCACCTTAGTTCTTGCAGGCAGTACACTCTGCTGCTCCAGTACTGGGACGTCAGAAGCAGCTCCATCAGTGCACCTCTGTTCACACACTCCAAGCCCTCAGCCATGCCGGTGCCAGTAACCCCACGTGCTGTCTGCCAGAACACCTCAGTTCTTGCAGTCAGTAAACTCTGCTGCTCCAGTACTGGGACATCGGGCGCAGCTTCATAAGTGCACCTCATGCACACACTCTAAGCTGACCGCCGTGCCAGTGCCTGGGACCCCACACCCGATGTCTGCCAGAGCATCTCAGTTCTTGCAGTTGGTACACTTTGCTGCTCTAGTACTGGGACCTCAGGCGCAGCTCCATCAGTGCACCTCAGTTCAGATACTCCAAGCCTGCAGCCATGCCAGGAACCCACACACGCTGTCTGCCAGAGCACCTCTGTTCTTACAGAAAGTACTGTCTGCTGCTCCAATACTGGAACCTCAGGCGCAGCTCCATCACTGCACCTCTGTTCACACACTCCAAGCCCTAAGCTATGCCAGTGCCAGGAACCCCAAATGCGGCTGTCAACCAGTCATTATACTCTGCTGCTTCAGTACTGGGACTTTGGATGTAGGTCCATCAGTGCACCTCCATTCACACATTGCAAGCCCGCAGCAGTGCCAGTGGCAGGAACCCCACACGATGTCTACCATATCACCTCAGTTCTTGCAGTCAGTACAATCTGCTGCTCCAGTACTTGGACCTCTGGCGCAGCTCCATCAGTGCATCTCCGTTTACACACTCCAAGCCCTCAACAGTGCCAGTGTGAGGAACCCCACACTCGTCTACCATAGCACCTCAGTTCTTGCAGTCAGTATGCTCCAGTACTTGGACCTCGGGCGCAGCTCCATCAGTGCACAGCAGTTCACAAACTCCAAGCCCTCAGCCATGTCAATGCCAGGAACCACACACACGCTGTCTGACAGAGCACCTTAGTTCTTGCATTTAGTACATTCTGCTGCTCCAGTACTGGGATGTCAGGTGCAGCTCCATCAGTGCATCTCTGTTCACACACTCCAAGCCCACAACTGTGCCAGTGCCAGGAACCCCACATGCGCTGTCTGCCAGAGCACCTCAGTTCTTGCAGTCAGTACAATCTGCTGCTCCAGTATTGGGACCTCTGGCGCAGCTCCATCAGTGCACCTCCATTCACACACCCCAAGCCCTCCGCCGTGCCAGTGCCTGGAACCCCACATGCGCGTCTGCCAGAGTGCCTCAGTACTTGCAGTCAGTATGCTCCAGTACTGGGACCTCAGGCACAGCTCCATCAGTGCACCTCCGTTCACACACTCCAAGCCCTGAGCTGTGCCAGTGCCAGGAACCCCACATGCGCTGTCTTCCAGAGCACCTCAGTTCTTGCAGTCAGTTGACTCTGCTGCTCAAGTACTGTGACCTTGGGCACAGCTCCATCAGTGCACCTCTGTTCACACATTCCAAGCCGTCAGCCGTGCCATTGCCTGGAACCTCACACATGTTGTCTGGCAGAGCACCTCAGTTCTTACAGTCAGTACACTCTGTTGCTCGAGTACTGGGACCTCGGGCGCAACTCCATCAGTGTACCTCCGTTCACACACTCCAAGTCCCTCAGCCATGCCAGGAACCCCACACATGTTGTCTGCTAGGGCATTTCAGTTCTTACAGTCAGTACACTCTGCTGCTCCAGTACTGGGATCTCGGGTGCAGCTTTATCAGTGCACCTCAGTTCATATAGTCGAAGTCCGTCAGCCGTGCCAGTGCCAGAACCCCACACACGCTGCCTGCCACAACACCTCAGTTCTTACAGTCAATACACTCTGCTTTTCTAGTCCTAGGACCTCATTTGCAGCCCCATCAGTGCTCCTCAGCTCTACCCTGGTGTGATCACTTCCTTTCCTATACTAGGACCCCACTCACGTACAATTCCATTACAACAGCTTAATTCTAATATTCAATCCCAGTGCCAAGCCAATACTGGACCCAAAAGAACAAAACACAGCTCATCCACTGCACCTTAAGTCTAACATCCAATGCTACTGTTGATGGGAATCACCACAGCTCTGCCAGAAACCCTGAATTCTAGTATTTGGTGCACATTTCTTCTCAGTACCAAGGCTCACACACACACACGCCTTTCAGGACCCCTTGCTTCTGTGGTTCAGAGGCAATGCCACTCCCATACTGGGTCCCAATTGCAGCTTCATCACGGCACCTCCAGGCTAACACTCGGCAACACTGGCACGCCAATACTAGGTTCCACACATAGTTTCATTAACATACCTCACTTCTGACCTTGTGTGCCTATTCAAGTACTACACCCCACATACAACTCTGTCAGTGCGCCTCAACTCCAAAGTGCAGTGCCCCATTATTCCAAAATCAGGAATTACATGGTGCTCTATTTCTCATTCCTCGCCTGCTGCCTTTCTGATATTCTAGCACTGGGCAGGGACACAGCTCTGCCTATACCCCCAATCCTGATCTGAAGTGGCCCAATATTGCTGTATTGGAGTTTACATACAACTCTGCTAATGCACCTCCTGCTGTTCTGCAGTGCCCCTGATGTTCCACACTCTTACTTCTGTGTAAGGAAGTGAGGGAGCCAATTAAATCAATTCTTAGCTTCCATTTTCATTTGGGAGGTCTGTTTCACCTATCTCAATCCGTTCTTTCTTTTGCTCTGTTTACTCTCAAAGTTTTCTTTCTCCCCCACTTTTCTCTTTCTAGCTCTTAAAATCCACACATTAACATTTTTGCTTTTTCTTTCAATTGTTTATTTCTACTCCTCTCCCTTTTTTATGCCCCTCTTCCTCTTGCTACTTCCTCTTTCAAACTCCAAAAACCTGGTTATTTCTTTCCTTGCTTCTTTCCTTTCTTTTTTCTTCATCAGGCATTCATTCTTTCACTATTTTTTCTCTTCTTTTCATTCTTCATTTGCCTTTTTATTTGCTCTTTCCTTTGTCTTGGGATGTGACCCGAAGTGTCAAAATGATTTTTCCCATTCCCTGTCTGGGGGAAATGTGTCAGTACATACATGCCCTGGTTCTTTCACTGCTTTTTTCTCTAACCATCTCTTTTTATTTCACTAATGTTCATTTTTCTCTTTCTTGTTACACTTCTTTCATTATTCTTTCCTCTTTATCTTTAGTTTGCTAGCTTCCTTCTCTTTGTCTCACATCTTTGCTCTATTTCGTCTCTTAGTTGTGTTTTCATTTTCTCCTTTGTTCTTTTATTTCTTTGTGACCTCTTCTCTTTCTTCCTTTTGTCTGTTGTATTCCTTATGCTTCTCTTTTTCTGCTCCAACCGCTGTCTCTCCTGAGGCCTAGTTATCAATGGAGCAACAAGTGCAGTGGCACGGGGGCTGAGAGACCTATGGACTTCACTCTACTTAATTACTGCAGTTTTTTTCCAATCAAAATTTCAGTCAACCATTTTCCTTTCCTACTCCATGGCCCATGACACCATTACTATGCCACTTGTCCTCTCCATCTTTACTCCTGACTCCCTTTTCCATTCTCTCTTCAATCCATCCCAAATTATATTTTTGTTATGGTGTTTTGAGCATTACACTCTAATACCAAAAGTTTATTTTTGATAAATGTTTATATGATAAGTGAATATGTTTTAAGATAGAGGAAGAGGGTAAATGGAAGTGCTTTAGTTAAATGCTGATCCACTTGAATTATATGGCAGGAGAAGGCGAAATTATGAGACAGGGTTGACCAATTTATGTAGCAAGTCCAGTTATGAATTTACAATGCCAATAGCTCTAACTCAAGAAAATGCAAGACCTATTGTACAACAAATGCTTGTTACATTGGTTAATTCTATCTAAGCATTGGTTACACCCCATAAGAACCAGTTTAATACCCAAATACAGAAATAAGCAACAGAAAGGTGGCCATTCACCATATGCAAAGGGCCTTCCAGTGCTTGGCAACAACTGTTGCTGCGTTTTTTGTACCGTTTGAGGTACAAACTGTTTTTGTGTGTTAAAATCTACAGATGAGGCAGATAATGCGTTATGTGCAAATGCGACAAATCTTCTACTATGAGAAAAATGCCACAGCCACATAGTCTCATATTTCCAATGGCCCTGGATATTTGATGTATTAACTGCTCAAATCTTGTATTTCAAATAAGAATAACTATGAGCTTTTGCTCAGTTCCAAGTTTTTTTTTACCAGTGTTAAAAGTACTCGCCAATTTGGTAACAGACTGGATAGGTGGCAACCCTATGGGGAGTTACAGCATGGAGGGAAAAAGGATGCAAGTGGGACAGAACCATTGAGAGAAAGTAACATACTATAGGAGTGAAGAGGGGAGCAGCCAGAAAGGTGAGTGTATGAAGGATAGAACCGGCAAGAAAAAGTAATGGGCAGCAGGAAAGAGAAAGGGAAGACTTGCATGTAAGATTGACAGAACCAGCAAGAGAAGGTAAAAAGCTTGGGAAAGCTGAAAGTTCGAGATAAGGGCATGGTGGCAAGGGGTGAACTGCAAATGTGGAACTGCTGACATATTGATCCTGCTGACATATTGCTCACTATACAGGATTCTCATGCAGCACTGGTAGCAAAGATTGATACTCTAGTTTTGAAGTAGGGTTAACTCAGGTTAGAAGAAACTGGCAACTTTAGTACCAGAAGACGAAGCAAAACTGACAGCGAGATCTGAGTCCTCAGAAGCACTTTGAGAACGTGCATGACAGAATCTCATTCCTTGAATATTGGGCCAAAGATGAAGAAGGAAAAGCTATGAAGAATGCCAGGAATAAGGCTGTGCACAGTCCAGGTCCCGTCCGAAACTCCGCTACGCGGATTTGTGGCTCTTCATGCGTATCACTTGTTATCCCCTCTTGTTTCAAAAGTGATTCTTCAACACTCTATTGCTACTGCAGTCGATAAGGAAATTGATCTGCCATCACAGTATTCAGAATATACTGATGTTTTCTGTGAAAAGAAAGCGAGCTCCTTAACCCCTCACAGGCCGTACGATTGTCATCGACCTTGTACCTGGCGCCAATATACCAAATTGTAGAATCTATGCATTATCAGAGAAAGAAAATCAAGTCCTACGAAAATACCTTGATCAATGTTTAGCCAACAAGCTAATTCGGCCATCACGATCTCCAGCGGCTTCTCCGCTGTTTTTCGTACCCAAAGCTAATGGCGAATTGAGGCCCTGTATTGACTTTAGAGCGATAAACAAGATCACTGTTAAAAATAAATATCCGCTACCTCTCATACCAGTCTTCTTAGACCAGGTAAAATCCGCCGTTATTTACACCAAACTTGACTTACGAGGTGCTTATCACCTAGTTCGAATTCGAGAGGGAGATGAGTAGAAAACGGCTTTTAAGACTCGTTATGGCCTCTTTGAGTATCTAGTGATGCCGTTTGGTCTATGTAATGCCCAAGCAGCCTTTCAATATTTCCTAAACCATGTTCTGAGAGAATACCTAGACATCTTTGTCATTGTTTATATTGACGATAAATTGATTTATTCAAACTCTGAAGAAATACATGAAGAACATGTAAAAAGGTATTACAAACTCTACGAAAACATAATTTGTTTTGTAAATTAAGTAAATGAGAATTCCATACCAAAGAAGTCGAATTTCTGGGAGTCATGTAACACCTGACGGCATGCAAATGACAGAAAGAAAAATTCAAGCTGTATCCGAATGGCCCACACCAAAATCAGTACGTGACATCCAATGTTTTTGGGGTTTCTCGAATTTTTATCAACGCTTCATCCATCACTTCTCCCAAATGGTGGCACCAGTCACCAAATTGCTAAGGAAAAAGGCCATCTTCAACTGGTCCCAAGAGACAGAGCAAGCATTTCAAGACTTAAAAAGGCCTTTACTTCAGCTCCCATTCTAGCTCACCTCAATGTGGAGGAACCACTCATTGTGGAAGCCGATGCATCCGATGTCGCTGTTGGGGCCATCCTGTCCCAACGTCATCGAGAAACTGGACAATTGCACGCCATAGCATATGCGTCAAGGAAATTGAATGAAGCAGAACAGAATTACACCATAGCAGAAAAAGAATTACTAGCAATTCGCAATGCTTTCAAAGAATGGAGACATTATCTATTGGGAGCGAAACACACCATAACTGTATACTCTTACCATAGAAATTTACAATTTATGAGTTCTGCCAGACTACTAACTCCCAGACAACTGAGATGGATGCTATTCTTTCCAGAATTTGATTTCATAGTACCTTTTAGACCAAGAGTAGATAATCGGTAGGCCGGCACATTGTCTAGGCAAGATTCTTCGATCACACATACTGAACAAAAATCCATGTCTATTATAACGCCTTCAAAAGTGTTGTTTTTAGTAGCAGAAATGATTTGATCTCATTCACAATCATTTTTACATCACCAAGTGGCAAGAATGGTTACAACAAGACACCAAAAGGTCTATTCAACAAGGCTTACCTCTACACAAATCTCAAGTTTTCCTGCCTACTGAGGAGGTAAGAGAGAAAGCTTTTCATTGGTTACATAGTCTTCCTCTGGCAGGTCATCCAGGTCCTCAAAAAACACTAGAACTCATGAAAAGGTATTATTGGTGGCCTACATTTGTTCACGACCTTAAGCAAATGCTACAATCATGTGAAGTATGTGCAAGATACAAAAGCGAACATAGCAAGCCCAAAAGTCTACTGATACCTCTACCCGTTCCCAATCATCCATGGGAACATATCTCTATGGATTTTATTACTGATCTTCCTCAAATAAAGCACTTTACAACCATTTTAGTGGTGGTGGATAGCCTTACCAAATATGCTCACTTCATTGCCTGTAAAGGGCTCCCAACCTCCGACACCTTAACAACTATAATCTTTGAAAACATAGTTCGCCTTCATGGACTTCCAAGAGCCATCCTCTCTGATAGAGGAATAAAATTTTCTGCACGTTTTTGGCAGCAATGGTGCAAGGCTTTACAAATTGATTCAACTTTATTCACTAGTTATCATCCACAAACGGATGGTCAAACAGAGAGACTGAACCAAACTCTAAAACAATACTTACGATGTTATGCAACAAAGTCTCCTAAAACCTGGTTGGATCTTTTGTGGCTTGCAGAATCGGCTCATAATAACTCTCACCACTCTTCAATAAACTCAACTCCTTTCTATGGTTTATATGGGCGTCATCCGCACATTTTGCCAGTTACGCTACCTGCTTCTACTCAAACCACTCCAGCAGTCATGGACATGTTAACACATATGAAAAAGGTACATTCACAATTGCAAACAAATCTTCATCAAGCAAAGCCAAAATTAAAATGCAATATGACAAAAAACACCAGCCTGGTCCTAAGTATACAGACAACGATAGAGTTTGGTTATCCACGAAAAACATTGTATTAAAAAATAAAAATATGTTTAATCAAAAATTCATAGGGCCCTATGAAGTTCTGCGACAAGTAAACCCAGTAACATATAAACTAAAATTACCATCGACTTTGAAAATTCATCCGGTGTTTCACACTTCGCTTCTTAAACCTGCTTCGACCTCAAGTGTCACACAACCTGCTTCTCCAAGGTCATTGGGAGTATGAGGTGTGATCTATCTTAGACTCCAGAAATCGTGGGTCTTCCCTTTGGTACTTGGTGTCCTGGAAAGGATACGGACCGAAAATTACTCTTGGGAACCTGCAAGATTTGTCCATGAACCACGTTTGGTGCGACGACTTCACCTCCTTCCTGATAAGCCGGGCCCTGGATCACGCTTGGGAGAGGGATGTAATGTCAGGAATAAGGCTGTGCGCGGTCCAGGTCCTGGCCAAAACTCCGCTGCGCGGATTTGCGGCACTTCATGCGCACCACTTGTCATCCCCTCTTGTTCCAAAAGTGGTCAGCAGCGTCGTCTGCCCTGTGGTAAAGCTCATGTAGCGGCAGGGTCAGGTTATTGGTGGACAAGATGTACTTATCAGTGCTATTCTATGAAGGGACTACAATTCCCATGTTTTTAGAGGCAGCAGCCATCTTGGGATGTGGCAGGCTTATAAAGCACAGCCACACCCAAGCACATTGCTCACTATTTTGAAGACTTCGATGCAGTCAGCCCTCGTGGGGGTTCCTCTGAAGAAGAGCAGATTTCCTGCATGGCAGATTGACAGCAAACCGGAGTATCCTTGTTTCCATGGTGAATTCAGATACGAGTAGGTCGTACTCGTAGCGGTAAGGTCTTGATGATCCCAATCTTGAAGGGAGTTGTTACTTCCAAAGGTAAAGCGCCCCTTAGCACAATGAGCAAAGTGTTTTCAGTTTTAGGAGTAAAGCAGCCTTGGCGCAATGATCAAAGCGCTTCGGAGCACAGAAGTAAAGCGCCCCTTAGCACAACGAGCAAAGCGCTTCAGGCCACATATGTAAAGCGCCCTTGGCACGGCAATCAAAGCGTTTCAGTACACATGAGTAAAGTGCCCTTGGCACGGCAATCAAAGCGCTTCAGTTCACATGAGTAACGCGCCTTTGGCACAGCAACCAAAGTGCTCCAGTCCACTTGATAAGGCGCCCTTGGCACGTCAATCAAAGCGCTTCAGTCCACATGAGTGAAGCACCCTTGGTATGGGAAATTAAAGCGCTTCAGTCCACATGAGTAAAACGCCCTTGTCACAACAACCAAAGTGATTCAGGCCGCATGAGTAAAACGCCCCTTACCATAACGAGCGTAGCGCTTCAGACAAGACAAGTAAAAGCGCTTTCTTGCATAAGAAGCAAAGCGCTTCATGTATAATAATCAAAGCGCTTCATGAACAATAAACAAGGCGCTTCTGCGCAACGAATAAGTGCTTCAAGTTCAATGAGAAAAACTTTCATGTCTATAGTTGTAAATGTGAAAGCATTTTCGGATCTAAGTAAATTATAGTTTCATTGTTTTTTGGAAAGCATAATATGTGAGATACATATTTAAGTCTTTGAGAATTTCTAGGCTGTGATCAAAAGTTTATGTTATGAATGCATAGTTGTTACAGGATTGATATTCAGAGTATGACCATAGTCCAAAGCTCATGCCATCTCTTGGTTCAGAGGTTGTAGTTTGTTCTTGTTCTATGATTCAAAGAAGGGGTTTCGCCCTCATTTCAAAAGGGGTCTCAATCTGATATCACAGAGACACCTTTAGTCAAGAGTCTATTGCTTAGTTATTCTGCTATGAATGAGTAAATGCATATTTGTTCTATCCTTCTCTTTTCAGATCTCTCTCCCTGGAGTACCATTCCCTAATTCCCTTCCCCCACCTGGCTTCATCATAACTCTGTGCTATAATAGTTTTCTGATTTGGTGATGCCGGGAGGTGGGCCTTTTGTTCGGCAGAGTGCAGATCCCGAGGAAAGGACACTGTGACAAAGACCAACATTCAGACTGGGGGCCTAACCGAATGAACTAAAAGCTATAGCATTGAACATTTTTTTAAAAGGTTACTAAGTACAATACTTGCAACAAATTGCCTGACCAAGTTCTTCTCTTATCAGTTGACCAGGTACACAGCCCATATTATCATTACTGCCACCATAAGTTCCAGCCAGTCCTATAATCAGCTACAGCCAATGAGGCATAAACCTGCAGTGTGTTAGGCAAAATGACTGCAGGACTGTCTAAATGTGGGTGGGCAGGCAGAGTAATTTTCTTCAGGTTTTGCCCATTGAAAAGGCCCTACAATGTGCTATGGATGAGACTGTCACCATGATGCACAGCATTTTTCACAGGATGACTGGGTAAATGTATTCATAGTCATGCTATAAAATAGGCTATGCTCATGCTGTGACCAAAGCCTCACTTCCAGCTGACAGGTTGTGGTAGGCAGGCAAACCTAGACAGGTGTTTTAAGCCTCCTATATAAGGCCTTTCCTGTTATAGAACAAGCACCATTGTGGTACTTTAAACAATATCAAGGGTAGGTTTCTGTACAGTTTGCATCCTAAGAAATTATTTTGATGTGCTTTCAAATATAATGATCACAGAAAAACAGTCACAGTGAAGACAACCAATTGCACAGGGTCACACAGTTTAATCATTCTAGATAACCAGGTTCTTTAGGCCAGGGCACAACAGTGGACAGCCCATACACAAGTCATGATGAAAAAGTACTGATTTTCCCTGATTACACTCTAATGGTGCAACTGCAAAGGAGAGCATATCTTCAAGTTAAGAAACAGCTCCTTGAATTATACCTCAAATACACCATTCCACGTGGACCCGAAAGTCTTGTACAATGTGAAATTTGACATCTTCACTGATACATAATCAGTATGGAAAAGGGCTGAAGCACTGACAAACTCTGGGGCCCTATTTATTGGTCATCCCGAAACAGAATGAGATCTAGACCACAATGAAGGACAAAAACACAAAAGGTTGACAGACCATTCCCAACTCTACACAAGCTGAGAGGGCTACTGCAGCAGAGAAGGCACTCCATGAATCGTTGGCCTTGACTGTCACCAGTTGCTTAGTAGACAGCACATTGGTGATTAGTGGCAACACAGATCATCTGGAAACTTCCCTGACTATTGGACTCATGGTTGAAACTCAGTATGTATGCAAAAAAATAATGGCCCACTGGCTACTCTAAGTTAACCCAGGTTGGAGTATATTGCCTGTTAGCATTCCTTCATGTAAACAATGGAAACTTCAGGCAGTAGCGCTGTGAGATGCAGCTTTTTGGGGGATGTGACGGATGCCAATGTAGAATATTGTAGGGACCATGGAGGTACATCAGGGAACATGCTGATTTAATCATAAGTGCTGCGAGAGAGGGAAGTATGCAAGGCGGGGACTGCCATATATACTCTTCTGAGGGTTTCTGGGATTGATATGAAGCGCATTGACAGATCATTAGCATTTAGAGAAAAGGTACGAGATGATCAAACAGATTGAACTGATTTGCTTACAAGGAATTTACAGACAAGCAATTCTGAGCAGGTGGCCGATCAGGTTGGTTGTTTGCCGGCTTCCTGACCTCAGAGGTATCTCAAATTCCACTGGCAAAGCTGTGAGGAGATAACCAACAGTGTGCATTATGCACAGACCAACATCAATGAAATTTTTGTTAATTACTACACCTCCAAGGATGTGGTACCAAGTGAGATATAGGGCGCACATACTGAAGTTATAAGGACATCAGGCTCTCCCCATTTAATCAGAATATCAAAAATCGCTCTGGAGGCATCACTGGCCCTGGCTGAATGTAGACAAGCTGTACAAGTGATAACTGGGGACTGAAGCCAAGGTTGGATGGCCTGCCAAACAAATTTTACTTAACATACAAAAGACTGAGGATTTCTCAGCTCTTGGGTGTCTATAACCAGGCGCGAACCTTTCACATACCTTAACAACTGACAGGCATTCTAATAGTGATTTTGAATTCTGTCTTTGATAGTTTTGATAGGACTTTAAACAGTCCTCTCTATGATGGACATAGACGATAAAAACCTGATGATGGTGCTAGCAAATAGATTGTTGCCTTTGCTGTCTGTCTTAGCTCATGACCAAAAGGGCTTCATTGGAGCAGGTAAACTTCCATGAACTTTAAGAGATTTAGTTTAATTGATGGCAGCCCTTCTAGATGCTAAACACTTACCAGCAGTGGCATCATTGCCATGTTCAAATTGATACAATGTATTTTTTTCCATCAAAACTATCTCACCCCAAGGAAGCTCAGTAAAATATGGAGGCTAAAAATTATGCTCCCAGACATAGGAGTGCTCAAATCTATTAAACTCCTGCAATATATGTCTAAAACAATAGCAAAGGTGGTGGGCAGAAGATTAGACTGAACTCTGAGGGTGAGCATGCTGGGCTTGATGCCCAGAGAGAAATGAAGGAAGAATGAGCAGTTGCACAGATTTGACCGCAGTCATAGCCACATGTTACCTAGCATTGTCATGAGTATCAACAAAAGCACTTGGAAAAAATTGTTTAAGGGAGGCAAAGAAATGGGTAGAGGCAGAATATACAACAGTGAGAAGCTCAGCGATACACATACATGTACCAGATATGGAAACCAATAATGTCTGAAACTGAAAGACTTACGGATTATAGTTTACCCTGAATGACAGGCCCTCCCAACTGAATAACACACTGTATTGGTGTGTGCTTAATAATTAAGTATAAACTGTATAAGAGGCAGAAGAGAATCAAGGGATGGGTACACACCTCTCACCAGAAGAGTAGAAACAAGGTTGAGTTTAGTAGACTTACCACCAGTGAGAGACCAGGTTTGCTCTGGGTCCAAATCCGTACCCTATGGTATTATGTAGTAGTGATCACCCACTAAAACAGGTGAAAGCTTACGCCCAACACAGTTTGTTGGTATTGTTTATGAGGTATTCATCTATTGTTTGCAATTATGAAAGGATAGGCTATGTCAAATGAAAAGTACATTTTAAAATAACAAAGTATGGCCCTCATTACAACATTGGCGGTAAAAGACGATTACCGCTGTTCAGAAGACCGCCAACACACCGCCGCGGCCGAGGAATCCTGCCACAGCCATTACGACCCACAGCTCGGAAACCGCCAAAATTCAGACACCCACACAAGTCCGCCACACCAAAGGTCAGTGATAAACGGGTGAAAACAAAACCTCCACCGTCACGCCAACAGATATACACCCACACTTTCAACCGCGGTATTCCATTGCCGCGCTCAAAATACACACACATTGACAAAACACTGCCACATTGGACAATTCCAAATACACACACCTGATACACATACACACACCACTCCCACACACCCAAGACAATATAAAACACACACCCACATCACCCACAAACCCCTACGACCAAAATACCGAAAGAAGGCCAGAGAGAGACACTACAAACTACTACCAAGCATCCACAGGCACACAATACCATCACCCACATCACTTCCACACACCTCACACAACACACCACTAAATATCCCCCCACTTATCACTACACACCCCACCCCACACATCACCCACACCACCCCATGGCACAGTAAAAACACCCCAGGTTCTCTGAGGAGGAGCTCAGGGTCATGGTGGAGGAAATCGTCCGGGTAGAGCCACAGCTATTCGCTAGGAAGATGGAGCTATGGCAAAGAATAGTGGACAGGGTTAACGCAGTGGGACAGCACCCAAGAAATAGGGATGACATCAGGAAGAGGTGGAACGACCTACGGGGGAAGGTGCGTTCCGTGGTCTCAAGACACCACATGTCTTTGGACTGGCGGTTCATTGGACTGGCGGCGGACCCCCACCTCCTCCCCCACAACTAACAACATGGGAGGAGCAGGTCTTGGCGATTCTGCATCCTGAGGACCTCGCAGGAGTAGATGGAGGAATGGACTCTGGTAAGTTAAATCTTAACTATTACATCCCCCACCCTACCTGCATGCTATCACATACCCCCACCCTCACCCTCGCCCTCACCCCCATTACTCCAACTCCTCACAAATGTCCCAATATCACAAACCACACATACCAACACCAAGCCCTGCATGCAACAACAAAGCATGGACACCCATCACCAAAGCATGGCCACTGCACATACCCATACACCCCCGAAACCACCATCACACAAGGTCCCACACAAGAATGCAAGCACTGGGGTACATGGTAACCCACCCATTGCACACCATGGCACGCACAGATGAAATAAACATCCTTTTATACCCCTGCAGGACCCCTACCCAACGTCACCGGACAGGAGGGTCCACACATTTCCACACCACCAACAGAAGAGGCCCACAGTGATGACAGCAGCTCTGTCCAACTGGATCTAGATGACCAGCCCGGCCCATCTGGGACCTCGGGACAGTCGGTTCCCCTCACACAGTCACAGGCCACCACAGAGCTTCCCCCCTCTGGAAACACCAGCACAGCACCCACCCAGCGGGCCCATACCTCTGAGCCCAGGACACGTCAATCAGCAGTGTGTCCACCACTACAGGGAACCCAGGCTAACCCACCACCCCAACAACAACAGGGTCCTGGGGACAGTGGCAGTGGGCACACAGTCCAGGGGACAGAGGCCCAGGAACACATGGGAACTGGGAGGGCTGCTGTGCGACAGGGGGAGGACAGGCCCAGGGAACCCACTCTCCACGAGACCCTCTCCAACATCATGGGAGCATACCACCATTCCCAGGAGACAACGGTACTGGCCAAGTTTCAGGAGACCCAGCGGCTGCAGGAGGAACAGTATTTGGGCTTCAGGGAGGAACTCAGATCCATCAATTCCACCTTGGGCACCATCATAGGGGTGCTGAAGGAAGTCCTCAACACCAGGAGGGACACTGTGGCACAACAAGGGGCCCCTGACACTAGCCTGGATGATGAACTGCCCACCACCTCCGCCGGCGCTAGTGGACAGGAGGCACCACCACAGGACCACCACACCAGCACCCCACCCCCTGCAGAGGGAGAACCACCCCGCAAACGGTCCCTGAGATCCAGGACAAAGAGAACGATGCCAAGACCCCTGCCAAGAAATGAAACCACCCTGATTGTCATCCTTCTGTCCCACCTTGTCACCCTGTCCATCCTCAAACTGCCCCAGCTCCACTTCCTATGCCCATTTGGGCAATGCACCTGTGAGACTAATAGACTGGACTCTGCCATGGACATTCCTCCACCATCACCCCTCACCATTTTACAGCACCCTCCAATATTGAGCGCTTAAATAAACACCCTTAAAGCACAAAACAATCTGGAGTCTGTCTGTGATTTTGAAATAGTGTATTAGCAATTACAGTGACAAAATGCTCTTTCAATCGTAATGTCAACATATCTATGTCACACAGCTCTAGTCCATGAGGAAACAAAGCAGATGTCACACAGTGGGGCCCACATCTGTGAAATCGTAAGGGAAAGTGAAAACTCAGTGACCATACACTGGGTGTAAACGACAGACAGTAGAGAGGCAATATTGTCAAAGTACATGTAGTAGGCAGGTTTGTATTCTTACCTGTGTCTCACTGGAAGTATTGCACGATCACAGAGTTCCAGTTGTCGATGTCCTCTTCTTCTGCTTCCTCGTCTTCACTGTCCACAGACTCCACAGTTGCCACAACACCTCCATCTGGACCATCCTCCTGCAGAAAAGGCTCCTGTCGTCGCAAAGCTGAGTTGTGAAGCATACAGCAGACCACGATGATCTGGCACACCTTCTTTGGTGAGTAGAATAGGGATCCACCTGTCATATGGAGACACCTGAACCTGGCCTTCAGGAGGCCGAATGTCCGCTCTATAATCCTCTGAGTTCGCCCATGGGCCTCATTGTAGAGTTCCGCTGCCCTTGTCCTGGGATTACTCACTGGGGTCAGTATCCATGACAGGTTGGGGTAACCAGAGTCACCTGCAAATGGCGAGGGACAACTGTTAGACACACACTAACCTGTAGGGATATCCCCAGACCCACACAACCATTCCCACTGACTAGCTTCCAGGTGCTCACCTAATAGCCACACACGGTGCCTCTGGAGTTGCCCCATCACATAATGGATGCTGCTATTCCTCAAAATGTAAGCGTCATGCACTGAGCCAGGGAATTTGGCATTAACATGGGAGATGTACTGGTCGGCCAAACACACCATCTGCACATTCATCGAATGATAACTCTTCTGGTTTCTGTACACCTGTTCACTCCTGCGGGGGGGGGGTACCAAGGCCACATGTGTCCCATCAATGGCACCTATGATGTTGGGGATATGTCCCAGGGCATAGAAATCACCTTTCACTGTAGGCAAATCCTCCACCTGAGGGAAAACGATGTAGCTCCGCATTTGTTTCAGCACCCTCCAATATTGAGCACTTAAATAAACACCCTTAAAGCACAAAACAATCTGGAGTCTGTCTGTGATTTCGAAATAGTGTATTAGCAATTACAGTGACAAAATGCTCTTTCAATCGTAATGTCAACATACCTATGTCACACAGCTCTAGTCCATGAGGAAACAAAGCAGATGTCACACAGTGGGACCCACATCTGTGAAATCGTAAGGGAAAGTAAAAACTCAGTGACCATACACTGGGTGTAAACAACAGACAGTAGAGAGGTAATATTGTCAAAGTATATGTAGTAGGCAGGTTTGTATTCTTACCTGTGTCTCACTGGAAGTATTGCAGGATCACAGAGTTCCGGTTGTCGATGTCCTCTTCTTCTGCTTCCTCGTCTTCACTGTCCACAGGCTGCACAGTTGCCACAACACCTCCATCTGGACCATCCTCCTGCAGAAAAGGCTCCTGTTGTCGCAAAGCTGAGTTGTGAAGTATACAGCAGGCCACGATGATCTGGCACACCTTCTTTGGTGAGTAGACTAGGGATCCACCTGTCATATGGAGACACCTGAACCTGGCCTTCAGGAGGCCGAATGTCCACTCTATAATCCTCTGAGTTCACCCATGGGCCTCATTGTAGCGTTCCTCTGCCCTTGTATTCTTACCTGTGTCTCACAGGAAGTATTGCAGGATCACAGAGTTCCGGTTGCCGATGTCCTCTTCTTCTGCTTCCTCGTCTTCACTGTCCACAGGCTCAACAGTTGCCACAACACCTCCATCTGGACCATCCTCCTGCAGAAAAGTCTCCTGTCGTCGCAAAGCTGAGTTGTGAAGCATACAGCAGGCCACGATGATCTGGCACACCTTCTTTGGTGAGTAGAATAGGGATCCACCTGTCATATGGAGACCCCTGAACCTGTCCTTCAGGAGGCTGAATGTCTGCTCTATAATCCTCTGAGTTCGCCCATGGGCATCATTGTAGCATTCCTCTGCCCTTGACCTGGGATTACTCACTGGGGTCAGTAGCCATGATAGGTTGGGGTAACCAGAGTCACCTGCAAATGGCGAGGGACAACTGTTAGACACACACTAACCTGTAGGGATATCCCCAGACCCACACAACCATTCCCACTGACTAGCTTCCAGGTGCTCACCTAATAGCCACACACGGTGCCTCTGGAGTTGCCCCATCACATAATGGATGCTGCTATTCCTCAAAATGTAAGCATCATGCACTGAGCCAGGGAATTTGGCATTAACATGGGAGATGTACTGGTCGGCCAAACACACCATTTGCACATTCATCGAATGATAACTCTTCCGGTTTCTGTACACCTGTTCACTCCTGCGGGGTGGGGGGGTACCAAGGCCACATGTGTCCCTTCAATGGCACCTATGATGTTGGGGATATGTCCCACGGCATAGAAATCACCTTTCACTGTAGGCAAATCCTCCACCTGAGGGAAAACGATGTAGCTCCGCATTTGTTTCAGCAGGGCAGACAACACTCTGGACAACACGTTGGAAAACATAGGCTGGGACATCCCTGATGCTATGGCCACTGTTGTTTGAAATGACCCACTTGCAAGGAAATGGAGTACTGACAGCACCTGCACTTGAGGGGGGATTCCTGTGGGATGGTGGATAGCTGCCATCAGGTCTGGCTCCAACTGGGCACACAGTTACAGGATTGTGGCACGATCAAGCCTGTAGGTGATGATCACATGTCTTTCCTCCATTGTCGACAGGTCCACCAGCAGTCTGTACACCGGAGGATGCCGCCATCTCCTCACATGTCCCAGCGGGCGGTGCCTATGAAGGACAACAGCGAGCACAGAGTCAAACAACTCAGAGGTACCTAGCCACAGCTTACACAGTACACGATTAAGAATCCGGAATAAGCATGTATGAGTGTTGAGGCAAGGCCTAGGTATGTGTGACGCAGTAAAAAATTAAGCCATGTGGGCCCCTGAAAAAGTGACTGCCTGGCCTGTAAAGTGGGACAATGGGATGTGAGGTAACTGCGCTGGCGTTGTACACCGCCACGGTAGGCGGTCGAAGACCGCGGCGCAATTCTGCATTGGTTAACATTGGACCCTATGGGTCCCAGGAGCCAATGACGATATACGCCGGCGGTGACGGTACGCACCGCCGCGGACGTGACCGCCATTTTGTATCTGTTCAATCACTCGATACCTGATCTTCGACAGGAGAGGACCTACACTGCAAGTGCTGCTGTGACCTCAGTCTGGAAGAGACAATAGCTCGTGCGTCTGGGGAAAGGGCCCCTGCCTTCACATCGGAGGAGTTGGAGAAACTCGTGGATGGGGTCCTCTCCCAGTACACGGTACTCTACGGTCCTCCAGACAAACAGGTAAGTACAGTGGGAGCATGCTGTATGGGCTATGTCTGTGTGGAGTGGGGTGGATGAAAGATTGGGGGGGGGGAGATTGAGGCGTGTATGTAACGACGGTGAGTGCATGTGCCACATGGCAAGGGTAGGGATGTGGGCCAATGACTGTGAGGGTGCAGTTGGTAATAACTTTTCTTTTTCCCCTGTACAAATCATGTAGGTCAGAGACCACCAGAAGAAGGACATTTGGCGTGCCATCGCCAAGGACGTCCGGACCCTGGGGGTCTATCACAGACAGAGCACCCACTGCCGTAAGCGATGGGAGGACATTCGCCGCTGGAGAAAGAAGACGGCGGAGGCCCAGCTGGGGATTGCCTCCCAACGTGGGAGGGGTGCCCGTCGCACCATGACCCCACGATGTTCTGGATCCTGGCGGTGGCGTACCCGGAGTTGGATGGGCGCTTGAGGGCATCATAGCAGCCACAAGGGGGTGAGTACACTCTCATTTAGATGATTCAGCGCGCAGTGGAGGTGTCTGGGTGGGGGAGGTGGGATGTGGGTTTCCCTAGGCCAGGGCGAGTGTGCTAGTGAGGTCTCCTTCTTCTGGCAGACCCTGTGGCACCGCACCCCACCCCACCTGTGTACAGTGCTAAATGCACCTAGTCAGACTCCTGTGACATCCATGTTTGCAGATGTCGGCCATAGCCTTGTAGGCCATGTCCCATGGATTGAAGAGTGGACCCCAAGTGCGCGGCGTACTGTAGGGAGCTTCTGTTTCTGTTGTGTCCGCCAACGGTAGCGGTAATACATGCACTCAACATGTCTTTCTTCTGTCGTCCCCCCCCTTTTTGTGGTCTCCCTGTTCTTGTGAACATTAGCATCATCAGGCGGAGGAGCAGTGGTACCGGAGCAGGAGGGAGCTGCATCCCACATGGCCCTGGAGGGCGAGACAATGGACTCGGAATTCACTAGTGGGACGGAGGGCGAGGGGAGCTCCCGGCAGGGACAGGAGCTGAGACCAGTGATACGGACTCGTCCTCTGATGGAAGCTCCCTTGTTGTGGTGGCCACATCTGTGCCCCCCGCATCTACAGGTACAGCCGCCACCGCCCCTACCAGCACCGCCCTCCCAGCAGCCCCTCAGCCTTTGCCCCGTGCCCGCTCACCTAGTAGGGTGGGCATCACCTTCGGCCCAGGCACCTCAGGCCCTGTCCCAGTCACCCCTGCTGCCCTCAGTGAGGAGGCCATTGACCTCTTCAGCTCCCTCACTGTTGGGCAGTCTACCATTTTGAATGCCATCCAGGGTGAAGAGAGGCAGTTGCAACAAACAAATGCATTCCTGGAGGGCAGTCATTCTGGTCAGGCAGCCCTTCAGCGAGCTTTTCAGACTCTGGCCTCAGCACTGATGGCAGCTATTGTCCCTGTGTCCAGCCTCCCCCGTCCCACTACCTCCACCCAGACCCACACCCCTGTACCTCAGCCTATCCCAAGCACACCATCAGACCAGCATGCACACACGTCAACACACAAGGGAAGCTCTGGCAAACATAAGCACCACACATCCCACAGGCATTCACGCAAGCATCACACACATGCAGACACACCAACATCCACTGCCTCCACTGTGTCCCCCTCCTCCTCGTCTCCCTCCTCCCTCCCAGTCTCGTCTCCACTCACACCTGCATGCACTACATCTACAGCCACTACTTCCATCACCAGCACACACACCACCACACACCACTCACGTGCAGCCACCACCCCCACTACCATTCACACGTCCCATGTGTCGTCTGTCAGTGTGTCTGTGACGCCACCTCCCAAGATACACAAACGCAGGCACACACCCACCCAACAGCCATCCACCTCACGACAGCCTCCAGCGCATGCACCTTCACCCAAAGTCACCAAACGCACACCTCCTACAACCACAGCCTCTTTCTCCACTCCCAAGCCCCCTCCAGCTACCCATCCCAGTGTTCTCAAGAAACTTTTCCTGTCCACCCCTGACCTCTTTCCCTCACCTCCCCCACTCCGTCAGTCTCCTAGGGCCCGACTCTCCAGGTCCCAACCTAGCACCTCAGCCACAACATCTCCGGGACCAGTGGTGCCAGTAGTCATTGGATTCTGGAGTGCACCAGGCAGCAGGGCAGGCAGTGTGGCAAGGAGCCACAGCACGGACAGTCCCCCACCTGTCAAGCATCAAAAGTTGGCCAGTGCCCGGCAGGAGAGGGGGAAGACTCCAGCCACCAAAGCCGTTCCCAGGGGTACAGGTGGGAGTGTGGAGTCAGCTGCAACAACTTCCAAGATGGGGAAGGGGCACAAGAAACTCAGCAAGTCTGGGAAGGGCAGCATGGCGGAGAAGATCGCCTTCATCCCCGCTGCCCAGGAGGCCACCGCCATCATCCCCGCTGCCCAGGAGGCCACCGTCATCATCGCCGCTGCCCAGGAGGCCAATGCCATTAGCCACGCTGGGCCAGACAGGACCGCCAGCACCAGCCCCGCTGGGCCAGAAAGGACCGACAGCACCAGCCCCGCTGGGCCAGACAGGACCACCAGCATCAGTCCCGCTGGGCCAGACAGGACCGCCAGCAGCTGAGTCGCTGCCAAGGACCCCGCCGCAAGAAGCACCGTTGAATAGGACACCGCCACCACAAGCACCGCTGAACAGGACACCGCCGCCACAAGCACCGCTCAACAGGACATCGCCGCCACAAGCACCACTGGCCCATGAGCGTCAAGGGCACTGACGCTACTGTGTCTGCCACGAGCAGGATGAAGCACTCTGGGCACAAAGCCCCCTCCAGAACCAGTGGAGTGATACATCCACTACCCCTGTCCTTAGCAGGATGAAGCACTCTGGGCACAAAGCCCCCTCCAGAACCAGTGGAGAAAGGCATCCACTACCTCTGTCCTTAGCAGGATGAACTACTCTGGGCACAAAGCCCCCTCCAGAACCAGTGGAGAAAGGCATCCACTACCTCTGTCCTTGGCAGTCTGAAGCACTCTGGGCACAAAGCCCCGTCAAGAACCAGTGGAGACTGTTATCCACTTGAGAGACTGTGGCTTTGCACTCCCCAGGATTGAACAGTGGACAACCCACCCACTGTAGAGACTTGAGAGACTGTGGCTTTGCACTCCCCAGGATATGGCAATGGGCAACTCACCCACTGTAGACTTGAGAGACTGTGGCTTTGCACTCCCCAGGATTGAACAGTGAGCAGCCCACCCACTGTAGTGACTTGAGAGACTGTGGCTTTGCACTCCCCAGGATATAGCAGTGGGCAACCCACCCACTGTAGAGACTTGAGAGACTGTGGCTTTGCACTCCCCAGGATATGGCAGTGGGCAACCCACCCACTGTAGAAACTTGAGAGACTGTGGCTTTGCACTCCCCCAGGATTGAACAGTGGGCATGGGGCCCCCTCGTGGATTTGGTGTTGTGCCCTCAACCTGCTGAGGTGCCCCCTTTTTCCCTTCCCCATGAGGTGCCTGTTTTATTGCTATCTGATGCCCCTGCAGTGTTCTCTCCGTCATGTTTGTGTATTTGTGAATAGTGTATATATATTTTTGCGTACTGGATTTTAATATATTACAATGGTTACACTCATTTGCTTTTGTCTTTGCATTCTTCTAGGGGGTTTGGGGGGGGTAACTGTAATGTATCATGCTGTATTAGTGTGTGTGTTGTAGTGGGTGAGGATGGGGGTGGGGGTGTTGCATGTTGTGTGTGTGTCCCTGTTTTTTCCCTCCCCCCTCCCCCGTGTCGTAGGTGCAGTACTAACTGTTGTCTTCGCCGCCGGCGTTCGTGCTCCTGGTAGAGGAGAAAGAAGATAAGGGCAGGGAGAATGTGCAGCTCTGGTTCCATGGCGTCCTGGTTCCTCGTGGGGTGTGTAGAGGTGAGCGTTTTCCCTTCGAAGTCCAGTTTCCGCTGTGTTTTTGTTCACGGGGAATCTGCCCCAGAAAAGGTGGCGGATTGGTAGGTTGTGATACAGTGAGCGTACATTGTCCTCCGCCTGTCTGTTGCCGGTGACTGCCATGATGTTTGTTTGTACCGCCGTGGCGGTCGGAGTGTTAAAGTGGCTGTCTTTGTTGGCGGTTTCCGCCATGGTCGTAATTCACATTTTATTTCTGCCGCCCTGTTGGCGGTCTTACCGCCGCTTTAACACCGACCGCCAGGGTTGTAATGACCACCTATGTGTTTTAGGGTGATAATCATCTGCACTGTAATAACGTGATTGTTTTGAAACTTTATAAAAATGTTTATTAAAATATCAATCATTCAAGTCTAATTAAAACTCAATAACGACAACACAGAGGGCCTCATATTTATGGAACCTCCTAGGATGTGGTCTTCACTTTGGTGGTGGTGGAGCTGAACCCATCACCCACTCTGGGTTAACTCAGCAAGAAATCCTGTATTCATTTTTTATTATTTTTTCTCATTCTTTAAACAGATCAGGTGTATTTGACACTTGATTGAACAACATCTTCATGCTATGGAAAACTACCCCCCCACACACACTCACTGGACTGCTGTAAATTCAATGATCCGTTCACAGCTAGATACTGGAAAGTCTATCTCGGTTTTCCTGCCTTCAAATTCTTCAAAACCCTCCTGCAGGCCTCATCTGAGGAATGCCCCCTTGCTTCACGATCTCATCTCACTGTTCTACTGTCCGTTGCATCCTGAACGACAATAAGGTAACTTTAAAGTGTTGTGCCTAGATCTTGGTGCTCTCCATAACATAGGTCCTCAGCTTCTTCAACCACTGTATCACTCTTTATATTTCTTCCAGAAACCTATGCTTTGCAGTAGCCAACTGTCTGCATCTTCCTAACTTAGGCACATACTTGGTGGACACTGATGCTTCTCTGTGGTATCAAAGCACTGGAACTCTTTGCCTCCCAAGCTCTAGTGACTCCAATCTTCAGTCCTTCGGGGACAAAAAAAACTTGCCTTTTTCTCATTTGTGCAGCCTCCACCTCTCCTTCAATTATTGCTCAGCGGCAGAGTGCATGCTTAGGGTAGAAGTGTTCTTTACTCAATTATGTTCAATCATGCATTTCATTTAATAGAACAATACCTATAGAAATGTGCTTAAGCTGCACTATTTGCCACAATTTTTCGATCCACCGTGGAAGGTGGGAAGATGAAGAAACCCAAATATCTTCTAAAAGTATTTTGAAGGGCTAGAGAGATGAGGCCAATGCAATTTTACCTCACGTGTTTTAGAGTGCACTATTTGTTGACAAAACTAGAATTATACCGATAAGAGAACATGACAGTAGATAAACACATTAAATTTGTATTGAAATGCAACATTTACTATTTGTTCTGCTGGAATTCCTTGAAGGAGGGTCCTATACGCCCTTTAAAGGTTGCTAAGTCCTATTATGAATACATTAATAGTAGGGGCCCAGCGTGCTTTAAATTAAGCTGTCATATATTGGCAAAAAAATGACCCAGTGCATTATAGCACTATAATGACGGGATGACACACAAGCAATTTTTAGTCTGACTCTGAATTTGGCTCTGCCTCCAGCATTTGAAGTGTTAGTCCCCCCACCCCCGAAATGTGGGTCTACTTGCACCCCTGCAACTAGTCCATATTCGGTGCATGTCTCCCTCCATTTAGGTGTTGTTTTTTGGGTCTCAAATTGTTAGCATAGAGTGGGATTAGAGCCCATCCATGGCTTACCATTGGTTAGCTCCTCGTCATTGTCATTTGATTGCTTTATATCCATATGCATGTGTGGTCTACTCTTACTCTTCTAGTTGTGTTCCTCACCAGGCCATGGACTCATTACTGTGTCCTTACACTGCTCACCTTTTCACCCACTACTTTTTTCTTTTGGTTTCAGCATTCAATGGGAGTGCATGGGTTTTTCAGCTACCACTCTAGTGTGCTTCTTTTCCTTTCAACGTGCTGCTCTCGCCTATGTGCTTCTACCCCATCCCTTATGTGATGCGCTTGTCCTCATGTGCTCCCTGCCCACATTGCTTTCTCGTGCATGCGTTTCTACCATCTACCAGCTCCAAATGCTCTCTCTCTCTCTCTCTCTCTCTCGCTTGTTTTTCTTTTCCCTCCTGCCCTCCGTATTGCTCTTCCTCTCACCCGTTAGGTCTCTCCCAAACCCTCTTTGTTGCTTCCCCCTCAGCTACGCCTTTGTGTTGCTTAAATGCCTCTGTGTTGTTTTAGTCTTTAAAGTCCCTGTGTTTTTTTTGTTTTCATTTGCTGATATGAGTTGGATCGCAAAATAAAAAAATAAAAATAGGCAACCATGTTTTGGAGGAAGGCATAGGCATGGTGAACACATCTACCAAATGATGCCATAGAGTTTATTTTACTTAACTGTGCTGCATAGCTATGGACATGTTGTACAGCATAGCTCAAAACCATTGATAAAGTCAATAGGTCTTAAAGGCGAAATATTTTGGCTTGGCTAATGCTTGTTACTTCAGTTCAGTAGCCTGAGCAACCAAATGCCTCCAGAGATTTTAATGGAGTCACCAGATTTTCAAACCTATATCACCCTCTAAAATAGTAGTCATTCTACATTGTCATTAAGGGGACTACCCTATTAAATGCCTGACTTCACTTGCATTTTTCAGGCAAGAGTTTGACAGATATGTCTTCAAGAGGGTTTCCACTGTGTGCATTGGCCTCTGGAAGCTGCTGCCACTCCTAGAAGCTGTTTATCACACAGCAGAGCTCCGAACACAGTTGCTTTTATAGTTGAGGCTATAACTCAATGCACAAGGTGTGATATCTCGCGGGAGAGCTTAACCTGACTTCGAGATATGTGAGTCTTACTGGCAGTGAGTGAGACTTGAAGTCTCTGACTGAGAACATGGGCTACTACACACGTCTCTACTCATCTGGGGGTTCTTCTAATTGCACTCATCTTCCGCCTCCAAACAAGAACAATGCCTCCCTTAAACTTCAATAGGATCACCCGCCCTGCAGACCTCCCTACCCTTTTCAAAATGTAATTTCCGTTATTTTCAATTGCCCATCCTCCCAAACCGTTCAAAGTGCACCTCCTAGAACACTCAAAATATTGAGAAGCATGGCTAAAATGTTTTATTTGTTTCTGTGAGGCAACCATTTGTTGAAACAGGAGATGATAAGAAATACATAATTATGCTTCCTGTTTCGTCCAGTCCAGGTGGAGGTAGTGTGACCTGATCCAGGGGAGAATATACAATTTTTGAGCTATTGCGTCTAAAATTTTCAATTCTATTAAGGATATGGAGGCGAGGATTATGCTTCTCTTTCTATGCTTTAATATTTCAGCAGTCAATTAGGAAGAACTTTATTAACAAACTACATATCCCATGAACCCATGTATAAAACCTGATCAACCATAGAGACCAGCCCTTTAAAACCTGTATGACGTAAACACACTTCCTCTTTCTTTGCTGCTCCGCAGCCAGTTGAGTCCTTTTACCTGAGCGCGTTTATTGTAATAATTGATTATCTTCCTTCTGTTGCGATCACGCTCTTGCACCTATGTTTGCTTTATTGTGTGTGTTTCTGAACTCTCTTGGGAGCAGCTTTCTGCCCCGTTTTATGTGGAGCGGGAGTTTTTGGAAGTGAGGACCGCACGGCTTCACTGCGCAGTCCTCTTTCTATTTTTAGCTTGTGAGGCATGCCTCAGTGCATGTGCGAGCCGGCAAGAGTACTGTTGCTGGTATCTGCATGCCAACTCGCGCTTGTGGATTCCCTCGAGGCCCCATTGCTCCCGGTGAATGCTCTGACAGACTGAGTTCTGTCAGGGTTTTAAAATATTTCAGAGGCCTTGCCCAGAGCATTTTTTTAGGTCCTCCCTCCACACTTAAAATAGATCTTTGACCTGATTTGGGGGTTTTCTCTCATTTTGCACCCTGCTAAGTCCCCCCTTGATTCCCTTTGGGGCCCTCTATACCTGGTTGGTGACCCTGTGACTTGGGTCAGATTTTTCAGCTTTTTGACTCTATTTTACATTTTCAATCATGTATGATGAATACCAGGAGGGGGATAAGAGCTATTATTATGACGAGGTGCAAACAAGCTCAATTGAACAGAATCTTGTGCACACTCTGGACACGGGAGTGCGCCAGACCGTTAATGAAGCCTTAGTCAAGGCTATTACTCCGCTCAAACATCACCTTTATGGGCTTGCTCAGCAGCAGGGCTCGCATCCCCCCTCTGGCGGCACGATTGAAGGGTCCACCCAAAGGTTTTTACACCTTTAGTGGGGCACAAGTGCAGCCCTACAAACATATCAGCCAGACCTCACAGTAGGCAAGAGACCAATTTCCATTGAAGGTATTCTGTGCTTGTGCTTCAGATGCACATACCCCCCAGGGACTTCCAGGACATATACAGAGAAATAATACAGACTTACATTATTGCTTTGTCCTATGGCATGTTACATTATTTACAAAAAAGCCCAGTCACATGTGCAATACACTTAGTCGAAAACACAGCCACTTCTTCTGAATCCTATACGGGCACCCTATCGACCACTTTGCCCTGCAAACTTGCTTACAGCTTTAAAATACACCATGATCACACACACTCACCCCAAGCTGCCCATGAGCATTGTTCATCATCTGCAATTAAAATCCTATTGAGACTCCTATTTTATTCACCCCAAAATCATGTTTTTTTGCTCACTCTCACTGAAAACATCCTATGCCCCAGTGCAAGTTAATGGGAAAATTAAGTCGCACCATATTTTTTTTGTTACTCTCCCTCTTAAGCGTTGTCAAATATTGGCATGTTTGTTGTAGACCAAGTTCTAAAAACACTTCTGAAACACATCAAATTGTAGGAAAGTACCATCCTTCTTGGCATTTTACCCCCAATTTCTACCTGTTTGTCAGTGTATTTTTACTGTCTCACTGGAATCCTGCCATTCCGTACCCCAATGCTCATAGTTTGTGGCCTATATGTAAGTGTGTTTTACTGTGGTGTCAGTATGCTTGACTGTGTCACTGGAGTTCTGCTAACCAGAACTCCACTATAGTCTAGTGACTCCATATTCCAATTCAGATTGGCACACTGGACCCCCCCTTATAAATCCCTAGTATATGGTACCTATGTACCCAGGGCATTGGGGTTCCAGGAGATCCTTATGGGTTGCAGCATTTCTTTTGCCACCCATAAGGAGCTCATACAAACACTCCTTCAGGACTGCCACTGCAGCCTGAGTGAAATAGTGCACACACTATTTCACAGCCATTTTTCACTGCACCAGGTAACTTATAAGTCACCTATATGTCTAACCTTCAGTTACTGTGTGCGAGGGCACCCTTGCACTAGCAAAGGTACCCCACGTTGTCCAGGACCAATTTCCCGTACTTTGTGGGTGCGGGGATACCCTTATAAGCGTGCACTACATATATCTCAGTACATATATGTAGCTTTACAATGGTAACTCCAAATATGGCCATGTGAGGTGTCTAAGACTGAGAAATTGAACCCCCAATGCGATTCTGGTATTGAGGGGGGCAATTCCACGCACCCTGGGGGCACCACCATAGACCCAAGGGCTGCCAAACCAGCTCTCTGAGGTTTCCACTGCAGCCCCAGCTGCTGTCACCTCACAGACAGGTTTCTGCCCTCCTGGGGATTGAGAAGCTCAGTCCCAGGAAGGCAGAACAATGCATTTCCTTTAGGAGAGGGGTTTTAGACCCTCTCCCATTGAAAATAGGTGTTGCAGGCATGGGAGGGGTATCCTTTCAGAGCCCCTGGAAATGCTTTGAAGGGCACAAACGTTGTCCTCCTTGCATTATCCAGTCTACACCAGTTCAGGGTCCCCCAGTCCCAGCTCTGGCGCGAAACTGGACAAAGGAAAGGGGAGTGACCACTCCCCTGTCCATCATCACCCCAGGGGTGGTGCCCAGAGCTCCTCCAGAGTGTCCCTGGTGTTAGCCACCTTGGATTCCAAGGTGTGGGGACCCTCTGGGAGCATCTAAGTGGCCACTGCCAGCAGGTGACGTCAGGGACCCCTCCTGATAGGTGCATACCTGGTTAAGTAGCCAATCCTATTTAGGGTCTCTCCTCTGGGTGTTTCCTCTGATTTGGTTTGCAAGACTCCACCAGGACCCCTCTGCATCCTCTGGTTCAGCTTCTAACCGTTGGATCAAACGCAGACTTCTCCAGGACCTCTGTAACTGCAACAAAGTATCCAGGAAGGCTACTGTGACCCTGCAACTTCAGCTCCAGCCAGCAACTGCAACAGTTTCCAGGTTGTGTATGCTCTGAGGACTGCCTGTCTTCATTCTGCACCAGAAGGACCAAAGGAATCTCCCGTGGAGTGACGGAGTCACTTCCCTGCTTTAGCAGGCACCTCTCTGCAACAACAACCCGTACACTGGGGCTCCTCTCCTGTCGACAAGCGTGATCCCTGGAACACAGGCGGTGGACCGAAGTGATCCTGACTGTCCAAAGGTCCAGCTGTCTTAATCTGGTGGAGGTAATGGCTTGCCTTCCCATGCCAGACAGTACCCCTGTGCACCGCGTGTTCTACAGCTCCTTGGGCTTCTGTGCACTTCTTCCAAAAGTCCTTCATGCACAGCGTAGCCCAGCCCAGGTCCCCATCATTCTATCCTGCGACGCTCAGCTCCCTGAGTTGTTTTCTGGCGGCGTGGGATCCCTTTGTGTAGTACTGGGACAACCGCATTACGCAACTCCTTTGTCCCCATATTCTGGGACTCCTGTGGGTGCTGACTGGTCTTCTGAGGGCTTTCTACAGTGCTGAAAGCCCCCTCTGTCTCCTCAGTTCAAGTTGAGGCACCCAGGTCCCTCCTGGGCCTGGGTAGTGCCTTTTCCCACCAACTGTGACATTTGCGTGAGCCAAGGCTTGCTGGCGGAATCCAACGACGAAAACCAGCCTTCATCCAATGACTCAACGTGGGACATCTCTTGTACCAAGCAGGAACCCGCAGCTGTCTTTTTTGGTGCATTTCTGCTCTTTTCTTCTAACCGGAGAATCCACTTTTGCACTTTCATCCAGGTTAGGAGGGGCTCCTGTTCTTCCTGGGCTCTTCATCGACTTCTGAACTTGGTCTCCTCTCTCCAAAGGTCTTCAGGTCCAGAGATCCATCATTGGTGTATTACAGTCTTGCTTGGTTTTTGCATAATCCTTTACCACGACTCCTAGTGTGTTCTGAGGAAACTTGCAGTACTTTACTCCTGTTTTCCTGGGCTCTGGGGTGGGGTAATGTACCTTTAGTGTTTTCTTACACTTCCAGCGCCCCTCTACACAGTACACTTGCCTAGGGGGGAAACCGACATTCGCATTCTACTATTTTTAGTATATGGTTTGATGTGCCCCTAGGCCCAATGCAACCTATTGTGTTTTTCACTGTTTGCACTATTTTATGACTGTGTACTTACCTGATTTTGGTTACTAGTGTATATCTTGTGTATAATACTTACCTCCAGAAGGAGTATTGCTTCTGAGATATTTTTGGCCTTGTGTCACTAAAATAAAGTACCTTTATTTTTGGTAACACTGAGTGTTGTCTTTCTTGTGTATCAGTACTGTGTAACTATAGTGGTATTGCAAGAGATTTGCATGTCTCCTAGTTCAGCCTAAGCTGCTCTGCTACAGCTACTCCTAGACAGCCTAAGCTGCTAGACTCTGCCTACATTTCACTAAGGTGGATCACCGGACCTGGTATAAAGTGTAAGTACATTTGGTACCCACTACAAACCAGGCCAGCTTCTCACACAAACCAGCCCTGCTTCTGCATCTTGCCCTTGAGGATGCCAAGTGGCTGCATGGAGGTGTCCAACTTGGGAAAAAATAATTGATAGATATGCAAGGAGACACCAAAACAAAAGAGTGGGACTTGCAATTAGACTAAGAACACTCCAGTTCACTAGGTGTTAGTCTCAGCCCACACCATGCATACCACATCCAGGGAAGAACAAGGCTGTGTGCCATTCTACAGGCATTCACCCAAACCAGAATGACCATGCTGTCCACTACAGTGTTTTAGCTGTTACAATCAAACACAGTATTTTCGTTGTCATCAGTAGCACCACAGTGCCACCTTTCTATTCAAGAGATGGATATTGATACCAAGAAGGGTGTTTTCCTTCACCACACTGGCAATCAAGTGCACACAAACGATCAGGCTCCAAACACAGGACAGCTGACTACAGCCTCACTGCCCTACTGTCTGCCATCACCAACCTTTTCTAATCCTCTCTTTTCACTGGTGCCTTCCCACAGTCACCCAACATGCCATCACTATCCAGAGCATGAAAAATCCACATCTGACCCAGACATTCTCCCAAATTACAGACCCATCTTGGTCCTCCCACGCATCATAAAGGCGCTCAGAACAGTTGTTACCCACCAGTAATCATCATAGCAGGGGACCAACAACCTCCTAATTGATTATCAGTCAGGGTTAAGACCATGCTGGGCACTGAGACTACTCATTGCATTAGAGAAGATCTTCTTGTGGTATGTGACCAAGTCATCTGTTGCATGCTCATTCTCCTGGATCTCCCAGCTACCTTTGATAACACAGAACATCATTTCTTGCTTGAATGGCTGTCCACCTAAGCCCAAGCAACTAGCACCACACTGTCCTGTTCTGCCCTCCTCCTGCTCAACTGCAGCTGTCCCTAAGTGATACTAGGACCATTCCTCTCAAAGTCAGCCTGTATCCACTGTGGAGTTCCTCATGGCCCTGCTATGTTTCCTTTGCTCTTCAACATTTATATAGCAAACCCGCCACCATGTTAAACTCCTATAACATAGGCTTTGCCATGTATAAGGTGACACACATCGCTATCTCAATCCGGATAATGAAACTGGCAAGCTCCTTAATTTGTCTCAATGCCTCACCAAAGACTACAGGTGGATGAAGAACAACTGGTATGCCTTAGTGATAAAAACTGGATGGATGAAAAATCCTACTGTTGTGGCAAGCCACCCCTCTCTTTTCCCTTTTCTCTGGCCCTCAGATATTGGTCCTCCACCAAAGCACATGGATAGAGCCTATGACTTGGGAGTACTCTTTGAAAATAATTTTCCATCCATCCAGTAAACAAATCACGTTTTTCTAAACCGCATTCCACCATCTCTGACTACTAAAGCCAGATTTTCCCTTGTTATTGTTTTCTCTAAAAATCTTTCTGCTCATCACAGTACTTCTGACATGTTTGGACTACTGTAACAACCTTTACACAAGGCTTCTTAAAGTGACCAATACAAAGCTTACAAGATTTTAAAACATTGCCATATTCCTGTTGCTTGATCTGAATAGGCAACACCTGTCTCAAAATCCCTCCATTCGCTCCGAATAGAAGAGAGATCAACCTTCAAGACCTCTGCACAGTGCAAATGGCACTACTTTCAAGACCTTTGCCCAGTGCTTATGGCATCCACCTGGCCATGCACCCAACTAGCTCACAAACCTCTTCATCCCTTACTGTCTGCCAGAATTCTAAGATCTTCTAACAGAGGCCTCCTGTCGATATGCAGGGTCAAGTACAAGGAATTTGGTGAATGAAGCTTACAGATACAGGGATCTACCATGTGAACTCCCTGCTCTTGGAACTATGACTGAAGGGTGACTGTAAATTTCAGAAATTATCTAAAAATCACCTCTTTTCCATGGTATTGGGTTACTTTAATTCCTCTTTCCAAAGTTGATAGCAGTGTCGGTCAGATGTCCAAGACTCCCATAGGGCCTTGAACTTCTACCATAAAGGATGCACCATAGTTGGGCTCATACCTTGACAGATATCCCTACTATCCCATTTGTCAATTTGTCATGTTCCACCTACTACTGACTGCTAGGTTTGTATTCACTATATGGCCCCCTGCCATACTTCACTGCTTCGAGACTCCTAGTGCTTTGAAGCCACCATTGGGAAGTTAGCAACACTCTATAAAAGCCTTAAATAAAAAAATAAAAAAATGATCTTGTGCTCAATCTATTACAGGGGCATTTAAATAGGCCTGGTCTACACACTGGGCTGAATTCTGTCTTTGGCAGGATGCTGATTTTCACATCACTGAGAAAGAACCAGACAGCACTAGCAAAATAAAGCTTTAACATGTTCGAAATACCCTCTGGTTATACTATCATCGAATAATCAATTACACAACTGTTCTGTCTGGGTGCAACTTTGTACCTACAGAACGTCTTGCATGATATAACCAGCGGAAATATAAGGAAATCTCAAATATGTTTTGCATTGGAACCTAGTCCTAAAGTATGGTTAAGTACCACATGATTGTTTTAGTTGATAATATCGAAAAACAACTGTATACGATTTTAATCAATGTATGTAGTGATCATGGTATCCAAAATCACACGTAGTCTCAAAATTACTCTTGAGACAATGGCTTGTCAAACCATAAAATAGTGGATTCAGAATGTAGTGATAGCCATTTAGCGCAAATGGTTTATGTAATTTAAAATGCTATAAATGCTTTAATGTGGTCTGGGAAGAAACAGGAGCAAGTGTAGCATTATGTAAAATGAAAATATAAGGCTAAGAATCTGGTAATTAATAAGTTTACTGTTGCTTAAAGATTACTTGTCAACAGGGTGGCACTTAATGGGTCCGATTCAACAAACTGCATTTTGTAGTCTGCAAAGCAGTACTACACTAGTACTATTCACATACTACAAAATGTAATTCAGAAACCTACAGCTGGAGACCTCCACCTCCGCCTTTCCCATTTTTATGTGCACAGATCTCCACCATGGTGGCAGAGATCTCTGTACAAGTACGTATACAAATTAGTATTAAATATGGCAGGGCCAGAGGGAGTAGTGGATAAATGAGGAATAATTACAATTAAATGGGAGGTGTGAGAAGGTGAATGCACTTTTCCCCAAAACCAAGCTCTTGCAGGAGAACTGTCCGCGACAGGGGACCAAGCTCTGGCAGGAGAGCTATCTGTGACAGAGGAAGCTGTGGTTGGCAACTGGAACTGTAGATAAAGGATAGGAAGTTACCATCAAAAAGAGAGAGCATTACGCTGTAGCAAACTGAAACAAAATATTTACATTTATTTTTCACCAGAAACCCTGTTGCAGAATGGGGAGAGCAAACTCACTTACCTATGAATAGGGAACAGACAGGATTTTGGGGACCATGAAACCATTTAGCAGGGAAACATCAGAACGCCAAGAAAGTCATGGACTGTTGATAATGAGAAGGTGGCAGGACCTAGAGTTTTGTAGGGAGTGGAGCCATGTGAGAAGTGGACCAGTGGTGGAGGCGGAAGAAGGAACATGAATGTGGTGGAAAGTGCTTACACTGATGAGAATGGAAGGAGAGACAGAGAAAGGAAAGGGCAAGCCTGCTACTATAAAATCAGATTTATATCCACTAAAATGGAGAACAATCTACGA
This sequence comes from Pleurodeles waltl, assembly GCF_031143425.1. Taxonomy (NCBI): domain Eukaryota; kingdom Metazoa; phylum Chordata; class Amphibia; order Caudata; family Salamandridae; genus Pleurodeles; species Pleurodeles waltl. Next base: position 644,202,817 of record NC_090448.1, read on the forward strand.
GGCAACACCATTCTTTCCCATGAGTCCTTCTGCTTTCCATGCAAATACAGGGGAAGAGGGGGAGGGACACTGGCTAGGAGGCAACACACTTCCTTATCATAGGCCTTTCTTCTTTCCAGGTGGAAGATGCTAGAACCCACCAGTAATTAGAGAAATACTGGGAGTGGGGAGCCTGGAGGAGGAGCCCAACTCCAGGGGTCAAGCCAAGTGGGATTCCATGCAGTTACAGGGGTAAGGAGTGTTCAGAAAAGACATGCTAATACATAACAGGCACCAACAAAAGAGTAAGACCATCCAATCACCAACACACTTGTAAAGACACCACAGTCCTAACAGTGTCAAATCAAGGGGTGTGCAAAATTTGGGCTCTAGTGTAATTACTACAAAGGTATGCTTAGTTACTCGTAATTATGTGAGAATCATGATCTATCATTGAGTTCTATTTTCTTAGAGCAATATGCACTCATGTGCCCGAAAAGGGAATGCATTTTGCGCTAAGAAAATAGTGCTAAATGCAACAGTACACGAACAGCAGCAACCAGCAGCTGCTCTTGCTCTCTAAGCTTTGTTGTTCCTGTGCTCCTGAGGTAGGTCACGTCCAAATTGCTTCTAATTACTCGAGCATGTGCAATCACATAATTTCAGTAGAGAGAAGAAGAAACTTTATTCGGTATGAAAACAAATTCATCCATTACAACAAATAATCACCAGTACATTGTAAAAATACCAATAAAAACCATATATAATAAAAACACCCAACATAAAAACATATACATATATATATATATACAAATACAGAAAAAGAAGAAGATAAAAACCTCATTCATAAGAACATAAAAAGAATAAAAGAAATCACTCTAAAAATTCTATATTTTTGCGCCAAGTAGTAGCTCCCTTCAGGAATGATCCCAGGCCCTTCCATACCAATACATCTGAGGCCATTTGCAGCCACATAAAAGCAGGACGGTATTGCACGAAACCCTTGGGCCTTAGGAGCGGTAATAAAAATCGAGTTCTAAAAGGTGCATAAAAGACACAAAACAGTGTAAAATGGATCAAGGTCTGATGGGACACCCCATCACAGTGGCAGGGTCTAATACATTTTTCCCCATACTGACCTAAGGGGAAGCACAAATTGCTTCTAATGATCCCCAAGCGAAATCGAGTTATGAGAGACCTATCCCTCACATCCTTAATTTCTAAGAGATATCGCTCAGGACCCACCCACATCTTTAGCATAATGAAATCCCTGATCGATTTTTTCCCTAGAACCTCCCCCTCCCTCTTGGTCTCCTGGATTCTCAGAAAGTTATCCTTAACCCATTTCTTATCGTGGCTAGTCAGGTTCTTGGGATAAACAATTCAGGCCGCCCCAGGTCATGTTCCATCTTCCTTATGTGCGACAGCCAGGGAATATGCTTTACATTGTCACAGGCCAGACAATCCCTTAGGATATCCCTATTAGGAGTGGCATGTTCTTTACTGCAAACTGAGATCCATAACAGAAGAGGAGCCAGCTGGGTAGTGTCCTGTACATACTCAAGCTCGAGTTCCAAGTGAAGGCAAAAACCAGGAATATTTTGTCCAACACCCAGAAGCCTTCTACAAAAACGATTTTCTTCCACCATAAGGGCTCGGGTATCCCTAAACCCTCAAAGTGCCGAACCATACAGGAGGACAGGTAGGCATTTCCGCCTATAGATTTCAAGCAGGGGTTTGATAGGTTTGCTACCTACCCTAACCGCAAAGTCAAAGGTTGCACCAACTGTTGCATTAAAAAGCACAATCCTTCTGGCAATACAGGGTTTCCAAGATCCTTTCTCATCAAAAATGACCCCTAAATATGGGAACTCATGGACTCTGCTAATAACTTGATCTTCCACCCTTAGCTCCCCCACCCTACTCATAGGTTTACCGCAAACCATAAAATGCAATTTCTTAAAATTGACCTCCAGTCCCAAAGCTGACATAAAGATAACATAAGCTCTAACTAATTCTCGGAGACCATTCATCGTGCGGGCCATGAGGACCGCATCATCTGCATACGTCAGCACAGGGATATCAATACCCTTCACCTTCGGGACATCCCTACAGTGTTCCATCAGAAAATCGGACAGTCCATTTGTATATAGAAGGAACCAGGTAGGGGCCAAAACACACCCCTGGCGCACACCCCTTGAAAGCTTAAAAGCCTCCGAGCATTCCCCATTAGGGCCCACCCTCACCTTGGCAACTGTCCCTGAATGGAGATATCGGAGAAGCTCTACAATATTAGGATCCAACCCTGACTGAATTAGCCTCTTCCATAATAAAGACCGGTTCACTTTATCAAAAACACAGCTAAGGTCCATAAATGCAAGATAAAGGGTACCTTTCCTAGCCTGTGTGTATTTACCGATTACCATCAGTAAATTGAGACATTGTTCTTGCGTGCCGAGGCATTCCCTGAAGCCATACTTGTAAAGAAATGGCTCCCTGTTGCAGTTACCCCCCACTTTTTGCCTGATACTGACTTGACTGAGAAGTGTGCTGGGACCCTGCTAACCAGGCCCCAGCACCAGTGTTCTTTCATCTAAAATGTACCATTGTCTCCACAATTAGCACAACCCTGGCACCCAGGTAAGTCCCTTGTAACTGGTACCCCAGGTACCAAGGGCCCTGATGCCAGGGAAGGTCTCTAAGGGCTGCAGCATGTCTTATGCCACCCTAGGGACCCCTCACTCAGCACAGACACACTGCTTGCCAGCTTGTGTGTGCTGGTGGGGAGAAAATGACTAAGTCGACATGGCACTCCCCTCAGGGTGCCATGCCAACCTCACACTGCCTGTGGCATAGGTAAGTCACCCCTCTAGCAGGCCTTACAGCCCTAAGGCAGGGTGCACTATACCACAGGTGAGGGCATAGGTGCATGAGCACTATGCCCCTATAGTGTCTAAGCAAAACATTAGACATTGTAAGTGCAGGGTAGCCATAAGAATATATGGTCTGGGAGTCTGTCAAAAACGAACTCCACAGCTCCATAATGGCTACACTGAATACTGGGAAGTTTAGTATCAAACTTCTCAGAATAATAAACCCACACTGATGCCAGTGTTGGATTTATTAAAAAATGCACACAGAGGGCATCTTAGAGATACCCCCTGTATTTTACCCAATTGTTCAGTGCAGGACTGACTGGTCTGTGCCAGCCTGCTGCTGAGAGATGAGTTTCTGACCCCATGTGGTGAGAGCCTTTGTGCTCTCTGAGGACAGAAACAAAGCCTGCTCTGGGTGGAGGTGCTTCACACCTCCCCCCTGCAGGAACTGTAACACCTAGCAGTGAGCTTCGAAGGCTCAAGCTTCGTGTTACAATGCCCCAGGGCACTCCAGCTAGTGGAGATGCCCGCCCCCTGGACTCAGCCCCTACTTTTGGCAGCAAGTCCAGGAGAGATAATGAGAAAAACAAGGAGGAGTCACTGGCCAGTCAGGACAGCCCCTAAGGTGTCCTGAGCTGAGGTGACTCTGACTTTTAGAAATCCTCCATCTTGTAGAAGGAGGATTCCCCCAATAGGAATAGGGATGTGCCCCCCTCCCCTTGGGAGGAGGCACAAAGAGGGTGTACCCACCCTCAGGGCTAGTAGCCATTGGCTACTAACCCCCCAGACCTAAACACGCCCTTAAATTTAGTATTTAAGAGCTCCCCTGAACCTAAGAATTTAGATTCCTGAAACTACAAGAAGAAGAGGACTGCTGAGCTGAAAACCCCTGCAGAAGAAGAAAGAAGACAACAACTGCTTTGGCCCCAGTCCTACCGGCCTGTCTCCTGCCTTCCAAAGAAACCTGCTCCAGCGACGCTTTCCAAAGGACCAGCGACCTCTGAATCCTCAGAGGACTGCCCTGCTTCAAGAAAGACAAGAAACTCCCGAGGACAGCGGCACTGCTCCAAAAGAACTGCAACTTTGTTACAGATTTAAAGACCCCTGCAAATCCCCGCAAGAAGCGTAAGACTTGCAACACTGCACCCGGCGACCCCGACTCGACTGGTGGAGAACAAACACCTCAGGGAGGACCCTCCGGCGACTCTGAGACCGTTAGTAACCAAAGTTGTCCCCCCTGAGCCCCCACAGCGACGCCTGCAGAGAGAATCCCGAGGCTCCCCCTGACCGCGACTGCCTGAACTCTAAATTCCCGACGGCTGGAAAAGACCCTGCACCCGCAGCCCCCAGCACCTGAAGGATCGGAACTTCTGTGCAGGAGTGACCCCCAGGAGGCCCTCTCCCTTGCCCAGGTGGTGGCTACCCCGAGGAGCCCCCCCCCTTGCCTGCCTGCACCGCTGAAGAGACCCCTTGGTCTCCCATTGAAACCTACAGAGAACCCGACGCTTGTTTGCACACTGCACCCGGCCGCCCCCCCCGCGCTGCTGAGGGTGTACTTTCTGTGTGGACTTGTGTCCCCCCCGGTGCCCTACAAAACACCCCTGGTCTGCCCTCCGAAGACGCGGGTACTTACCTGCTGGCAGACTGGAACCGGGGCACCCCCTTCTCTCCATTGAAGCCTATGTGTTTTGGGCACCTCTTTGACCTCTGCACCTGACCGGCCCTGAGCTGCTGGTGTGGTAACTTCGGGGTTGCTCTGAACCCCCAACAGTGGGCTACCTTGGACCCAAAACTGAGACCTGTAAGTGACTTACTTACCTGTTAAAAATAACAATACTTTACCTCCCCCCGGAACTGTGAAAATTGCAGTGTCCACTTTTAAAACAGCTATTTGTGTTTTATGTAAAAAGTATAAATGCTACTGTAATTGTTCAAAGTTCCTAAAGTACTTACCTGCAATACCTTTCAAATGAGATATTACATGTAGAATTTGAACCTGTGGTTCTTAAAATAAACTAAGAAAAGATATTTTTCTATAACAAAACCTATTGGCTGGATTTGTCTCTGAGTGTGTGTTCCTCATTTATTGCCTGTGTGTATGTACAACAAATGCTTAACACTTCTCCTTTGATAAGCCTACTGCTCGACCACACTACCACAAAATAGAGCATTAGTATTATCTCTTTTTGCCACTATCTTACCTCTAAGGGGAACCCTTGGACTCTGTGCATGCTATTCCTTACTTTGAAATAGCACATACAGAGCCAACTTCCTACAATACTGTTCCCGACTTAAACTATAATTTCCTATCATCCAGGCCTCCAGACGGCGTAGGATAATCCGTCCCAGAATCTTCGCAGAGGAGTCCAGGAGTGATGTAGGGCGATAAGACTTAGGATCATTACGATCACCCTTTTTAAACACTGGGACTATACATGCCAGTCTCCAAGAGGCAGGAATGCCCACAGTGACGGCTGCATTAAGGACATTTAGGAGAATGGGTGCCCATAACTGAGGGTTAGCTTTATACAGGTCCATAGGGATCGAGTCCGGGCCCGGAGCTTTATTATGCGCGCTACTCTGTATCGCATCAATAACCTCCTGTAGTGAAAATCTGATTGCTAGGTTAGGAGCCACATCATACACGCTATCCCGAATATTTCTTAGGGGGCTACCCTCAAATATTCTACAGAAATTAGTTACCCAGGCCTCTGGGGCGATATTACAGCCAAGGCCCTCAGAGGTTTCTGTTTCAAAGGAACCTCTATTTACCACCTTCCCAAACAGGCCAGGGTCCTTCAAAGCTGTAGCACGCTCTAACTCTTCCCAGGCTTTATCTTTATATTTTAGCTTACTATCCCTCAGGGCCCTTTTATACCTTATTCTAGCTTCTTTTATGAGAACCCAATCTCTAGGGTGAATCTTGGTAGCCATCTTTAGATTTGCCCTTGCATCATAGCAGGCTTTGTCGTACCAGCCACATTTGCGTTTACTAGGGTGGCTGCCTACTGAAAAGAGGCAGTCTCTGACTGCTGCATTTACTACTGTTATCGTATCTATAACAGTCGTGGGATTTGGCGCTTCTTTCAGGAGTATTTCCATAAATAGATGTAAGTTATCCCCCACAACCCTTCCTAAAACTTTTTGAGAGTCTACTTGCTCCCACCCAAGCCTCCTACCCTGGTCCTTTGTCACCACTGCTACAGGCCTACCTCGTCTTAGTAAACGTAGGGCCCCAGGGAGTTTAAAGGACAGTATAAGGGGATTATGATCGCTAAAGCACTCGCCTAACACTTTGCCCCCAATCACCAAGTCTCTCATAGGAGGAGACACAAAAATGTAATCAATGGTGGATCCAGACCCTCTTCCCACATAAGTTGGAAGTTGTTGGTAATTTCAGTAATAATCACAAGAAAAATGCCAAATTACTGAAATTACTTATAATTACTCCCAGGACTAGTCAAAACTGGCTGAAATGCACTGCTGCTCAGCTTTGGAGTAGGTGAAGTACCACACATGGTCCACCACTGGTACTACAGCACACTCCCAAAGAAATCAGTGGAGGTAGCAACTTAAAATAACACCCCATAGGAACTAATGTTAAATGAATTGGTGATCAGGTGAAGTGAACCCCACAGGGTTATCCATCAGCTAGGAGTGTGCCTTCACCCCCAAACCTGAGAACAGTGATGGTCCTAATCCCAGCTTTCCCTCTGATCCCCAAGTGACACAAGATGTTTGTCTTCAGGCAAAACTATGTTTGTGGCTTATAGGTGGAACATGTACAAGAGCCCTGTAATGTTAGGTAGAATAACTGATTGCCAGGCTGGGGCTCATTCTCTGCTGCCTCTGCTATTTCTCCACACTGGCTGCCTCGTGTTTTGATGGGGCTTGGATGAAGGCTTACTGGCTCTGCTCTGTGATCAATAAGGCTCACAGAAAGGAAATTGGATGACTTTCAAGCAAAGAACCCACCCTCACAAACCTGCACCATGTGCATCAGCTATGACGTCCTATGTCCAAAAGGCCTACTTTCCACAGAGAAACCCAGACAGATGGGTAATAGTTAAACACAGATAAGAGAGAATCAAAGGAAGAAGGGAGAGTGAGATAGAGAATAAAGGAAAAGAAAAGTAAAGAAATAAACAGGGACACATTGGAGACTGTCTGGTGGACTTCAATTACCAAAAATCCTCAGGAGCCCAGGAGAAGGAGGCAGGTCCTTATCAACACCAAGCCTGACAACGCATTGCCATAACTCCTGATGTGCAAGACACACAGAGACTTTCTGTGGTACTCCAAGTTCCAGAAATCATCAGGATCCCTGGAGGAGGTGACAATCATCAACACTGGGCTCTACAAAGCACCTCATCCACTCCCGTAGTCCCACTGACAGACTGTCTGGGGGATTCTAAGTCACTGGAACCTTAAGGAGCCTAGGAAGAGGGTAGGAGGAGGCGGGCACTCATCAACACCAAGGCACCACACCTGCTGTGCAGGACACACAGACACTTCCTGGGGTAGTCCAAGTCCAAGAAATGATCACGAGTTTAGGAGGAGAGAAGGTGAGATGGGCCCTCATCAACACCAATCACTACAAAGTACAACTACTACCCTGCTGTGCGGGACGTGCAAAGGCCATGCCTGGGCAAAGCACCACCAAGGGCAGGCCCATCTGCAACCATTACAGCCATAATAAGGCAGAGCAGGGCTACCACCCTTGGTCGTGTTCTTTTGGCCTCCAGCCAAACTGGCAGTGGACTCGATTGTTAAGGTACTGAGGATTTTTTTGAGCAATTAAGTGTGCTGACACCTGCTTAAGTGCTAATGTTTTTGGAGTTTCCTGGGAACCATCCTTTTGTTTCTGCAGATTTGTGATTTAATTCACTTCCTACGCTATGGGAAAGAAAAAACTGCCTCTAGATCGCAAGACCTGTTGAATCAAAAGATACCAACTAAGCAGGTAGTGGAAACCTGCAAGATCAGAGACCTATACGATTTAAGAAAATAAGTAGAAACATTGTTGAGCAAGAAGAACTTGAGGGAAAGGGATCCCAGAATGGGGAACAAACCGGCTTAAATATTTGTAAAAAAAGAAGAAAAGTCTACAAAATGTGTCCAGTATATCAAAGCCTGGTATTCCTGCAATGTGTGATGCTAGTCTGCTGCCACCGACAACGACAGATATTTTAACCCAAACCAGTGGTTGTAACGATTTTGTTTCAAATATTGTGTGTTCAACTGGGTTTGAACTGCTCCAGTGTATGGGGCCTAGAGTATACAAAAATGTGATGGATGGAATACTTAAATTAATCTCAGTAAATGGTAATTGCTCAGGGCTGCATCCCAGTCCATGATTATGATGCACACTATGGGGGTCATTCCGACCCCGGCGGGCGGCGGGCGGCGCCGGCCGGGCGGAAGCCGCCAAAAGACCACACCGCGGTCAAATGACCGCAGGGGTCATTACAACTTTCCCGCTGGGCCGGCGGGCGATCTCCAAAAGATCGCCCGCCGGCCCAGCAGGAAAGCCCCTGCAAAGAGGAAGCCGGCTTCAAATGGAGCCGGCGGATTTGCAGGGGTGCGACGGGTGCAGTGGCACCCGTTGCAATTTTCAGTGTCTGCAAAGCAGACACTGAAAATCTTCATGGGGCCCTGTTAGGGGGCCCCTGCACTGCCCATGCCAGTGGCATGGGCAGTGCAGGGGCCCCCAGGGGCCCCACGACACCCGTTCCCGCCAGCCTCTTCCTGGCAGTGTAAACCGCTAGGAACAGGCTGGCGGGAAGGGGGTCGGAATCCCCATGGCGGCGCTGCTTGCAGCGCCGCCATGGAGGATTCCCTGGGCCAGGGGGAAACTGGCGGGAAACCGCCGGTTCCCCTTTTCTGACCGCGGCTTTACCGCCGCGGTCAGAATGGCCCGAGAAGCACCGCCAGCCTGTTGGCGGTGCTTCCTCTGCCCTCCACCCTGGCGGTTTGAAACCGCCAGGGTCGGAATGAGGGCCTATATCTCCTCTGTTTGGAGCCACTAATAACCAAATCAGTCTTCACTCTGCTCCAGTAGGAGAAGTCCAGCCCGAACCTCCTGGCCAGGTCCTCCTTGAACCGGAACACAAGCAACAACATGATGTTTTTGCCCTTATTAGGTCTCATCAGTTGTTCATAGCTTGGTTCCAATGGCACAATGTACACGGAATAGTCTGGGCACACCCATCTCACTTACGGCTTGCCCTGAAGTATACAAAAAAGTAATGGATGGAGAGCTTTAATTAATCTCAGCCACTGGTAATTACTTGGTGTGCATTCCAGTCCATCTTTATTTTGCACACCACACCACCTCAGTTTGAACCCAGCTATATGCATATCAGTCCTGGACCTTTCTTTAATAGAACAGACTGGCCCGAACTGCCAGCTAGGTCCTCCCTTAACCAGATCACAAGTAACCCAAGCAAGTTTCGGCCTTATCAGGTTGCCCATCTCTGCCATGGCCCCAATGGCAGTTTGGTTGCCAAACCATAAATGAGCCCAAAGTTTGTTGGAAATCGATGCAGGTTTTAAATTGATCCTCGTATTTGAAGTGTGAAAATGCTAATAAAATCATGTGACTTGCAAAACAAATCTGATTATGTCTTGCAAATTGTGTATGTGTAAATGTGATAGTGATTCTCCATATAAATCTTTTTTAATTATTTAATTAAAAATCATGAGGTTCAACATCTAATCATAATACACAAGAAAGTAAAACTACTCAATGATTTCATGCAACTTAAGGTAATAATACAAAGAAGATATAATTATGAGACACCTTGGAAAATCATCATATTCAAAAGAAAAGCAGGCACAATACAATCATAATTCTTACAATGAAAGCTTAAAACAATGTGAATCAGTAATTAGCTAGAAGTTTATAGCATTTTTCCCACAGAGTTTTGTTTCAGAAGTTTCTAGTATTATTTAGCTTTGTTGAAAGGACGGTTTTCCATGTACTTACAATTTTAGTTAGTTTTTATTTGCTGTAATGGTAAGTAACATAGGGCTATATGTACGAAAGTTTTGCGAGTCGCAAATTGGTCCCAGCGCTATTTGTGACCTCGCCAAAAGCAAAATTGTATGTTCCAATGCCATTTCGGAGTTCCAAATAGCGATGCGACCCATTAGTGACTCGCAAAAATTACGACTTCAATTTGTGACTCGCAATTAAGAAGTCGCAAATTGCGAGTCGCAAACTGAATGCACAAGGCAGTCGCAAATTGCGACTAGTCGCAAAAAGCCCATTTTGCACACCCAGATTACCATTGATTCAAAACAGGTGGTAACCAGCAACAAAGTATAAAAGGAGACCCAGAATGCATCAGGGTTTCCCAAAATGGCTGCACCATACGTGATTGCATGGAGGAGGAGGAGAGTCCAGGTTGCCCAGCAGAGGAGGAGGACGCAGAGACAGGAGAGGATATACCGAACCAGGCAGACCCTATTTCAACAAACGGAGGACGAGATTTATGATAAATACAGACTGAGCAGCGCAGTTATCCTAGAGATTATTGAACTGCTGAAACCTCAGCTAGAACACCAGACAATGCGCAGCTGCTCTATCCCCACACATGTGCAAGTGCTCTGCTCACTGCACCTCTTGGCCTCGGGTAGCTATCAGGGGGTGATTGCTGTTGCTGGTGGAGTGTCCCAAAGTGCCCTGTCGCGATTCTTCAGACGGTTCCTAGATGCCATTCTTGCACACATGTCCAGATATATATATGCCTTCCCAGGAATGAGGCGGAAGTTAACAGCACCAAGTTGGACTTCTACAGAATTGCCAACTTCCCCCATGTAATAGGGTGTGTGGACAGGACACATTTACCAATTTGCCCACCAGCAAATCTGGAATATGTGTTCCGCAATATGAAATGTACCCACTCACTAAACATCCAGGTGGTATGTGATGCCCATAATGTCATTACTGACATTGTGGCTAAATTTCCAGGGAGTAAACATGATGCATACATATTCAGGCACAGTGGATACACCGATGGCTAGAACTTGGGGAGTTTGACGAGGGATATTTATTAGGTACTGTTTAGTAGACTCTGATGTCTTAAATACATGTCACTGCATAACCATGTGATGCCATGCTAATTTTGGCTCTTTTGTCACACAGGTGACAGTGCATATGCTCTGAGGCCATGGATACTCACCCCATACCTAACACCTGCAATCAGAATGAGAGGCGATACAACATAGGACATTGGTGGACCAGAGCTGTCATAGAGAGGACCTTTGGCTTGTTGAAGTCACGTTTCCGATGCCTGCACAAAAGTGGAGGTGCACTCCATTATGCCCCAGAGACTGCATGCAAGATCGTGGCTACATGTACCATCCTCCACAACATCGCCACCAGACGTGGACTACATCTCCCCCTTGACAACACAGATTCGGAGGATGAGGAGCAAGAGCTACCACACCGACTGCCTGGGGATGGTAGCATCACATTGGAGGGCAGACAGAGACAGGACCACATTGCAACTCACTACTTTGGCAGGTACATGGCCACCGTGACAACACACACAAATGTAAGACACACATAGCCAAGTGGTGCAGTACAAAAATTAAATCCCTTTAATGTCAGTAGTGTAATGATGAACTTTTGACATCTCAACAGCAAGAAAAAAGCAAAATGTAATGTCTGACACATTAACATCATGTGCCTCAGGCAAAATACAGAATAGGTAGCTCACGCCCTCCTGCGACTACTGCCATCATGGCCCAATCCTGGTTGGGCATTGCTACTCCGCAGGATGCGTGCATCTGAGGCAGAAACACTGCTCACACTGGAGATGTCCTCACTATCCTGAGGGGTATCGCCAAGGCCCCTTGCTGCCTGGGTGGTCTCTATGAGATCCACTGCATGGCTGATGCACCCTAGTCCCCTTGCTCCATCAGCAGCAAAATAGCCAAGTTCAACCTTCAGCTTTAAGGTGCGCCTTGACAGGCAGATAGTAGTGGTTGCAAGGCAGCCAATTGACTGACTCAGTCGGTCCAAACGGGCAGCAGTGTTGCGCTCTCTGTGCCTTGCATGGGCCCCGTCTGCCACAATTTCCCTGACCAAGTCATTGAGGGAGCTGGTGAGGTTTGCCATGTTGTTGTTCATGGCAGTGAATTAGGTGTCAACATTGGCAAAACCCTGGGAGAGGGTCTGTTGCAGGTTCCTGTTCATAACCCACATGTGTTTATTTTGCAGCCGGTGACTTCTCAGTAAGGATGCCTCCAGTCCTAGGAATTGTTCACCGGTGACATCCTCCTCACTGGCTGACTTTGTTGGACGTTGCCGTCTCTGCCCAGACCCAGCTGACCTATGTGGCCGACTCCCACTCATCTGTGGCCCCGGTGTCAGTTTGCCTGCCTCAAGATCAATCTCTGTGTCCTTGGTGGTCTCTCGTGCATGGTGGACGAGTGGTGTAGTCATGCACTCCCCTGCTGTTACACTGGCTGCCTTGTTTGCTGTGTTGGTGGAAGATTATTTTCCCTGCACAGTAGGCTTGTTGGTGGGTTCTTGTGGGAGACCTGTGGGACACAGGGGATACGCTGCCAGTGTCTCTCATATGTTTGGTGTATCACAATAATATTTTCTCAAAAGTTGGACTACTGTACTACATGGCCCATAATGCATTGTTCTGTAGGTTGCAAAATGGGAATGGAGCATATCTGGGTGCTGCATGCTTTTGTGTACTGTGGTTGTGTGCATGGTGCATTGAGTGGTGTAAATAAGTGATTTTGGTACTTACTTTTGGATGTTCCCTGTGCAGAACTGTCCAGGTCTTTGATTCCTACCACAGCGTCCGGCTCCAGAGTGGTCTCCACCATGCTCTCAATGGCTGTAGAAGGTGGTACTGTTGATGGTCCTCCTCCAGTTCCATGCATCTCCCTCATCTGCTCTGCCACCCTTTCCTCAGTCCTGGACCTGAGGTTGTACCACCTTTTGCGGACCTCATCGATGGTGCGATGGCTGACTCCGATCGCATTGATCTTATTTAGGATGTCCTGCCAGATCTTCTTCTTTTGTGTGTCAGGGACACTCATTGATGCCTTGCCAAATAAGACATCATGGTGCAGGCAGCACTCCTCAGTCAGGACCTCCAGCTCCTTTGCATAAAACGTGAGTTTCCTCTTCCTCCCAGCAGTGGGTGTCTCCTTGTCCTGAGCTGACATGGAAGTAGTTGCTCCTCTCAGCTGGGTGTGCTTCTGCTGTCTGTGCTGGGTAGGCTCCTCCCTGTTCCATGGGGGTAGTTCCTGGTTCTGATGTCATCACTCAGAATCAGGAAGTGTGTTTTCACCTATTTTATTTGCACCTGCGCAAATTTCGGTGCGACTCAGCACCGAATCGCAAATTGGTATTGCGATTTTTACCTACATCCCGTTTTGCGAGTCAGAAATAGCGATTCGCAAGGAGTCGCTATTTCCGACTCGCAATTCGTTTACTTCGTTCATGTGGCCCCAAATCCCTGTACAACGCTCAGTCTAGGTTTCGCTACCTGTTTATTTGTGCACCTATGCAGTATTATTCATCTGTCAGTTTACAATTTCTGGAGCGTTTCCGTGCACAAGAGAAGGCATTAGAACGTAATGACTGAGAGCCATTTTCCCTAATGTCTCGCACCACGGAATCTTTATAACCACTGAGTTTTGATATACCCAGCAGTGGAGGAACAAATTATGCGACAAGGTTAACTAAGTTATGCAGCAAGAAAAGGCAATTTATGCAACCTCATGCAGCACTTTTTGACAGTATAACTGCATTATTTCGTCTTTTTACACCTCGTTGGTACCAGTTTAACATTCAAATGCAGCAATAAGCAAAATTGTTCAAATACGCAGCAGCAGATGGATTATGTGGCGAATGCGACAAGTCCATAATTATGTAGAAAACACAGCAGATGCAGAATTGCATAATTCCAGTGGCCCTGAATATAGACTACTATACTTGTACTTCATTGACCAAGATGAACATTTCCTTTCTCTTTTGACTTCTTTATAAGCTTGTTACTGCCTGAAATAGCTGTACAGGTTTGAATCTTTCTTGGCGAAACTCATTCTATGAAAGCAAATCAAAGAAACATATTTACAAATGTCCTATGAAAGTAAGGACCTACATGCAGTTCATATTTTCTTTGGTGCATTCGTACAAGCCATGAGAAAGTCCACAGTTCATTTGGTCGAAACATGTTTTGGCTGGATCAGAGAACGACTGTGAGGCTTGATTGCAGAAAGATTATTAATCTAAAGTGATTACAAATGTAACGAATATATTAATGTCTTTACTTTGCAATTGAATGTGCAACGGGCGATTTTGTGTAATTAGTCTGGATAGGGTGAAGGGTTTTCTCTTTTTAGCCTAGCATTTGTAACACCTGGGCCTACATGGTGTAAATACTTTCTGCACTCTAGCTGTATAGAATAATATTGCACCAGAGATTACATTTCTGTTTTTCGTTGTAGTTCATAGAGTAATAGAAAGTGCGTTCATAAACGATTACTATTCAAGTTTGTTGTAATATTTGTAAAACACTTCTTCATTTTCAAGCAAGTGAAATTATTTAGGTATACTGTATCGTGTGCAACCTTTGAATCATTGAGGTTTTGACTGACCAACCAAGCTAGGAAGGTACAGTGCTCCAGAAGACCACTCACTTGCCTGTGTAAACCACAGAGACATAGACCACAACAAGGTAGCAACCCAATGACTCACTCGAAGAGAAAACAACTGCACTTATGACTAAAAATATAAAGTTCTTTGCCTTGAAAAAACTTATTGGCATTAAAATCTTAGAAATGTGACTACAGCAAGACCGGACTTATGTTTAGGATTTTAGTGGATGAAAAAACATCAACTTTGAAATACTAAAACTTAAAAGGTTTCTGAAAATGTAATCTTATACATAAGAGAGAGCTTAAGTTCTTCCTTGCTACAAATGCCTGACCATGCTAGTCAGTGAGTTTATAAAGGACCATCTTAGTCAGGGAGGAAGGGGCAGCCTTCTACCTCAGACCCAATGTTGCCATCCTGGTCCACAGGAAATATGGGCAGGTCCAACTTTGATTCTGGTATGTGGTCACTGCAACTTTAACTTTAAGTATGTGGGAAAGTGCCTCAAACGTTATAACACCCCATTCAGAATTTAGGCCCTCATTATAAACTTGGCGGCAAACACCGCCGACCGCTGTGCTGACGGCCATCAAAAGACCGCCAGTGGCGGTGGATTGCACACCGCTGTATAATGATGCCAAAAAGACATACCACCAAAAAATTGACAACCTCCACCCACTGCCAGGGCCAACGATAGCGTAAATGCAGTACGCATCACCCTGCCACCGCCACGCATACAAACTCCCCACCCACCAAATAATGATGCACAAATCAGTGAATGTCGAATGACCATAGAAACCGCCAACAACAAATGCACACATTGGCAAATTTGAAAAGCACACACCTAATACACATCCACACCACTATAAAACACAAACATACACACCCCACAATCCTTTGCAACGCCAATAGCACAACAGATATTGACACCTCAACATGCATATACTGAACTAACCATCACACAAGTCACACACAAAACTACCACCAAACACTGCATAACCACCATCACAAACCACACTCCCAACCACATAACAGCACCAACACCAACTCACCTACAACACACCACCTCCAACACACACCATGGCACCGCCTAAGCACCCCTGCTTCACCAACAGGGAGCTAAGGACCATGATGTACGAAATACTCAGGGTCGAGCCACAGCTTTTCAGGGCACAGGTGATGCATATGCCCTTGGCCAACAAGATGGCGCTATGGCAGAGGATGGTCAACAAGGTCAACGCTGTGGGAAACCATCCACACACAAGGGATGACATCAGGAAGAGATGGAATAACCTTTGGAGGAAGGTGCATTCCATGGCATCATGACACAACATCGCAGTACAGAAGAGTGGCAATGGTCCCCCACCTCCTCCCCCCCAATACACCGATTGGGAGGAGAGGGTCTTGGCTATCCTGCACCCAGAGGGCTTTACGGGTCTCCCTGGAGGACTAGACTTGGGTAAGTCAACTACAATACCCTAACAGTCACCACACCTGTCAACACCTGTAACGTATGTATCACCCCATCCCTCTCACTACCACCATGGCCCCATCCACTACCTAGCCCACAGCACCCAGACACTCCTATCCATGTAACCTGCATGCCCACAACCCCCCATACAAATCACTATCCAGCCACAGTCACCAACCCATGCATTTAATGTCAGGAGCACTACAACACTCAGAATGCACCAGCACCCCCTCACTAAATGCATCAAAAGAGCACGAAGGGACCCTGCATGTTACTACATGGGAATTTAACCACCAATTACTGGTGAGCAGTGATGCAAGGAACAAGACAGTGCAGGACACCCACATCTCTATTCTCTCACACACAGGCACCACCACCCATGCCACCTGAAGACGAAGACCCAACTCAGGAGAGTGCAGGGAGATGTCTGAACACAGAGGAAATCCCTGAGCCATCCCCTCCAGAAGCCCCACCCAGGACACCGCTGACACCTCTACCACTCAGCCACCACCATCAGCTCTGGCCCAGTGCCCCCACACCAATGTCTCCAGGCCACGACTGGCCGCCCTCATGTACAGAGCCCCAAGTCTCCACCTACCACCAGGCAGAATGATGAAGGGCCCAGTGCAAGTGGGCCTGCTAGACTTGTGCAGGTGACACTGGCGCAGGGTGCTAGGGCCAATGGGAGGGTATCAGTGGCCCAGAAGGATGGCCCAAGGAGGGATGCTGCTGCTGGGGTCCTGGGAGCATACCACCATTCCCAGGACAGGATGGGCCAGATCCTGAGCGCGCTGGTGGAGAATCAGATGCCGCAGGTAGCACACCACCAGGAGGCCATGGAGCAATGGAAACAGCTCAATGCTACCATGGCCTCCATTGTAGGAGTGCTGCAGCACCAGAACAAAGTCCAGCCTGAGCCCTCCACCCACATGCAGTCCCCTTCCACTAGCCAGGACACTGCCCTGCCATCTACATCTACAGCAGCTAGTGGATTGGTGGCACTGCCAAAGGACTCACAGGACACGTGCACCCCTTCCCCTGCAGTCCAGGTTCCCCCTCGCAAACGTGGCCTCAGACCCAGACATCCCAGTGAAACACCCGCCAAGACCAAGCCCACCGCCAGGATGTGACTCTGCCCTGAACTGTCTCCCTTGTGTGCCACTGAGCTACTTTGTTGACATGCCACTGCCATTTCACCATCTTCCAAAGGCCCCATGGACTATGCCCCTGTGCTATCAACAGCTGTGGAAATGCACCCGAGTATATTGTTCATCATGTGCCCACTCCCTTCCACGGTCCCATCACTCATGTTAGTTTTTTCTTCAAATAAATACTCTTGTACACACAAATATCTGTCCTCATTTAATATAAGCAATCAAATCTTAATGTGTATGTATTAGCCAGGTTCCATCATAATGCCGCTTTTATTGCAGGAGGGGGTCTAACAGACTGTAGTGTCTGAAGTATGTCACACTGTACATTCCATTGCTGTAACACACATCTGTTTCTTCATACACAAAGTTGCCACATCACTGGTAAGGGACACCACAGCACTTAGTATTTAAGTCAGTCTGAAACAGTGCAGTATACCCATTTGCACAATAGAAAATGTACCTGAGAGTCACTGGAAGTATAGCTGGAATAGGAATAGATGGGTTCTAGAGTTGATGTCTTCTCCCTCTTCTTCTCCATCACTCTCATCCATCCTCTGAGGTGGCAGGGGTGGTTGGACAGCATCCTCCTCTTCCAGAAGTGGGACAGCTTTCCTCACAGCCAAGTTATGCAGCATGCAGCAGGTCTCCACCATCTGACACACCTTGTCAGGGACATAACACAGGGATCCTCCAGAGAGATGCAGGCAATGAAATCTTGTCTTCAGGAGTCCTATGGTTCGCTCAGTCACCTTCTTAGTGCGACCATGTACCTCATTATAATGAATTTCTGCATTAGTCCTGGGATTTCTCACAGGTGTCAGGAGCCATTGCATGTTTGGGTATCCAGAATCCCCTGGAAATGTGGGTGAAAGAGGTTTGAAACACACACTTTCTACTTGCATACAGCCTGCCTGTCAGGTATGTAACTAATACAGTGCCATACACACTCACCTATGAGCCAAGCTCTGTCACCTTGTAGTTGTCCCATCATGTGTGGCACACTGCTGTTTCTCAGGACAAAGGAATCATGGCCTGATCCTGGGAAGCTTGCATTGACATGAGAAATGGACTGATCAGCAGAACACACCACTGGACATTCACAGAGTGAAAGTTTTTATGATTTCTGAACACCTGTGCATTTACTCTTGGGGGTATGTGGGCTATGTGGGTACCATCACTGGCACCTATCAGATGGGGGATATTTGCAAAAGCATAGAATCCTGATTTGATGGTGGTGTGATCAGCCCTTTGGGAAACTGGACATAACTTTGCAGATGTTGCACAAATGAATTAAAATAATTAGACAGAATGTGGCTGAACATTGACTGAGATACACCAGCTGCCATGCCCACTTTCACTTGGAATGAGCCTGTGACCAAAACATGTAGCACAGATAGTACCTGCACAGTTGTAGGTATGGCATGGGGATTCCTATTAGCTGGCATCAGAACAGGATCCATTTGTGCACAGAGTTCCAGGATTGTGGCTCGAATCAGGTGGTAATTGATGATGCTGTGACATTCCTCTATGGTAGCCTGATCTACCAGGGATCTGTTAACAGATGGTGCCCTCCCTCGCCACATGGGTCTGTACCTATGGGGGAGGAAGAGAGACACATTGAGTTGGGATACACACTTCCATAACAAGGTTCCACTATTCATGTTGTACATGCAACACAATGTCCCTCACGCATACACAAAGAATGTGGTAATCCTGTCAGGGTAATGTGGGGTGAGGTGTGTATGTTTTACTGCATCACAGTGTAGGCACCCTTCTTACCATGATTCTATGAGGAGGACCAATAATCATAACAGTATTCGAGGAAGGGGAGATGGAATGGAGCCATGTACTGGGACCCCGGCCAGACTATGAAGGCGTGGTGAATGCAAAATGACAGCTCCCTGCCCTACAGGTAGTGTAGTGTAGAAAGTGACCTAATTGCGCTAGCATTAGTCGTCATGGCGGTAGGCGGTCTTCACCGCTGTGCACCTGATCATTGGATAACATTGTTGTCAATGGGTAAGCATGACTAATCATGATCACCGCCGGCGGTGATGGTGCACACCGCCATGGTATATGCTGTCATTTTGCCATGCCCTTGCCACTTGACTCCTGAACCTCGAGTAGGGAAGAACTCCACTGCGTGTGCTGCTGTGTCCTGACTCTGGTCCTTGAGATGGCACGTGCCACAGGCGAATGGGCCCGGCCTTCATCACAGAGGAGCTGGAAAAGCTGGTGGACAGGGTCCTACCCCTGTAGGCAAAGCTGTATGGGTGACCAGAGGCACAGGTGAGTTGCTGTTTGTCCTCTTTGAATGTATGTGACTGTGGCAGATGCTTGTAGGTGTTTTTGTTGGCTGTGTGACTGCTTACCCGTAGTGTGTGTGCCAGTTTTTGGCTTGGCTATTGTCTATATGTTTGTCTCCATGGGCTATGTCAGGTTGAACTGGCATTGCAATTGTGTATGGGGCACCCACACTGACATCTGTTTCTTTACTCTGTGTGTCCCATGCAGGTCAGCGCCTATCAGACGAAAGGCTTGAGGCAAGCAATCGCCAAGGAAGTGCGGACACTGGGGGTTTACAACCAGCGGAGCACCCACTGCAGGAAGCAGTGGGAGGACCTGAGGCGCCGGGACTGGAAGACCGGAGAAGCCCAGCTGGGGATGGCCTCCCTATGAGGGAGGGGTGCCCGTCGGACCCTGACCCCCCTAATGGCCCACATTCTGGCAGTGGCCCATCCGGATTTGGATGGGCACTTGAAGGCAGCACAGCAGCCACAAGCCGGGCAATTACCAACATTGTTGTGATGCTACTATGATGAGTGTAGTTAGGTGCTATGGGGTGCATGCATTGTAGTGCCAGGCCTATAGACAGGTGTGTCTCTGCAGTCCTGCACCCCTCCACGTCCGTGGGATAGTGTCCTTTGGTAGATATGGCTGGGGATGTAGGCCTGTGAGGGGTCCCCTGTTTGGGCTGTTTCTTTTATTGTAGCCTCATAGATTTGCAGATTTGTTGTTTTGGCATCGTCTCTCATTGTTTACCATTGCAAAGTGCAGCAGAGTAGATGGCCAGGAGGGTAATGTAGTGTACTGTGGGATCATGCCTACCGGTCAGGGGCACATTAATATCATATATTGTGTCTGCTGAGGGTTAGTGACTGAGATGGGTGGGGGTGTATGTGTCCCAGCATCTATATTTTTCCTTGAATTGACATACTTCTTTCTTCTTTTGTTCCCCCCCTAGGCTCTTGTGTTCGTTAGCATCATCTGGTGAGGGAGCTAAGGCACTGGCAAGTGGGGATGCTGCAGCCCACGAGACCCAGGAGGCAGAGTCCACCAACGCCAAGGGGACCAGTGGGTTGGAGAGTGAGGGGAGTACCACGGGGGAGGATACTGCCACTGAAGGCAGTGACTCCGACACCTCTTCCGATGGCAGTTCCCTGGTGG
Source organism: Pleurodeles waltl (assembly GCF_031143425.1). Taxonomy (NCBI): domain Eukaryota; kingdom Metazoa; phylum Chordata; class Amphibia; order Caudata; family Salamandridae; genus Pleurodeles; species Pleurodeles waltl. The sequence goes on from NC_090448.1 coordinate 644,223,376, forward strand.
TGGCGGACCCTATTGAGCCCACCTACTCTTTGCCATCTTCCTTCACCCCATACAATCACCGCCCTCCCAGTATCTCCCCACCGAGTTGCTTGTGCCCACTCACCCAGGAGGGTGGGCATCTCCTTCGTCACAGGCACCTCTTCTCCTATCCCAGTCAGCCCTGCTGCCCTCACTGAGGAGGCTACTCACCTCCTGAGAAACATCTCTGTAGGTCAGACAGCCATTGTCAATGCCAATCAGGGACTTGCCCCTGAGATGCAGGAATTAAATGCATTCCTGGAAGGCATTCACAATGCCATGCCTGGCCTACAGAGGTCTTTTCAGGCTCTGGCCTTCTCTTTGACGGCAGCCAGTGCCCCTGGTCATTCCACCCCCCTCCAACCACCTCTACCTCTTCCAGCACCCCACTCCCTTCACCCATCCGAAGCACACATACAGACAGCCATGCACCCAAATCAACACACAAGAAGCACACAGAGATACTCAAGCCCCACACGTCCCACCACATGCAGGCACACACCCAACATACCAAAGCAGACTCACCAACATCTACCTCACCCACTGTGTCCACCCCCCTCCTCCCAAAACACAGAAACGCTCACACTCATTCACTCCACACACATACACCAAACATGTGCATACTAAACAGGCACCTGCATCCAAGTCCAGCACACTTACACCTCGTACCACCACTCCCTCAACCTCCACTCCCAAATGTGTCTCCAAAACCCCTCCAGCTGCATCTAAAAAGCTTTTCTTCTCCCTTTTTGCACCCACTGGCCCACCCTGTCTTGTCTCTAAATATTCCCTTGGCCTCCACAAGCCCACTCCTTCCTCTTCAAAGTCCTCCCCAGTCCGCCCTACCCATTCTCATGCCCCTCCCCCGGGGAGGAAGAAGGCCTGTGTTGCACTTTGTCCCTCTGCCACCCCCTGGTCCAGGCCCACTCCTCCTCCTTCCAAGGGCAAGCCCAAATCCTCTCCACCTCCAGAACCTACGCCCAAGAGCCCACCCCTCCACCCCTCCCCCTGATCCCTCAGGTGCCTGGCTGCCCCATTGATGCCCCTTCTCAGTGGAGGATTTTTTTCATGTTGGGAGTCAAGTGTGGGCTATATTTGCCCTTCCGGGACTTGTATATGGACTGGTCTATGGCCTTGTTTGGACATTTATTGTTGGTTCTTAAAAATTAATTTTAGAGCCCAGCAGACCTGTTGGTGCTATATTGAGCTATTTTGCAGCGTTTCACTGTGGGGGTGTGTTGTGCACAGGTGTGTGCATTGGTGCAGGGATTTCTTGGCTTGTGGCTGGTAAGTACATTTTGTCAGGGTATGTATGGCTTGGGTTGGTGGGAGGGGTTTGGTGTGCATGCAGTGTGGTTGGGGTGGGTGGGTGTGTAATTGTGCCCGTTCCTCCCATGTGTGCTAGGCTGCGGTACTTACCGTCATCGTCTTCGTCGGCTGTCACGGTCCTGGAGAGATATGGCAAGGAGAATCTCTGCCATTATTTCTAACTCATGCTTCATTTCGGCGTCAGCATGTTCTATGTGCCTGTGGTGAGTGTTTTCCTTTAAAGGGTAATTTCTGCCAAGCTTAGCGTGGTGGTGGTTCCTGCCCTGGAACTGATGGCGGTGTGGTGTTTCATTATATGGTGGGCGGGTAGGACCTTTCTGCTGGGCTGAAGATGGCCTCCGCTGTCATCGGCGGTGCTACCAGGATGGCTGTGAGTGGATGGGCTGCTGGCTGTTTCTCATGTGCTTCATTATATGGCGGTCTGGACTGCCAGCCTGTTGGCGGTAGTTACCGCGACCGCCAGCGGGGCAGTCTTTTCCGCCAGGGTCATAATGACTTCCTTAATCTTAAAAGGATGTATTGCTGATCCACAGACTGTGAACTATATCTTACTTATCTCTGGCCTTCCCTGAAAGTGAAAAGTATTTGCTACTGTAGTCTCATCTAAACTGTTCTCCTGTTAATCTGTGTTTGTGGGCGGGTGGGAGGACGGAAATGGAAAATAGGAGCTAGTGGGCCACAGGTGTGGTGGTTCGGGTTATTTGCTTCTGGTGTCCTTAGTCCTGTCGCACTACAGCTCTTCAGACGCATTCAAGTACACCTTTCTGAACTGAACTCTCAGGTAGCAAAGACAAGCTGTCAAAGCCTTCATAGTGGGTAATCTGGGCGGCGTAGGGGCACTCAAGGCCTTAGAGTTCATAGTCAATCAATAGACATGATAATGTAATGTCCCGTTCAGTACTTATCAAGAATGTAATTTAATTTCAAATCAAAACGAAATGCCACACAGTTTAACAAAGGTGCAGTTACAGGATTGTAATCTCTCATTTACTATCCTCAAGTAAGGCACAAGCCCCTATTTAAGAGCTCTAATGTTTGCACTCCCTAGTATTTCATGCGAGCATAGGCATTAATAAAGCACAGGTACAATACGCTCTCAATTTCCCCAGTGGCTAATATGAAGAACACCTCAGTGGCTTTAAGCACTCAGCATTACAGTCTGTTTGCAGCTAGGTCCTGTGAACTACTCGGTGAAGCTGCAGCTCTGGTGGTCCTGGTAAGTGATCTCAGGGTATCCATTCCCTTTTCTGAGGCTTCAGTGATGTGGCTCTGGAGGAGCAGTTTCAGTTGGGTCATAGATCACAGGCATGGAACAGCATGGCAGGTTTGCAAGGTAGTGCTTCTCCTATGCAATAGTGGCCTCTCTGGCCCTTTTCAGACAGGTCCTTGATCACAGCAGTTGAAGCCTCTAAGCAGAGTCATAAGTGTGATAATCTATGGCAGCAGTTCTGAACCTGTGTTCCTCTTGGGCCCCTGGAGGTCCAAGAGGCCTACTCTGGGGGGTTGTGACTGCTTAGACAATTAACTAATATTAACAGATTGATAAAGTGTATTTAAATAAAGATGCAAAAAGCGCAGTTCAAAAATTTCAAACGGTCTGTAAATGTGAAAGAATTTGAAATTATAGCAAAAATTAATCTTGTTTCCTCAGTTTGGTTTGTGGGATCAGGGTGAGTTCATCAAGCACGATATAGTACAGATGATGAGTTGCCTCAACTAAATTTAGAAAAACTTCAACCATCCTATTGAAATTATGGCCCTCATTACAACATTGGCGGTAAAAGCCGCTTAGCGCTGTGCAGAAGACCGCCAACTCACCGCCGCGGCAGCGGAATTCCGCCACGGTCATTATGACCCACTGCTCGGAATCCGCCAAAATTCAGACACCCACACAAGTCTGCCACACCAAAGGTCAGTGATAAACTGGCGAAAACAAAACCTCCAACGTCACGCCAACAGAAATGCGCCCACACTATCATGACCCACGAATCCACGGCCGTGGTCGTACACACCGCCGCGCTCAAAATACACATACATCTCCAAAACACCCCCACATTGGACAATTCGAAAGGCACACACCTGATACACATACACACACCACTCCCACACACTCAGTACAATATAAAACACACACCCACATCACCCACAAACCCTTACGTCAACAATTGCGACAGAAGGCCAGAGAGAGACACCACCAGAAAGAACAATAGCATCCACAGGCACACCATACCATCACCCACATAACTTCCATGCACCTCCCACAACACACCACTACATAACACCCCACTTATCACTACACACACCACCCCACACATCACCCACACCACCCCATGGCACGGCAAAGACACCCCAGGTTCTCGGAGGAGGAGCTCAGGGTCATGGTGGAGGAAATCGTCTGGGTAGAGCCACAGCTATTCAGGTCACAGGTGCAGCACACCTCTATAGTTAGGAAGATGGAGCTATGGCGAAGAATAGTGGACAGGGTCAATGCAGTGGGACAGCATCCAAGAAATCGGGATGACATCAGGAAGAGGTGGAACGACCTATGGGGGAAGGTGCATTCCGTGGTCTCAAGACACCACCTTGTGGTTCAGCGGACTGGCGGCGGACCCCCACCTCCTCCCCCACAACTAACAACATGGGAGGAGCAGGTCTTGGCGATTCTGCATCCTGAGGGCCTTGCAGGAGTAGATGGAGGAATGGACTCTGGTAAGTCAAATCTTAACTATTACATCACCACCCTACCTGCATGCTATCACATACCCCCACCCTCACCCCCACCCCCATCACTCCAACTCCTCACAAATGTCCAATATCACAACCCACCCATCCCAACACCAAGCCCTAAATGCAACTACAAAGCATGTACACCCATTCCCAATGCATGGCCACTGCACATACCCACACAAACCCCAAATTAATTATCACACAAGGTCTTACACAAGAATGCAAGCACTGGGGTACACAGTCACCCACCCATTGCACACCATGCCACACACAGATGTAATAAACATCCTTTTATACCCCTGCAGGACCCCTACCCAACGTCACCGGACAGGAGGGTCCACACATGTCCACACCACCAACAGAAGAAGCCCACAGTGATGACAGCAGCTCTGTCCAACTGGATCTAGATGACCAGCCCGGCCCATCAGGGACCTCTGGACAGTCGGTTCCCCTCAAACTTTCAGAGGCCACCACAGAGATTCCCCCCTCTGGAAACACCAGCACAGCACCCACCCAGCGGGCCCATACCTCTGTCCCCAGGACACGTCAATCAGCAGTGTGCCCACCACTACAGGGAACCCAGGCTAACCCACCACCCCAACAACAACAGGGACCTGGGGGCAGTGGCAGTGGGCACACGGTCCAGGGGACGGAGGCCCAGGTACACAGGGGAACTGGGAGGGCTGCTGTGCGACAGGGGGAGGACAGGCCAAGGGAACCCACTCTCCACGAGGCCCTCTCCAACATCATGGGAGCCTACCACCATTCCCAGGAGACGATGGCAACGGTACTGGCCAAATTTCAGGAGACCCAGTGCCTGCAGGAGGAACAGTATTTGGGCTTCAGGGAGGAACTCAGATCCATCAATTCCACCCTGGGCACCATCGTAGGGGTGCTGAAGGAAGTACTCAACACCAGGAGGGACACTGTGGCATAACAAGTAGCCTGGACGATGAACTGCCCACCACCTCCGCCGGCTCTAGTGGACAGGAGGCACTGCCACAGGGCCACCACACCAGCACACAGTGGGACCCACATCTGTGAAACCGTAAGGGAAAGTGACAACTCAGTGGCCATACACTGGGCGAAAATGACAGACAGTAGAGAGGTAGTAGTGTTAAAGTACATGTAGTAAGCATGTTTGTTGTCTTACCTGTGTCTCACTGGAAATATTGCAGAATCACCGAGTTTCTGTTGTCCATGTCTTCTTCTTCTGCTTCCTTGTCTTCACTGTCCACAGGCTCCACAACTGCAACAACACCGCCATCTGGAACATCCTCCTGCAGAAAAAGCACCTGTCATCGCAAAGCTAAGTTGTGAAGCATACTGCAAGCTACGATGATCTGGCACACCTTCTTTGGTGAGTAGAATAGGGATCCACCTGTCAGATGGAGGCACCTGAACCTGGCCTTCAGGAGGACGAAGGCCCGCTCTATAATCCGCCGAGTTCGCCCATGGGCCTCATTGTAGCGTTCCTCTGTCCTTGTCCTAGGGTTCCTCACTGGGGTCAGTGGCCATGACAGGTTGGGGTAACCAGAGTCACCTGCAAATGGCGAGGGACAACTGTTAGACACACACTAACCTGTAGGGATATCCCCAGACCCACACAACCATTCCCACTGACTAGCTTCCAGGTGCTCACCTAATAGCCACACACGGTGCCTCTGGAGTTGCCCCATCACATAATGGATGCTGCTATTCCTCAAAATGTAAGCGTCATGCGGGTAGCTGACATCAGGTCTGGCTCCAGCTGGGCACACAGTTCCAGGATTGTGGCACGATCAAACCTGTAGGTGATGATCACATGTCTTTCCTCCATTGTCGACAGATCCACCAGCGGTCTGTACACCGGAGGATGCCACCATCTCTTCACATGTCCCTGCGGATGGTGCCTATGAAGGACAACAGCGACCACAGAGTCAACCAACTCAGAGGTACGTACCCACAGCTTACACAGAACACGAATCCTAATCCGAAATTTGGCCTGTATGAGTGTTGAGGCAAGGCCTAGGTATGTGTGACGCAGTTAGAAATTAAGCCATGTGGGCCCCTGAAATGGCGGCTGCCTGACCTGTAAAGTGGGACAATGGGATATGAGGTAACTGCGCTGGCGTTGTACACCGTTGCGGTAGGTGCTCGAAGACCGCAGCGCAATTCTGCACTGGTTAACATTGGACCCTATGGGTCCCAGAGGCCAATGAGAATGTACGCCGACGGTGACAATACGCACCGCCGCGGACTTAACCGCAGTTTTCTATCTGTTCAATCACTCGATACCTGATCTTCGACAGGAGAGGACCTACATTGCAAGTGCTGCTGTGACCTCAATCTGGAAGAGACAATTGCTCTTGCGTCTTGGGAAAGGGCCCCTGCCTTCACATCGGAGGAGTTGGAGAAACTTGTGGATGGGGTCTTCCCCCAGTACACGCTACTCTACAGTTCTCCAGACAAACAGGTAAATACACTGGGAGCATGCTGTATGGGCTATGCCTGTGTGGAGTGGGGTGGATGAAAGTTGGGGGGGGCATGAAACGACGGTGAGTGCATGTGCCACATGGCAAGGATATGGATGGGGCCAATGACTGTGACGGTGCAGTTGGTAATAACTTTTCTTTTCCTGCGATACAATTCATGTAGGTCAGCGCCCACCAGAAAAAGAATATTTGGCGTGCCATCGCCAAGGACGTCCGGACCCTGGGGGTACCCACTTCCGTAAGAGATGGGAGGACATTCGCCACTGGAGCAAGAAGATGGCGGAGGCCCAGTTGGGGATGGCCTCTCAACGTGGGAGGGGTGCCTGCCGCACCATGACCCCCCTGAAGTTCAGGATCCTGGCGGTGGTGTACCCGGAGTTGGATGGGCACTTGAGGGCATCACAGCAGCAACAAGGTGGTGAGTACACTCTCATTCTGTTGATTTTGCGCGCAGTGGAGGTGTCTGGCTGGGAGAGGTGGGCTGTGGCTTTCCGTAGGCTAGTTATGTCCTCTTCTTCTGGCAGACCCTCTGGCACCCCATCCCACCTGTGTACAGTGCCAAGTACACCTAGTCAGGCTCCTGTGTCATCCATGTGTGCAGATGTCGGCCATAGCCTTGTAGGCCATGTCCCAGGGATTGAACAGTGGACTCCAAGTGCACGGCGTAGTGCAGGGGGCTTTTGTGTCTGTCGTGTCCGCCTACGGTAGCGGTAATGCATGCACTCAACATGTCTTTCTTCTGTCGTACCCCCCCTTTTTGTGATCTCCCTGTTCTTGTGTGCATTAGCATCATCAGGCAGAGAAGCAGTGGCACCGGAGCAGGAGGGAGCTGCATCCCACCTGGCCCTGGAGGGCGAGACAACGGACACCAGTGGGACGGAGGGCGAGGGGAGCTCCACGGCGAGGACAGGAGCTGAGACCAGTGATACGGACTCGTCCTCTGATGGGAGCTCCCTTGTGGTGGCGGCAACATCTGTGCCCCCCACATCTACAGGTACAGCTGCCACCCCCCCAACCAGCACCGCCCTCCCAGCAGCCCCTCAGCCTTTGCCCGTGCCCGCTCACCCAGGAGGGTGGGCATCACCTTCGCCCCAGGCACCTCAGGCCCTGCCCCAGTCACCCCTGCTGCCCTCAGTGAGGAGGCCATTGATATCCTCAGGTCCCTCACTGTTGGGCAGTCTACCATTTTGAATGCCATCCAGGGTGTAGAGTGGCAGTTGCAACAAACAAATGCATTCCTCGAGGGCATTCATTCTGGTCAGGCGGCCCTTCAGCGAGCTTTTCAGACTCTGGCCTCAGCACTGATGGCAGCCATTGTCCCTGTGTCTAGCCTCCCCCTCCAACTTCCTCCACCCAGACCCAATCCCCTCTACCTCAGCCTATCCCAAGCACACCTTCAGACCAGCATGCATATACCTCAACACATAAGGGAAGCTCTGGCAAACATAAGCACCACACATCACACAGGCACTCACGCAAGCATCACACACATGCAAACACACCAACATCCACTGCCTCCACTGTATCCCCGTCCTCCTCGTCTCCCTCCTCCCGCCCAGTCTCGTCTACACTCACACCTGCATGCACTACATCTACAGCCCCTACTTCCATCACCAGCACACACACCACCACACCCCCCTCACTAGCAGTCACCACCCCCACTGCCATTCACACATCCCCTGTGTCCTCTCCCGGTGTGTCTGTAACGCCACCTCCCAAGATACACAAACGCAGGCACACACCCACCCAACAGCCATCCACCTCACGACAGCCTCCAGCGCATGCACCATCACCCAAAGTCACCAAACGAACACCTCCTACAACCACTACCTCTTCCTCCACTCTCAAACCCCCTCCAGCTACCCGTCCCAGTGTCCCGAAGAAACTTTTCCTGTCCAACCTTGACCTCTTTCCCTCACCTCCCCCACCCCATCAGTCTCCTAGGGCCTGAGTCTCCAGGTCCCAACCTAGCACCTCAACCACAACATCTCCGGGACCAGTGGTGCCTGTAGTCACCGGAATCTGGAGTGCATGGCCACCAAGGCAACCAGTGTGGCACGGAGCCACAGCACTGACAGTCCCCCACCTGTCAAACATCAAACGTTGGCCAGTGCCCGGCGGGAGAGGGGGAAGACTCCAGTCATCAAAGCCGCTCCCAGGGGTATAGGTGGGCGTGAGGAGTCAGCTGCGACACCTTCCAAGTTGGGGAAGGGCCACAAGAAAGTCTGCAAGTCTGGGAAGAGCAGCACGGCGGAGAAGACCGCCATCATCCCCGCTGGCCAGGAGGCCACCGCCATCATCCCTGCTGCCCAGGAGGCCACCGCCAGCACCTGCCCTGCTGCCCAGGAGGCCACCGCCATCATCCCCGCTGCCCAGGAGGCCACCGCCAGCACCAGCCCTGCTGCCCAGGAGGCCACCGCCAGCACCAGCCCTGCTGCCCAGGAGGCCAGCACCAGCCCAGCTGCCCAGGAGGCCACCGCCAGCACCATCCCCGCTGGGCCAGACAGGACCACCAGCACCAGCCCCGCTGGGACAGACAGGACGCCAGCAACAGCCCCGCTGGGACAGACAGGACCACCAGCCCCGCTGGGACAGACAGGACCGCCAGCACCACTCCTGTGGGGACAGACAGGACCACCAGCACCAGCCCTGCTGGGACAGACAGGACCCCCAGCACCATCTCTGTTGGGCCATGAAGGACCACCAGCAGCTGAGTCACTGCCAAGGACCCCGCACCACAAGCACCGCTGAACAGGACCCCGCTGCCACAAGCACAGCTGAACAGGACACTGCCACCACAAGCACCGCTGAACAGGACACCGCCGCCACAAGCACCGCTGAACAGGACACCGCAGCAACAAGCACCGCTGCCAAGGACACCGCCGCAACAAGCACCGCTGGCCCATGAGCGCCAAGGGCACTGACGCTACTGAGTCGGTCACAAGCAGGATGAAGCACTCTGGGCACAAGGCCCCCTCCAGAACCAGTGGAGAAAGGCATTCACTACCTCTGTCCTTGGCAGGATGAAGCACTCTGGGCACAAAGCCCCCTCCAGAACCAGTGGAGAAAGGCATCCACTACCTCTGTCCTTGGCAGGATGAAGCACTCTGGGCACAAAGCCCCTTCCAGAACCAGTGGAGAAAGGCATCCACTACCTCTGTCCTTGGCAGGATGAAACACTCTGGGCACAAAGCCCCCTCCAGAACCAGTGGCGAAAGGCATCCACCTGAGAGACTGTGGCTTTGCACTCCCCAGGATATGGCTGTGGGCAACCTACCCACTGTAGAGACTTGTGAGACTGTGGCTTTACACTCCCCAGGATATGGCAGTGGGCAACCCACCCACTGTAGAGACTTGAGAGACTGTGGCTTTGCACTCCCCAGGATATGGCAGTGGGAAATCCACCCACTGTAGAGACTTGAGAGACTGTGGCTTTGCACTCCCCAGGATTGAACAGTGGGCAACCCACCCACTGTAGAGACTTGAGAGACTGTGGCTTTGCACTCCCCAGGATTGAACAGTGGGCATGTGGCCCCATCGTGGTTTGGCGTTGTGCACTCAACCGGCTGAGGTGCCCCCCCTTTCCCTTCCCCCTGAGGTGCCTGTTTTATTGCTATCTGATGCCCCTGCAGTGTTTTCTCGGTCATGTTCGGGGATTGAGTGTGGGCCTCACCCATGCCGTGTGCCGTCCATGGACTTCAATGGAGCACCACCTGGACTGCTATTCTTTGTGTAAATATTTGTTAATGGTGTATATATATTTTTGCGTACTGGATTTTAATAGATTACATTTGTTACACACATTTCCTTTTGTCTTTGCATTCTTCCAGGGGATTTGGGGGTGTAACTGTATTGTATCCTGCTGTATTAGTGTGTGTGTTGTAGTGGGTGAGGGTGGGGGTGGGAGTGTTGCATGTGTGTGTCCCTGTTTTTTCCCTCCCCCTCCCCTGTGTCGTAGGCGCAGTACTCACCGTTGTCTTCGCCACCGGCGTTCGTGCTCCTGGTAGGGGAGCAAGAAGATGAGGGCTGGCAGGATGTGGAGCTCGGGTTCCATGGCGTCGGAATTCCTCATGGGGTGTGTAGAGGTGAGGGTTTTCCCTTAGAAGTCCTGTTTCCGCCATGTTTTTGTCCGCGGTGAATCCGCTGCAGAAAAGATGGCAGATTGGTAGGTTGTGATACTGTGGGTGATACATTGTCCTCCGCCTGTCTGTTGGCGGTGACCACCAAACTGTTTGTTTGTACCGCCGTGGCTGTCGGATTGTTAAAGTGGCTGTCTTTGTTAGCGGTTTCCGCCACGGTTGTAATTCCAATTTTTTTACCGCCGGCCTGTTGGCGGTCTTACCGCCGCTTTAACACCATCCACCAGGGTTGTAATGACCACCTATTTTTTTATTTTTGTTTGTGAAATAGATAAAATATTTAATCATTTGTGTATTTGTGTGTTGAATGGTTGTTTCTGTATGTATTGTACTGTTTTGAAGTTTAAATTATCATAAACAATTAGGCTGGGGCTCTTGGCTATCCAATAATGATTCGGGGGGGAGGTTCCGGGATTCCAATAATAAATCACTGTGGCTCCACTGCTTTCTGTAATGATTAAGTGGGGGTCCACAGAATTCAAAAGGGCAATAACCACTGGCCTATGGCAATTGCAGCTCTGGGCCATATCCGGGCTATTGCGTAGGTGATGAGCAGATTCTCCTTGGAGCAGTTTCGGTGTCAGTCAGTGCAAGTATTTCAGGCACATGGCAGGGCGTTGTATGACAGGATGTTGGTTCTGATTTCAAGGAGTTGGTGTGGTTCACAACAGGAAACACAGGGAGTGTGGGAAACCCTCTCAACAGGGGCTGCGCCTTGCCTCACTGTTACTGGCAGCCAGCTTCTTCTGGGTGCTCCTCACGCTAAGAACACAATGGGCTTCTTCTTCTGCATAGCTTCTCCTTCTGCAGGATCAGACACATTCCGTCCCTCTTTCAGCAGACAGATTTCTAGGTGCTTGACAGACCCAGAAATGCAGACTTCAGGTGTTGTCTCCTCACCTCTGGGAGACTGGCAGTCATGCAGATACTAACTGTGGTCACCCAGCTGTCCTTGGAGCATTCTGCAGAGTACTCCTTCCTTGGTCGAGAAAAACATGGAACTACAACAAAGGTGTATTGTGCCCACTTTATACTCATACAGGTTATGTAGATCCACTGTCCAAATCTTTGGAACTGATTTGAATTGTTTCTTTTCGAATGTCATTTTGTGAATCTCTCTCAGAGACGTGTATGCAAGGTGATAGCTCTTAAGGCAGGTAGGAATGATGCTGCCTCCCAGCAGGGTTATACAAAACAAGGGCACAATGATGTGGGAGATCTCTGCAGCTGGCTGTCATCGGCTTTTCTAAAGTAGTAATAAGCGAAAGTCAAATGTGAAGGCACTACCTAAAACCTTCCTCACCTTGAACAACAGTAACTGCAGTACCAGCCGTTAGACCTACCATCTAC